>NW_026019925.1:115690-715690 GCF_900185275.1 Solanum verrucosum
GCCGGACCAAGGATTTAGAGATACCTAACTTATCACTTTGCATGTAATACACTAGAAAAGGATTGCTATTGCTAGGATTACTGCGTTATGAGATTATGGGGAACACCTATACCCTAGTTATTTCTCTTATCTTGATAACAACCAAAGTTGAATCTAATTACTGATTACAATATTAAGTCTTGCTATTCGTTTCACACAAGCACAACCCCCCCCCCCCCCTTTTTTTATTACCTGTTTCTAGAAATAATTTGACTAATTGAATATAATTGTTGGTTAAAAGTAAAGTCTAAACCATTTTCTTCGTGGGATCGATCCCAACCTACAAGTTGGGTTCTTTGCTTGATAACGATCGCTTATGCTTCTGAAAGGAGGTGTAATTTGAGCATATCAACAACAGAGGTAGAAGAACAAAATAAAGAAAAAATCATAAATCGAAATCTAATGACAAAATTAACAATATGTAATATGTGTTACATAGATGAATATACATGTGCATTTAGAGAATACTATTATAAAGGAACATATAGCATAGAAGAAAGTAAAGAAATAAGAAAATTATATTTTACAAAATTACCAGAACCTTTTAATTCAAAAGTAATAAAAAGTTGTAATGAAGCAGAATTAACAGATACCTTAGGAGCTCGAATAAAATTCTTGCAACGATGGTTTATGGAACTGTGTGAAAAACATAAATAAGAAATAAAAATGGAAAAAATATTGATAAAAAACTTGGCATGTTGCAAAAATAAAACAACACCTCAATTTGGTTGTACGGATAGATATTATAAAAATAGAAGGAAATATAATAAAAAAATATAGATCAAAATATAAATATAAAAAACCAAGAAGAAGATACTATGTAAAAAACTACAAAACCAAAAGACCATATAGGCCAAAAAGAAAACTAACGGAATGTACTTGTTATAATTGTGGAAAATTAGGACACATAGCTAGAGATTATAAATTACCTAAAAATCCAAAGAAAAAATAAATATCAGAAATAATAATAGACGATGAAAAATACACGCAGATAGAATAGCAAGATTATGAATTAGAAAGTGAAGACAATATATATGAAATATCAGAAAATGAAATAGAAAAAGATATAGAAATAGAATCAGACAATGAATTCTATAATATAACAAATGACTGAAAAAGATATAAAAATAATAAATAAAGAAGAACATCAAGACGAAGAATCTTTAGAACAAAAAATAATATTTGATAATAGTATATTTGAACAAATAAAAGGAAAAGGATTAGACCTAAGCGTAGCAAAAATATTCGAAATACCAACCATAAGAAACTGGTTTAAACGACAAAAAGAAGAATATTATGTAGTAAGTCAAAGAGAACATATCATTGATTGCAAATACACTAAAGGAAACGCCAAAATACCAATAATAAATAAACGAATAATAAATAAAGAAATACAAAATATTAAGGCTAAAAATCCAATTAAATATGTACATTTAGGAGGAACAGAAGTACCAATAAAAGCATGTTTTAGAGAAGGAATAGATACACCCATAGAAATATATTTAGCAGATGATAGAATTATACAACTCATAGAAAAAAGTATAATAAGTGCGGTATACCAAAAATTTAAATTTATAATAAGTACTAACTACTCAGTAGCAATAAATGACAGAAATATAGATAAATCATTAGTATTATATTGGAAAATGTCAATAATAGAACTAGCCCCGGGAAGTAAAATATTTACAGCTAGATGTAAAAACTTATATGTTTTAAATATCAACACTTTATGGATAACTACTTTAAACAATTAGAAAATTGTGTAGTATATATTGATGATATATTACTATATTCTATAACCCAAGATGAACACAAAAAATTATTAGAAAAATTCATACATATTATAAAATATTCAGGCATAAGTCTAAGTAAAAAGAAAGTAGACATAATGAAAAATCAAATAGAATTCCTAGGAATACAAATAGATAAAAATGGAATAAAAGTGCAAACACATATAGTACAAAAAATAATTAACTCAAATGAATAGCTAGATACGAAAAAGAAATTACATTCATTTCTAGGACTAGTAAATCAGGTAAGGGAATACATACCAAAATTAGCAGAGAATTTAAAATCATTAGAACAAAAATTAAAGAAAGATGTAGAATACCAGTTTGACAAGAAAGACCAATCACAAATACAAAAAATAAAATTATTGTGTAAAAACCTACCTAAACTATATTTTCCGGACGAAAACAAAAAATTTACTTATATAGTAGAATCAGATGCGAGTGAAAAAAGTTATGGAGGAATATTAAAATACAGATATGATGGCAATACGATAGAACATCATTGTAGGTATTATTCAGGAACATTTAATAATATAGAAATAAAATGGGAAATAAATAGAAAAGAATTATATTCGGTGTATAAGTGGTTATTATCATTTGAACCATATATTGTATATAACGAATTTATTATAAGAACAGATAATACACAAGTAAAATGGTGGCTAACAAGAAAAATACAAGATTCGGTAACAACAAATGAAATAAGGAGATTGGTATTAAATATATTAAATTTTACATTTACAATTTAAGTAATAAAAACTGATAAGAATGTTATTGCAGATTACCTATCACGACAAAGCTACTCAGACTGAGACTGAGGAAGAAGATACAATCGAAAAGATACTCAAAGCTATTACTACACTTTGTACAAAAGTGGATAGTATGGACAACGAGATACAAAAGCTAAAGACTAATGAAGATAATCTGAAGTGTAAAGCTAGTTAGCAGCATGACTATAAAAATACGGAGCTACGTCGATCGGAAGACGGAAAAAATCTAGAGCTAAAAAGAGACGATGGGAAACTCCTTAAAACCCATAATGTTTGTTTAAATACAGCTACAGGTAGAAGAAAACAAGTTAGCGATAAACAACATAAAAATGCGAACTTAAACTAGCTCTTCGCAAAACCTTTTACCCAAAGGACACCTAGACATATGTAAAGGTAAGCTTGAATTTGTGTGTTGTTGTCTTAAATTTTATATTATTTCGGTCAAACCACAAAGTAATTCATCTGATAAATACCAAGTTCATATAGATTTTCTCTGAGATGCTTAATTATGAACTTTTTAAGTGATACATGTATATGATCGCCCTGTAATAAAATCAAAGATTATTTTATGATAATTTTTATCGAGTATATAAAAACTATTAGTATGAGTATTACCTTTCGTCCTGTAAAATCATCTCCAAAGAGTAACGTATTTCTGGTTTGAATTTATCAGGATCCACAATCGAATAACATGAACTTTCAAGTTCCATTGCATTGATTTGGATGTAATTTCTGAGATTGTGTAAAATTGCAAAGCCATGTATATTATTGAATATCGCGGAGCAATGTAAAGTTATGTAAAGTTATTACTGAAAGATGTTTATATATAGTACGTGAATTTAAAGATGCAGTGAATAATGTAGTTTAAGTTTCCTTGTTTAGTGGATGGTTATTGAGAAGTTATAGTGAGGAGTTATAAAACTGCCTTGTTTGTATTTATCGGTAAAAATATATTTATTGGTTGGTATAAAATTTAAATACGAAATACTAATATATTTAGGCTCTTTACATAATGAATAGGCTCATCATTTAGCTATATATCCAATCAGTTTTAAAGACTCTAAGAAAAATAAATCAACTATGCAATTATGAATTGTCACGACCCAGACCGTTGTGATTGGCACCCACACTAACCCTCTCATAGGAGAACCAATATTATATAACCCAACTAACCAAATTTATGAAAAATAAAGTATTTAAAGATACAGAAGCAAGTTTAAATGCAAGAGTCAAATAGAGTTCCCATAAACTCTCAAAAGATCTAACAACGACTAACAAAACAATGTAGAAAATAATTCCCTAGAACCTCAAAGTCAATGTACCAAAACTCTAACAAGGATCATAAGTCTAAGGAAGTGTGTACAACCCAAACTAAACATAGGAATATCTAATGAACTACTCTAAGTCCGCAAAGATGGACTAAACAAAAGAGAACTCAAGGAAGCTCGAAAGAACTGGCAAACCCTTGAATTCGACGACGATCAATAATCTTATAAACGAGGTCTGTCAATAGCCGCTTGAAGATGTCATGTACTTAACAAAGAAAGAGAAAGTGCAGTATCAGTACACAACCACAATGTACTTGTAGAATCACTCGATTATTCCAATTAGTGCAATATAAGCAGGTCATTACAACATCATAAACATCCATGCACCAAACATAAAAATGTAATTATCATTTCAGGATAAATGAACAATTCCACATTCTCAACAATAAGCGTGTGCAAAACAAATCATTCGTCCTCTTATGAAACCCAAACCCAAACAGTTAGTTAGTGTATTAGATCGTGGCACCTATTTCAAATTAGTGTGTTGGATCGTGACACCCGTTCCAATATTCATGTCGGTACGTGACATCCGATTACAGTTAGTGTGTCGGAATGTGACACCCGCTCCATTCAACATACCACAATAACAATCACAAAGTACATTCTCATAATCATGCAACTAAGAGGTGATTCATGGCATATAGTTATTCGTTCATACTCATTTACGATTAGTGTGATCAATAATGCAACATTCACATACATACATGCAACACAATATAGCAATTACAAATATATATCACACAAACATGAAATCACAACCATCACCTACCTCGAACAAAGCTTGAATCCCATAAGAAACTTGATTCTTCCCTTTTTCAGATTCTTTCCGTTTGTTCTTTCTGTTCAAATAATCAATATAACACAAGGATCAGTAATTGAAGCCTAATTACTGGATTACAATCAAAATCATCAACCCTAGGCCAAACCCTTGATCCCCATACCTAGTTTAAGATTTCTTCCACAAAAATTCTTAGATCAAAACTCTCCCCCATCGATAACTACCCAAGAAACTAAGTTCTATAGACCAAAAAACGGATTCGGGGAGTTAAAACCTCACCTTAAGCCTCAAGAATGGTGAAAAATTGTCAAGGTCAAAAAGTGCAGAATAATAACATTTTTGGGTTTTAATACCGACTAATTTCGTGACTGTCCCGCTGTGGCGACCTAATCCCGCTACAACGGCCCTTCCCTGGTGGGATAAATCCCGCCATTGCGGCTTGCACGTAAACAGAGAGATTAATTCAGAGCATTAAATCCCCATTTGAAAGCACATCTTCAACCCATGACACTCAGATATGGCATGTTCACGCTAAGATCAGTTTCGGGAGTTCTACTCGCTTGAATTCGATTCTGTAAAGTCATATGGATTCCTTAATGTCTTAGCTATCTACTCATGTAATCAAATTCATAACCAGATCTCTCATTCGTTACCAGATTTCCCTAGACCTTACTGACTCCGATTTCATCCAAATTTGGACTAAGTTAGGAAATTCCAAGTTACTACGAAAAAGTTTTCTAACCCCAATTCTCTCCCCATTGGCTGTTCCCGAACGATGGAATTAGGTCGTTACAATAGATACAAATTTATCCATCACTCATCCCCGAGTGATCAACTAGGAAAGACTGGCTAAAGTAAGGGTCGAGTAGTACATGAATCGTTGAACAACTGGGGATATTTTTCTCACATGTCCTTAGCGTACGGACATCGAAATCAAGAATTACAACAAGTTCTTCCTCATACAGAAGGTCTTGTTCAACAAAACAAAGTTTCACTTTATGATATAATCTTCGTCCCTAAACCAACCAATTGAAAACCTACACATCCACCCATACAATGCATCAATGAAGTCATCACAATACTTCAGTGGTAATTATTGTTGTATGTAAACTTAACTAAAAACAATGATATTCCCAATAACCACCAAAGTTGATCGTACACATGTCTGTAACATGTTATCAAGGACATTGACACAAACATCAAGTTGAATCCTTTCTCACATAATCATGATAAATTCCTACATTAAAACTCACCACAATTAGAGGTGAACCTGAACCAATCAACACACACTCATAATACCCAAACAATCATAGTTCTTATCAAGATCTCAATTTCACAACATAAATTCCCATGAGCTTAAGTTATAAAAAATTGATCTTTAGAAATCAGATACTCATCGAGGGATATGTCCAAGCATGCAAACCCTCTAACATGTAACAACTTGGAAATCTAATGGGTTGAACTAGAGCCTTACGAGTTTTTTGTTGAGTTTGATGTGGAGTCTTATGTTGTAAATCGAGTTCCCGATCTTAAAATGAGGGTTATAGGGGTTAAACATCAAGGTACAAATCCCCAAGGACCAACCAAAGGGTCCTTGAGGAGGACCCTAACAAGGTCACCCAAAACTGCCCAATAGGGGCCACCCAAGATGGGCATCTACGGACAGTAGATGGACCCAAGCCCCGTAGGAAGGGGTCGTGGGTCAAGACCCCATTTTAGGAGTTGCAGACCTGACCTACAAACTAGCAATACGACCCGTAGGTCCACTCACAATCCGTGAGTGGTGGGCATGAGTCGTGCCCTGTAGTTCTGTTAAGTCTTGGCCAAATCAAGGGGCATTTAAGTAATTCATTTTTAATTGGTTTTAAGTAGGGGTTGTTTAATATAGTACTTATACATATATATATATATATATATTATCTTAAGACATAAAACACCCTATTAACTCATTATATCTCAAGACCCCAAATTATAACCACCCCTCGTCTCCAATATATCTCTCTAAGATTCCATTGAACAACAAAGAAAGAAATCAAGTTAGAGCTTCAACAAGGGAGATTTTTGAATACGAATTTGGTTGGATTCTACACCTAAGGTATGTGAGTCTTCATTCTTGATTAAGTTTCATTCAAGGAGCCCTCTCAAAAGATGTTTTCAAGTTTCTAATTTCCCCAAACCTAGGGTTTACAATCTATGACACGGGTATCTTTCCAAAACATTTTCAATTGATTAATTATGGTTTATTATTGTTGATTATGATGAATTAAGATTGGATTGAAGGATTATTGTTGTTTTATGATGAAAACTCCCCTTGGACCTATGATATCCCCCACTTTAACAAATTGACTTCATGATGTGGGAATTGTTGAATATTAGCCCATTAATGTGATCAATGGTTGTTCTTGGTGTAATTACATGATTCTAGTATAATCAAACATGTATCCTTGATTAACCTAAGGGTCTATGATGAAATTCATCTAGTCTAGTGTTATGTCATGAAAGAGGCAAATTGAGGGTTTAAATGTGATCCTCCAAGAATGATAAACTTCTTTATGTAATTCCTTAGATTAGTTGACCTAGACATGGATCGCTTAAGGGTAAAGCTTCAAGACACGAATTGATTTGATTATGGCTTATATGAGGGATCATGGTTGTGTAGTATTGAGATTGGGTTTATATGTCTCATATATGACTATAATGGATCAAGAATGAGGCATGTGGTGACGTTACATTGAGAACTAGGTATACATGATGAACATGTAAGACATTGCTTGAGATTAAGGCTTGTAATATGAAGATGATTCCTAGGGCTTTAAAGGGTAAAAGGTAAAATGAATAAACTAGGGATGTCAAGGCTTTAAGAAAGGAGCTATTATGTATGTTGAGTTGCATATGGAATTATTGTGAAAAGACTTCACCCAGATGACCTACAATATGATTACATGAGTTTATGCATGAAGTAAAGGATCTACTGAATTCATGATTCTATCCATGTCTAATAGACTGAATGCTAGATGTGTTAACATAACATAATTTATGATCCTTGAATGCAAGATATAAAGAGTATGTACGATTATGATATTATGTGCATGTTTATGAATACTTTGAGAGTAAAGTGTCTATGATGATAATGTTGTTGTTGTGTCATTGGAAGGACAATTACATACACACACCCATGCATGAGCATGACTAAGATATGACTAAGATGTTGATGGTATTACTGAATCTTGATATTCCCCTTATCTAATGTGCTAATTCTAGATGTTTGGGTTGAATTGGTCCATAGCCCTTGAAGGGCATACTATGAAGGTTTGTACATGTTGACAAGAATTGTGTATGAACTCATGATTCACTTAGAAAGGGAAGATCCTATGACTGTTGTGTAATTCTGGTAGTTGTTGGAAGGTCATTCTTCCTTACCCTTACACATGACTATGCATGAATTTTCTAGGACTATGATAATGTTGTTGTGTTGATTGAAAGGGTATTCTCCTTAACACTATGAAGATGATGTGAAAAGTTTACTCACATATTATTTATTCGAAGGTTGAAAAGCTATTCTCATCTAATGAATCTATGAGTTATATCATGATGTTGTACTGGATTGAGTGTTGAGTCACCCTTCCATAAACATGAACTTAAGTAAAGACTTAACATGAACATAAAGGGAATTGTGCTTAGCACTAAGTGGATATGAAAATGAGATAGAAGTTTTTATGCCAGTCAGTCCGGTTTCCCAATAGGTTCTCTTTACGCCAGTCAATCCAGGTTCCCAAAACATGTCATCACATGAGGTGGAAAACTTCTACGTCTGTCAGTCCGGGTTTCTAGTAGCAATCTCCTTATCCCATATCTATCTGCCCACATAGGTTCATAGCTAGTGGATCCACCTAAAAGCTAAACATGTTAGTTCTACCTTAGCCAAGTAGGACACATTTTTTTGGTGTGGGACATGACACCAGATTCTATATAGCTTACATGGTCTATGTCAGTTAAAGCTATTTCCCTACATGAACAAGAACATGAACCATGACATGATCAAGAAGAAGAATATGAACTATGAACAAGAACATGGGTTATGTACTATGGTTCCTTAAGAGGTTCTACTTAGTGTGAATGGGGGTATGGGACTTCATTCATGCATTTCACAAGTAGGATTTGAGAGTGGGCATGGTAGGTTTCCCTTATGACATGATGATTTTGAGTTAATACATGTTTTATTATGAATTATGAATATGAACATGAATATGAACATGGACTATACTTATGACTTCTTAATGACCTTTACTTAGTGTGAGTAGGGGATATGGGACTTCACCTAAACATTGCACAAGTAGACTTGTGAGGGGGTTGTGGTGTTGTTTCCTTATGCTATGAAGATATATGAACTTATGTATGCATGATATGGATTATTGATATGAGTGACTTTACTTATTACAATATCTGAATATGAATGTCTCCATATCTATGAGTATTGGCTATGGATGAGGTCAAGGTATGTTATGCATGATCATGGTGGCATAGAAGTAATGCTTAGTGTAGATAGGATTATGGGATCCTATCTATTTATTGCACAAGTATAGCTTAGGGTTGCTTATGTGATAGTTCTATTATGCTGATATGATCTTGGTATGTAACTATGTATGTGAACTATGCCTTGTGAAGATTGGAGTATGCATTATGTTGGGTTGGAGACTATGCGTGTGATTATGATGATATCCTTTATACTATCATGAAATGTGAATGGTTTGCCTTATGAGCTACATTCTCCAACTATTTCAAAGATGATGTTCAAAAGTGGCATCTTTCAAATAAAATGCCCCTTTTATGCATGTTTTAAGAATTTTTATGCATGGCTTCCATACTTAGTACATCTTGTGCTAACCCCATCTTTCTACATTTTCTATAAGTGTAGGGTTTGGAGTTATTGGATTCCATTCTCATGGCTAGGACCATTGTAGATCTAGAAGAAGAAGATTGGTGAGTCCTCATAGTATTCGAGGGCTTGACTATATGTCATTTATGTCTTTCTTTTATGTTTTAGACTTATGTAAGGGCTATGTCCGTAACATTGTATCCTTGTTATAGATGGTTTGAGACATATTGTTATAGATTCTCTCTCATTTTATAAAAGACTTCAATTGTAAAGAAAATTTTTAAATTCCGCACTATTTTCCTATGCTCTTATGTTCAAGATATGTTATAAGGCTTGTATGAGACCCCTTCTGGGTCGAGTACACCGTGTTCCGTCTAAGGTACCCCTGGGTCATGACAAACATGGTATCAAAGCACAAGATTTTTGGGATTTTTTTAGGATGTCTCAAACCACGTCTGCTATAGTCTTGATCATAAATGTGAAGCATGCCACACTTATGAATAGGAGGCTACCGGATGTTAGGAAAACTTCACTTCTTCATCCTCTAAGTCGTGCCCTAGGGTTTAGCTTGACTAGGTCTTTCTCCTAATATGTGCCCTATTATTTTCAGGATAGGACTACTTCAAGGGGTCATGTTGAAAGGAATGAGAAAGACAATATGGAGCAAGAGATTCGCTTCCAAGCTCCTCCCCAAGCACCAATTGTCCCTATAGGGAATTATGTATTTAATGAGAAGAATAGGTATGCTTTTCTATTGTTGACTCAAGTCGGGATAGAGATTCCAGAATTCTATGGGTCAAAGATAGAGGAAGATCCTCCAGAGTTTATAGGTGAGGTCTCTAGAGTGTTGAACCTGATAGGAGTAACTCCGGTAGAGAAGGCGGAATGGGCCGCTTAATAATTGAAGGATGTTGCTCTAATGTGGTTAAGCCAATGGAAATGAGCGAGGCCAGTGATTTCCGTATCAAGGAATTTCATCCAATACAAAATGCCAATGATCATTCGTCAGTATAATAACGCAACTATGTGAGTTGGGGTCGATCCCACAAGGAGTAGTACTTGCTTGAAATTCTATAATCAAAGTACCATGACAACCTCTTCAATCAAACAATTCTTGCTCAATTAATATTCAAGTTTCAAAATTTTGGTTTTACCTATCAATCTCAAATTCACACTTGATCACAAAAAATCGAATACTAGAGTTAAGCTTGGGGAATTGATCAGACAATTATTGAATCTCAACGAAGTAGATAAACGTTACTGCTCATAATGGGATAATATGTGGGTAGGACGAACCATATATAAAGTAACTTTCTCTCGAACAATTATCTTTTCTATGTTGAATTCTCTCGAACTTCAACACCAATTGAAAGGGTCCCAGCTTTTTACCCTCGTCAAATCCACTCTTTCGAGCTGAATACAAAGGATGGATAACCTGTTTCACTCTCTCGAGCTGAAACCAAGGAAATCCACTACTAAGAACGCTAAAATTGTCAACTTGGTTCCACACCTCTCTCTCGAGCAAGTGCACAACACTGAAATTGACACACGCAGATACGCAATTCAAGCTCGAAACACAGCAACAACTTAGAACCACTTCAAATTAACACCATTCTTTACAACTAACAAACAACCACTAAGTAAATTCAACAATTGGCTCTATGATCAAAACCCCAAGTAAAGGGTTTTAGCCACTCATCTCAAAAATGAGAAAATCAAAGTCAATTATCACTCCCATAATTGGGTACAAAATGAAAATTACAAATGAAAATCAATTGATAATCTCATCTCTTACAAAACCTCTCCCAAAATATTAGTAAAAATCACTCACTAAACCCTTTGGTAGTGTTTTCTCTCTAAGTATTCCTTCCTTCTTTTTTGAATGAATTTCTCTCTCTAGCCACAACTAGTTTAAACAAGTCTGAGGTGTCACTGCTTATGACTACTCGGAAAAGTAAGTAGGGTGTCGCTGACAGATCGGTGCCTCGCCGATTGTTATTTATCTCGCCTTTATTTTTCACTTTTTCTTGGTCTGGATATTGTAACTTTAGGAGATCCAAGTCAGGAACGCTGAATGACTCCGCAATTCGCCCTTTATCCCTCCATCTCACCCATTAGCACTTGAGTGAATCTTCTTTAGTACTTTTAGCGACCCGGTTGTCCTTAGCCGAATAGATCAGCGATACGCCTAATTTAGTTGCTTCTCGCCGATTTCACCCCTATTTTAGCTCCACCATTCTGTAACTTTTGGCGGTATCTTGGCGATTTGGCGATTTGGCGATTTGCCGAATGACGTCATCAATCAGGTATTCATTTCTTCATTCCTTTAGCTTGCTTTGTTCTTTTCTACCCAATAGTGTCCATCCTTTGTCTCTAACTCCAAATACCTGAAACTCAAGCATTTTCATCAGTTGATAAGACAAAATATGCATTTGAGGACACTAAATCTATTGAAATAAAGCCCTAAAATAGTCCAAATCGTGGACTCATCAACACCCCCAACTTAAACTTTTTCTTGTCCTCAAGTAAAACTTCAAGTTCAGCAGTTCAAAAAGGATGTCTCAAATAGTGCTACACAAGACTTAAGCATGAATGCACACAAAAAGACTCAGCTTACTCGTGCAAAGGTCATTTGTGCACTCAAAGATTCAAGTTGTGACTCACCATTATCAAAGAATCTGAAGCTCACTATACTTTCTTCAAATGGAAGTTCAAGCGCAACAAAGGTATTCAAATGCCCACACAAAAATAATAATTCCATATTCGCTCAGTGGTTCAATCATTTAAAGTTCTAGAATCAAGATCAACACTCACACTCACAAAGATAAACACAATGCATGATTTCACCCATAGGTTTACCCTTATTTTCCAATCGACTTTTGCTTCAGCTCATTCAAGATCAAAAAGGTCTTTTCAAGGCTTGTAATGGGGCTGAGTGTAATGGTATGGTCATTTAGGCTTATAGGCTGAAATCCTCATGAAATGTGATGTGAACAACACCTTCTTTCCTTTTTTTCATCATTTTCATTCAAGCTCAAAAGTCACCTCTTATTCATCCTCCTTGGACTATTGGAAACCCCATTTTCTCTGTATTTTCACAACTTTACTTTACAACTTCTTCTTTCTTTTTCTTTTTCAATTATTTTTATATATAGGGGTTCCATTATTCTCAAAACATGGGCAAAAGGGACTTATTTGCATTTTCTTGATTTACCTTTTCTTTTTACAAGACCCCCAACTTAGGCTTTTGGCCTAAGTTGGCTATTCAAACAAACGACAAATCATGAGGATTATGGGTAATGGATCAATAAAATGTCACAATGTTCTCAAGGTTCTTCCAAGAAAAAGGGTAAGGCTCAAAGGGTGCTCAAAAGAGGTTCACACACTCACAAGGTAAGCCACAAACGAGGTACAATTTCAAATTGGTTCACACTTTTTAAAGTTGCCTAAGATCATCTTAAAAAGTTGCATCACTTAGTCAACTGGACCAATGGGGCAAATTCTAGGTGTCATTACACATGGTTCACGGTAGCTCATCACACAAGGCACTGACAACAATGTAAAACAAGACTCCACACTTTTTCTAGTGTGCAATGTTCATTACAAGAGACTCTATTCGATACTTGTCTAGTCACAACGAGATGCAAAGAGTTCAAATATTGTCTATGCAACTTTAATTGGCCTTGTCGTAGCCGCACATTCATGTTTTATTCGATAAAGAGCACTATTCAAGTTATCAGTATTGATCAAACCAATACTCAAATTTGCACAAAAATAGCCACATTCCACACAAACAAGAAGTGTCAAAATGACGAGGAGGTTCGCTGAGGACACTGAGAAATCTTCACACACACCAAAAGCAGTCTATATTGTTCCCAATGTGGGTAGAGAGCGGGCATTTACCGCACACAAAATAAAATAGGAATAATAAATAAAAACAGACAAGAAATGAAAATAATCTAGTGCGTAAACAAGTAGAGCAGGGTAACGAGGAAGCTTCAGTAAATGCCAGTTGGCAAGGGAGTGAAACGATCGTCGAATGCTTCGGCGATTCGCCTAATGTTCTTCAGATCGCCCTTAGTTCCAGTAGGCTACACTCTCAGAGAAGGCAGATCGATGAAGATATAGGAGCTCGCCGAATATATCGCTTATCCGCACAATAAATTCAGAGCATCGCCGGTCGATCCTTGACGGACGTTGTCTGCGTTGATTAGAAAAGGCATGAAAGTTGGGTCGCCTAAATTCATCGGCGATATGCCGACTGGTGAAGGTGTCTCGCCGAATGTTCTAAAGTCTCAGTCTCATTTTTTAGATCCATAAGGCGAACCAAGTCGTCCTTGCTGAAATGGTTCGGCGACTCGCCAATAATATTATTGTCTCGCTCATGATCCCACTCCTGCAAAAATGAACACACATTTTTCAAAACAGTAACACTTGGGTTGCCTCCTAAGAAGCGATTTATTTAACGTCATGACACGACGTGGAAATGCTCCCAAGCATCTTCCAGGTACATCACCTCAATCAAGGAAATCTCCTGGCATTCTCCAAAGTATAATTTTAAGCTTTGCCCATTCACCTGAAATGCATGTCCCTCTTGACCCTCAACTTCTATGGCACCATTGGTGAATACACTTGTCACTCTAAATGGTCCTGACCATTTGGAGTTGAGTTTTCTGTGAAAGAGTCTAAGTCGGGAGTTGTACAGTAAAACCCAATTTCCCACCTTAAACTCTCTTTTAAGTATTTTTGCATCATGCCACTTCTTCATTTTTTCCTTGTAGAGAGCTGAACTTTCGTAAGCTTTAAACCTGAATTCGTCCAATTTGTTTAACTACTCTACTCTCTCTTTTGAGGTTTTTGTCCAGTCAAAATTTAGAGCTTTCAATGCCCATAGGGCTTTGTGTTCTAACTCGATTGGTAGATGGAAAGAATTTCCAAAAACTAATTGATACAAAGACATACCAATTGGAGTTTTGTAAGTGGTGTGATACGCCCATAGTGTGTCATCAAGATTTCGAGACCAATCAGTCCTATTAGCATTCACTGTCTTTGCCAGGATGCTCTTGATTTCTCGATTTGATACTTCAACCTGACCACTTGTTTGGGGATGATATGGAGTTGCTACTTTATGTTTCACTCCATACTTACTCAATGCAGCTGATAACCATTTATTGCAATAATGGGAAAGACCATCACTGATAATAGCTCGAGTAGTACCGAATCTAGCAAAGATGTAGCATTTCAGAAATTGAACCACACTTCTCCCTTCATTGTTTGGAAGTGCAACAACTTCTACCTATTTAGAAACATAATCTGCTGCCACCAACATATACTTGTTACCAAAGGAACTCACAAATGGGCCCATCAAATTAATTCCCCAAAAAGCAAATAGCTCGACTTCTAAAATGGGAGTAAGGGGTAACTCGTGTCTTTTCGATACTCCACCTTGCTTCTGACATTGGTTGCATTTCTTCACAAATTCATGCACATCTTTGTAGAGGGATGGCCAGTAGTTTCCAGTTTGGAGGACTTTAGTGGCTGTACTCACACCGCTATGATGGCCCCCAACCGGTGAAGCATGACATGCATGGAGAATTTCCACTGCCTCTTGTTCCGAAACATATGGTCTAATGATATGATCCGCACACTCTCGAAACAAGTATGGTTCATCCCAAAAGTACCTTTTAACGTCGAACATGAACCTCTTTTGTTGGTAGAAGTTCATCTCATCTGGCATTAATCCGCACACTATGTAATTGGCGAAATCTGCATACCAAGGAGTTTGTTTGAGAGTTATTGCAAACACTTGTTCGTCGGGGAAGGAATCGTTTATGCCAATCTCAGGCACATCATTCTCCTTGCCCTCCAACCTGGATAAGTGGTTGATATACCATTAGTTTACGGTATTTGTAAGGCATTTCACTTAAGACTTGTGTGTGTGTTTATGGTCATTTTGTATTGGTTTTTATGTATTTTTCTCATATTTGCAGGAAATATGTTCCGAAATGAAAACCGAGAGACACAGGTGAAGGATATGCAGAAAAGGGCATCTACGGAGGTGATCCACGGACCGTAGGTCCATTCACACTCCGTAGATGGGTGTCGTAGATGGGCAGGCAAAGCTTGAAGAAAAATCAGGGAATACTTGACCAAATGTGGAATCAAGGTTGCAATAGACGGACCGTACTGTTGATCCGTAAAATGATTCATAGAGGGGTTCCAGTACCTAATTTTGAAGATGCTAAGTATGGAGCTACGGAGGAGGATGCATAGACCGTAGATCAATCCACGATCCTACTGGTGCTTCGTCATTTGGTTAAGAGATTTGAAGATTTTGAAGTTAGAAATTTACCTAAATCCTGAGTCACGGAATGGACCTACGGACCGTAGATCAACCCACGGTCCGTAGGTTTGTATCGTCGATCGAAACCTCGTCTTGAAACATTTTTTCCTTATTTCATTTCTTTTTTAGTTCGGACTTATTTTTCTATATATAGGGCATGTAAACCTCATTTTGGGGGTTAGACTTCATTACTTTTATTCTAGTTTTTGGCTTTGGATAATAACTTGCAGCTTTTGAAATTCTTAATTTCCTAATTTCATTTTGAAGATTTTGGTTTGGAAATTCAAGTGGAAATTCTGGCTTTATCATTCTCATTACGTAAGTTCATGATTTCTTCTTTTGAAAGTATGAATTGTGTTTTTGCTAATATGAGTAACTAAATCAACAACTAGGGTTGTGGGAACCATAAGCGATTAACAAAGTATGAATAGTAACTAAGAAATTCTTGAATAGTGTTGTTGCATGCATTACTAATTCTTTCGTTTAGAAGTCTTTTTAACGAGTGAACGCGTTAGAACTCGCCTTGTTGCTACTTGCCAGACCAAGGAGGTAGTTAATAAGAAAAGAATCATCAACATAGATTTAGTGTGATACTATCTAATAGAATTAATGTCGATTGGTGTGAGGGTGAAAACTAATCCATACATCGATGTGACATCTAATATGAGGTAATGGTAAGGGTTAGTAAATTATATACAGGTAGCCTGACCAAGGTTCGGGGTGAAATTCTCTTGATGTCGGACCAAGGATTTACAGATACCTAACTTATCACTTTGCATGTAATACACTAGGAAAGGATTGCTATTACTAGGATTACCGCGTTATGAGCTTATGGGGAACACCTACACCCTAGTTACTTTCTCATCTTGATAACAACTAAAGTTTGCATCTTGCTTATTGATTACTTACATAATTTCCTAAATTTGTTTCACAAATCCCCCCCTCCCTTTAATTACTTATTTTACATTGACTAAGCGAATATAATTGTTGGTTAAAGATAAGTCTGAACCATATTCCTCGTGGGATCGACCCCAACTTATAAGTTGGGTTCTTTACTTGATAACAATCGCTTATGCTATGCTTCTTTAGGGAGGTGTAATTTGAGCGTATCAAATTTGTCCGCCACTTGATTTTCACATCCTCTTCTATCCTTGACCTCAAAGTCAAATTATTGTAATAGAAGCACCCCCCTTATCAACTTTGGTTTGGCATCCTTCTTTGCCGTTAGATAACGGAGTGCAACATGATCAGTGTGAACAATTACTTTAGTGCTAAAAAATACGCTTAGAATTTCTCAAATGCATAGACTACTGCAAGTAGCTCTTGTTCAGTCATGGTATAACTAAGCTGAGCAATATTTAGAGTCTTGCTTGCATAATAAATTGGGTAAAAACGTTTATTTTGTTTTTGCCTTAACACAACACCCAATGCGGTTCCACTTGCATCACACATTACTTTGAAAGATTCTGACCTATCAAGATTGATAATGACTGGGATCGATACTAATTTTTCCTTCAAGCACCAAAAATCCACCATACAAGCATCATCAAAATGGAATTTCACCTCTTTCTTTAAGAGTTTGCATAAAGGATGTGCAATCTTTGAGAAGTCTTTGATGAACCTCTGGTAGAAACCGACATGTCCTAAGAAACTACGAACCCCCTTTACCAAAATTGGTGGTGGCAATTTCTCAATAACTTCAACCTTTGCTCTATCCACCTCCAGCCTCTTTTGTGACACCTTGTGACCAAGTACTATTCCTTCTTTAACCATGAAGTGACATTTTTCCCAGTTGAGGACCAAGTTCGTTTCCACGCATCTTTGGAGAACTTGTCCTAAGCATGTCTCAAAGGTATCACCCACAAGTGAGAAATTATCCTTAAATACCTCCATTGAATCTTCTACCATGTCGGCAAAAAATGATAGCATGCAACGTTGGAAAGTAGTCAGAGCATTGCATAACCCGAAGGGAATCCTTTTGAAGGCAAAAGTTCCATAGGGACATGTGATTATGGTTTTATCTTGGTCTTCCGGTGCGATGGAGATTTGGTTGTAACCGGAATACCCATCTAAAAAGTAGTACCAACCCCTCTCTGATAGCCTGTCGAGCATTTCATCCATGAACGGCATAGGAAAGTGATCTTTTTTAGTCCACCAATTTAACTTTTGATATTCCATGCATACTCTCCACCCGGTCACCGGTCTAGTCGGCACAAGCTCCCCTTTTTCATTTGGGACTACGATGATACCTACCTTTTTCAGTACACATTGCACCAGACTTACCCATTTGCTATCTACAATGGGATAAATCACACCTGCATCCAACCACTTGATGATCTCCTTCTTCACCACTTCTTGCATTGGTGGGTTCAATCTCTGTTGATGCTCAACACTAGGCTTACACTTATTATCAAGCTGAATTTTGTGAGTACAAATACTGGGAGGGATGCCCACTATATCAACGATTGTCCATCCTATAGCTTTTATATGTTTTCTCAACACTTCAAGGAGCAATTTCACCTACCATTCTGTTAAAGTATTATTTGCAGATGACAGGGAATTGCTTTCAATTCAAGATTAGGTGGTTCTTCTGTTGATGGCTTTGCGGGAGGACTCTCTCTATTTTTTAGGTCAATATCCAACTTGAGTTGAGTCTTTGAATATCCTCCTAAACCTGTCAAAGCAGCTACTACCTCCTCATAGCCTTGAATTTTGGATTCATCATAATCAGCAAGTATGACTTCAAAGGATTCATTCATGCATTTCAAATGGCCTACATTAGCTATCGCCTCATCGATAATATCATCAGTAGACACCACCTGAATGTCACTTGGGTGTTTCATGGATTTGCAAATATTGAAAGTTACTTCATATTCGTTCACTCGAAACCTCAATTCTCCACTTTCAACATCAACCAATGCTCTCCCAGTTGCTAAGAATGGCCTTCCCAAAATAAAGGGAATTTCAGAATCTATTTCACAATATAAAATAACAAAATCAGCTGGAAATATGAACTGACTGACCTTCACTAAGATGTCATAAACACAAGATGTTTGATTGAACGGTCTGCCATCAATAGTCTCATTGTGGTTGCTTTCGGTTCACCCAATCTATGTTGTTTGTATATCGCATAGGGCATTCAGTTGATGATTGCTCCTAAGTCACATAAAGCTTTGGTGAATTGGAATGGTGAATGCCCCTAGACCTTCCCTCTTTTTGATTAGCTCCTTACTCATAATTGCACTACAATTATGGGAAACTTCAATTGTCTCAAAATCCAAACTCCTTTTCTTCGTGACAAACTCTTTCATGAACTTGGTGTATCCCGACATTACCGACAATGCTTCCACAAGGGGGAGGTTGATTGATTGTTTCTTAAGCACTAACAAGAATTTATTGAACTTCTCATCTTCATTTTTCTTCTTTAAATGTTGGGGAAATGGTGGAGGTATTTTGGGTAAAGGTTGCATGACTTTTGGAATTTGAACGCGTTGTTCCACTTCCTTTTATGGTTCTTTGGAAAGGTTTTGATGAATAAGCAACTCTTGTTCCTCCATGCCTTCACCTTCTTCATGCTTTTGATCATCTTCATTTCCCATCACATTACCTATTGTTACCTTTCCGCTTCGAGTAACCACATCCAGCCCTCTATCGTCATCTTCTATCATTATCTTTGGTTTCAACTGAGCTGATAATAAACTCAGTTGTCCATCAAGTGTCTTGATGGCGTCGGCATAAGAGTTCAGTTTACTGTTCAACGATGAAAAGTCATCTTTCGTCCCTTTCAACAAATCATCTGAACCTTCAACTTTATCAACTATGCGTAACAACAATTCATTCACCTGGGGACTGCTTGCATTACCTTTTGATTTTGGGCTTTCACTTGAGTGAGTATGATTTTCCTCGTAATCATCTTCCCTTCTCCAATAATCATTTTTCTCGGTCCAATCTTGATAGTATCTCCTTTTTTCTTCTCCCTTATGATAGTTCCAACCTTTATTTTCGCCTCGTTGTAGATAGCGTGGGTGGAAACCCTCCTCATATCTCTTGGAGTTCTAACCTTGATTCTCCCCTGTCGTTGAGTAACCGGAAGAAAAACCATCCTCAACTTTAAACACTCCACATGCTCTTGTAGAACTGTCATTTGAGTTAACATCTTCTTGATATTTTCATCTCTCTTTTTCTCTTTATCAAGTTGCTCTTGCGTTAATCTAAAATGAAGTGGAGAAGTTTGATCCTCTTTGGTGTACCACGCTTGGTTTATTCTAGTCATGTCATCCAGAAGGAACGAAGCTACCTCAAATGATTGTAACATTATTCCTTCTCGTACCAATTGATCAACCACTCTTTTATTAACCGAATCAAGACTCTGGTAGAAATATTGAAGTAACAAATCGTTTGGTAGCCAATGAGCTGGGCATTTAAGTAGGAGTTTCTTCAATCTCACCCACGTTTCATAGATGGGTGCCTCTCCCGTCGCTTGAAACTTTGAATTTCATCTCTAAGTTTCATCATCCTAGATGGAGAAACGAATCTTGTGTTAAATGCTATAACCAGCTCCTCCCATGATATGATGGAATTTTTTGGTAACTCGGCTAACCACTTATTAGCTTCTCCCGTTAAGGACAGTGGAAATAACCGCAACCGAATTGACTCTTGAGACACATTATTGAATGAAAAAGGGCTGCAAACCTCTATAAAATTTCTCACATGCTCATGTGGGTCTTCGTGATCTAGCCCTCCATATAGTCTTCTCATTTTGAGAAGATGAAGAGTTGTGCTAGTGACTTCAAACATTGCATTCTCATCAATATGTGAGATGCAAATTGCACCCATTCCTCCCAATTGAGTTGGGTTGTAGACACTATTGATGTCCTCTATACCGTCTCAATGACCTGCTTGGCTGTCATTTATCTCTTTCTCACTCATGTTCACTTACACGTAGTCCAACCAACACTTACACAAAGCATCCAAAACTAATTCAACTACAACCAACGAATTTGAGAGTGTCGAATCTTCAATCAAAGAATTCTAAGTAACGCTACTCCCTAGTAGCGGCGCCATTTTGATTTATGTATCAAGGAATTTCATCCAATATGAAATGCCAATGATCGTTCGTTAGTATAATAACCCAACTATGTGAGTTGGGGTCGATCCCACAGGGAGTAGTACTTCCTTCAAATTCAATAATCAAAGTACAATGACAACCTCTTCAATCAAATAATTCTTGCACAATTAATATTCAAGTTTCAAAATTTAGGTTTTACCTATCAATCTCAAATTCACACTTGATCACAAACAATAGAATACTAGAGTTAAGCTTGGGAAATTGATCGGCCAATTATTGAATCTCCACGTAGTAGATAAACGTTACTGCTCATAATGGGATAATTTGTGGGTAGGACGAACCATATATAAAGTAACTTTCTCTCAAACAATTACCTTTTCTATGTTGAATTCTCTCGAACTTCAACACCAATCGAAAGGGTCTCATCTTTTTACCCTCGTCAAATCCACTATTTCGAGCTGAATACAAAGGATGAATCACTTGTTTCATTCTCTCTCGATGAAACCAAGGAAACCCACTACTAAGGATGCTAAAATTGTCACCTTGGTTCAGCACCTCTCTCTCGAGCAAGTGCACAACACTGAAATTGACACACGCAGATATGCAATTCAATCACAAAACACAACAACAACTTAGACCCACTTCAAAATAACACCATTCTTTGCAACTAACAAACACCCACTAAGTAAATTCAACAATTGGCTTCATAATCAAAACCCAAAGTAAAGGGTTTTAGCCACTCATCTAAAAAATGAGAGAATCAAAATCAATTATCACTCCCATAGTTGGGTGCAAAATGAAAATTACAGATGAAAATCAATTGATAATCTCCTCTTTTACAAAATCTCTCCCAAAATCTTGGTAAAAATCACTCATTAAACCCTTTGGTAGTGTTTTCTCTCTAAGTAATTCCTTCCGTCTTTTCTAAATGAATTTCTCTCTCTAGCCAAATTAATTTAAACAAGTCTGAAGTGTCACTGCTTATGACTACTCGGCGAAGTAAGTCGGGTGTCGCTCACAGATCGGCGACTCACCGATCGTTCTTCATCTCGCCTTCATTTTTCACTTTTTCTTGATCTGGATACTGTAACTTTAGGCTATCCAAGTCGGGATCACGGAATGACTCCACGATTCGCCCTTTATCCTTCCATCTCGCCCAACAGCACTTGCTTGAATCTGCATTAGTACTTTTGGTGACCTGGTTGTCCTTCGCCAACTAGATCGGTGATACGCCTAATTTAGTTGTTTCTCACCAAATTCGCCCCCATTTTAGCTCCAACATTCTGTAAATTTAGGCGGTATCTGGCGATTTGACAATTTGGCAATTCGCCGAATGCTATGGCGATTTCGCAATTAGCTGAATGACATCATCAATCATCAGGTCTTCATTTCTTCAATCCTTTAGCCTGCTTTGTTCTTTTCTTTCCAATAGTGCCCATGCTTTGTTTCTAACTCCAAATACCTGAAACTCAAGGATTTTCATTAGTTATTAAGACAAAATATGCATTTTAGGACACTAAATCTATCAAAATAAATCCCTAAAATAGTCTAAATCGTGGAGTCATCAGCCGGTAGAAGCGGGCCCAATGGAATGGGAAAGATTTAAGAATGGGTTCATTGATAGGTTTTTCCCAATAGAAATGAGAGAGGATAATATACTTGAGTTTATTAACCTTCGCCAAGGAAGGTTGAGTGTTAAATAGTGTGCTCGAGTGTTCACTAAGTTGTCTAGATGTGCTCCATCAATAGTGGCCTACCCTAGGATGAAGATGAGTAAGTTTGTGTTGGGTGTCACATCCCTTTTCGTGGATGGAGGCGGATGGGTTTTTCGAATCTAAGTGACATTATTGATTAAGGGGTTATTTTTTTATTTTTTCAGAGTCGTCAGTTGGAATTGAGTTATGGTATTCCAAGTCACATTTTCTTTTTTAATCTCTAACCAAAAGGAAATGACTATTTAATATGGTCTGCGAACTAGAAATTTAGGTAAGGGATTCTATTGACTGAGGGAAAGGTATTAGGCATCCCTCGAGTCCCGTGGTTCTAGCACGATCACTTTTATTGACTTATACTTGTTTTAAAATATTTTTTGGATATATTATTTCAGGCCATGACTTGTTCGCATTTTTATTGATGAACTTTTATTTGGTCTCAACCTAGATGCATAACCGCATTTTTGGCCTTGACATTTAGAGGCATAACTGTCTTTTTCGCATCATACTTAATAATGTTGTCTATCAGTCTCTATTTTAAACTAATGAAAGTCGATTATATTATTGGACAAGGTGCGTCACCGCATCCTTGAGTTTATTATTTTTTTTAATGTCTCGAAAAGATGTGTAACCACATTCTTAATCAAAACAAACATTGTTAATGTGTCTAAAAGTCCATCTAACGTTAAGAGAAAATATTTTAATGTTTACCTACCCAAAGTGTTACTTAACCAAAAATAGTGATCTAGACCAATTTCATTAGAAATAAATCTATCAATCAATAATAAATGAAAACCTTAGTAAAATAGTAAACGGAGCATCCACAAGCTATTATATCGTGTTGACCAATAATTCCTTAATTCTTAATAATCAAACCCTATACCTCATCTAATTAGTAAATAAAATTCGTTACCCAATTTTAAACAAATTGGTTTCAAAGTGGCTCACTGATTGAGTTATTTACTATAATTTAATTATCTTATCTACTGATTTACTAATTCTTGTTCTCGCTGACATTTATATATGAGAAGCCAAATGTGGATTACAATATATCAGAAGGGTTGCGAAAAATTCAAATCAACACAATGTTAATATGACATGAACTCATTGAAATAATATAAATTTTAGTTATCCATTTAGATAAACAACTTGGTTGTATTAACTAAAATATGAAACTATTTAAATAATTTTTTGCATGCTTTGATTCACAAATAAATATATTAAAAATAAATAAAAAGAAACAAAACATGAATTTGTGTGATAAAATAGGAGCAAGTACGATATCACCAGATACTCGACATAGAGATCAAAGTACGATACTAAATGAAACTTATTCTAATTTAAAGATACAACATGTTTAACATATTTCAATATTATAATGGAAAAGTTAAACAAACATAAAATTTGAGCAAATTCATAACATTTGAATTACGTATTATATAATCATGAAAATAAAAATAAAATAAATGTGAAAGGATACCTCTTGCAAAAATCAATTTACGAAAAGAAAGCAATCCTAATAGGAAACCACGAACTTGAAACCACGAAAGAAAACCTCAAACTCAACCTTTGTTTGTGAGTGAATATATATATATATATATAATGTGAGGGTGATCTTCTTTTTCTATTTCATGCTGATGGGTATATGTATTTTTATTGTTTTTTGGTAATATTCCTGGAGTCTTTTTATTTGTGTTGTGTGTATGTAAAATATAGTAGTATGTAGTGGAGTGTGGGTATGTGGGTGGTGATGTGTATGTTGTTTTTTCTGATCTCTCTTTCTTTTTTTTTCTCCCTTTTCTGTTTTGTGTATTTTTTTTTCGTTTTTACTCCTTTTTTTCTACGTTTTTGTGTATTTCTATTAATATAATAGTGTAGTGGTGTAGTGTGTAGGTATATAGTGGTGATGTACGTGTGTGTGGGAAGTGTATTGGGTGAGTGGGATAATGGGAAGATGTGAATAGGGGTAATGGTAAGTTTTTTTTCAATTAAATATAATAAATATTAGCTAATACAAATATAAGAATAAATGAATAGCTATTCTAAATTAAAATTAGGAAATACTAGCTTATTATTAAATCTAAATTAAAAGAAAACATATATTTTTGTTGTTTTGAAATTTTTTAAATAAACTTACTAAAATAAGACAAAAATCAAAATATCTAACTTAGACATAAAAGAAATATTTAAGGAATAAAAATAGTATAAATTTTTATGTTCGGTCAAAAATTACGTGCCTATAGTTTGACCCTCTTTGACTGGAAACACGAAGTGTTTTCAGACAAAGAAGTAGGTAACGTGAAAATTTTTGACCAGACTTGTATTTGAAAATAAAATAAAATAAAATTGTGTGACCGAGTCTTGGTTGTGGACATCCTACATATCCCGGGTTATAGGGGAATCATGTCACATGTAGTTCAAGGAGATGAGGTGATGAGTTGGAAGTTAAGTGAGGTTCCATCGAGGCTCCAGGTCGTGGCTCTTATCCTTACATAAAAAAAATGAAAGCTAATAGTCAAAAAAAAAAGTACAAGCTCCTATCTATGCAGCTTCTCTTGAGTCTTGACTTTAAGACATCACCTTGATTTTGGTGAGTATCTTGATCTTGAATGGATCTGATGCTTGACTTGCCACTTAGAGTGTGTTTTTGGCACTCTTCAAAAATGACAATTTGAAAATGTTCTTGAATGACTACAGTTTTATGATCAGTAACTAGTAACTGAATAGAAGCAGGTGTTAGATGGTCAGGTTTCTACATGCATTGAAGAAGCTAATTCTAGCTACCATGGGAATTGATTATTCTGAAAAGAGTTGAACCTTTGTTCTTGAATTTCCAATCCATGTTTTGCTTGAACAGACTTGAAAATCATCACAAACAAAAGAAATAAACAAAAATTTTACCCTAATTTTCACTACCAAAATTTTGTGAGTTATTAGCATATGTAGATTTTCAAAATTAAACCAAGACTAGGAAGTGTTTATCCTAGGATAAAATAAAATATAAATGTCTCAGACGAGAAAGTGTTTATCCCAGGACAAAATAAAAAAAATGTCTCAAACTATGAGGTTTTTATCCTATGAGAAAATAAATAAATAAATATAGCGATCTCAGACTAGGAAGTGATTATCCCAGGAGAAAATGAAAAATAACAATCTCAGACTAGGAAGTGTTTATCCTAGGAGAAAAATAAAAAATAACGATCTCAGACTAGGAAGTGTTTATCCTAGGAGAAAATAAAAAATAGCGATCTCAGAATAGGATGTGTTTATCCTAGGAGAAAATGAAAAATAACGTCTCAGACTAGGAAGTGTTTATCCAAAGAGAAAATAAAAAATAACGATCTCAGACTAGGAAGTGTTTGTCATAGGAGAAAATGAAAAATAACGGTCTCAGACTAGGGAGTGTTTCTCCTTGGAGAAAATAAAAAAAATAACATCTCATACTAGGAAGTGTTTATCCTAGGAGAAAATAAAAAAAAACCTCTCAGACTAGGAAGTGTTTATCCTAGGAGAAAATAAAAAATAACGATCTCAGACTAAGAAATGTTTATCCTAGGAGAAAATTAAAAATAACAGTCTTTGACTAGGAAGTGCTTATCCTACAAGAAAATAAAAAATAACGGTCTCAAACTACGAAGTGTTCATCCTAGGAGAAAATAATAAAATAACTTCTCAGACCAGGAAGTGTTTATTCTAGGAGAAAATAAAAAAAGCAGCGTGTCAAACTTGGAATTGTTTATCCTAGGAGAAAATAAAAAATAACGATCTTAGACTAGGAAATGTTTATCCTAGGAGAAAATGAAAAATAACGGTCTCAAACTAGGAAGTGTTTATTCTAGGAGAAAATGAAAAATAACGATCTCAAACTAGGAAGAGTTTATCCCAGGAGAAAATGAAAAATAACGGTTTTACACTAGGAAGTGTTTATGATAGGAGAAATTAAAAAATAACATCTCAGATTAGGAAGTGTTTATCGTAGGAGAGAATAAAAAATAACGTCTCGGACTAGAAAGTGTTTATTGTAGGAGAAAATAAAAAATAACGTCTCAGACTAGGAAGTGTTTATCCTAAGAGAAATTAAATAAAACAATCTCAGACTAGGATGTGTTTATCCTAGGAGAAAAATAAAATAACAATCTCAGACTAGGAAGTGTTTATCCTAGTAGGAAATAAAAAATAACGTCAGACTAGGAAGTGTTTATCCTAGGAGAAGATAAAAATAATTATTTGTGCAAGTATAAAAATAAAAATGGTGATAGGTTTTTATCGTAATTCTCTTATCCAATTTGAACCTAGGAAACAATGTTTATTTCAGCAAGAAAGCTTCCTATATAAAAAAAAAATTGTGAGTTTTAAATTGGTGGTTGATTTGTGGCCTTGGCTTGGAAGATGATTGTTTCTTTTATTGCAATGTTGAACATTATCAGTTTGGGCAGACTGTTTCCGTTTGCTAGTCAGCCCACCTCGATAATCTTGAAAACATCTTCAGATTTGTTATATTGTTTCCACCCTCCAACAATAATTGAATCTTGTATTCATATAAATTCTCAAAAATTGTCAATTGTTGACAAATTACTATGCATATCATTATTTCTTAGATCACATCACGATTGATGTGCTGACCAAACTTTATTTTGTGCAATTGAAGAGATGGTAGCAATTTTGAAACCATTTTCCGCTTTCTTAATGAAGACTAACTCAAGATCGAATTGAGCGACACAAAATAAGAAGAAATAATATTTGACCCGTTTGAGAAAAAAAATTAAATAAAAATGAAAGGAATCCATTGATATTGGTGGTCAATTCTAATGATCATGACATGCATTTCAGATTAAATAGTCTGGTCTGTCCAATCAATCTAAACTTCATCTTCGTCAAACTTTCAACTTTGAAGTCATACTACTACAATTCAACTTTTGCACTAGATTTATGACTAACACTTGACTTGTGGTGCCTCGAAAGATTTTCACTAACAAGTCTCTCTCTTTTTTATTATCTCTCACTCACTATCGTCTTACGGTGCCCTGAGAGTTTTCACCAATAAGACTCTCTCATTTTTCACTCTCTCTCAACTCAAATGATCTCTTATAGTGCTTTCGATGATTTTCATCTATAAGATTCCCTTCTTTGTCACTCTTTATGTGAGTGGCATGACATTTTTTCTAGTATGATAATCAACACTAAAAGGTTGCTTGACTTGTCATTGTTAAAAATTGATCAGAAGGTCTTTATTTGGACTGTAACATGGCTTTTGGACAGGGTTACAAAGAAATGATCGGCATGAAAGCTCAAAGATACTGTGGTAACAGGGTTAAGACTTACAACTTTTGGAATAGACTTTTTTTTCTTTTTTTTGTTTTTGCAAAAATAAAATAAAATAAAATAATAATAATAAAAATAATTAATATTATTATTATTATTATCATTATTATTTGCCCCAGTTTTTGTGATGAGGACTTTTTAGACTTTTTTCTTGGTTAGACCGAACCTCAAAATAAGGCTACCTACGTATCTTGTCAAAGCAAGAATCAGGTGGAACGTAGTTTAGGTAGTTTGTTCTTTTGTTGTTATTGAAATTTCAACCTTTTTTCACTTTTTTTTCTTGACTCTTTTTTTTTGTGACTTCTTTTTTCTTTTCTTTTTTTTTGAATTTTCGATTCCTTTGTTTCTTTCTTTTTTGACTGTATTTTGATTCCAAAAGAGTGGTATGAAAGAAAATAAAATTAAGGATCAAAAGGGGTAGCAAAGAATTACACGATGTTTGAATAGTAGAATGAAATGCATTCGTCATATCAATTATTACAAATGCCAAATACAAGCATGCCCTTTAAGATGTGAAATGAAAATCATACATTATCTCTTTGCAACGTATGCATTGATGGATATGTTTATCATTTTTGTTCCATATTTGTTAGCTTGAAATCTCCATTTGAGTAATACCTTCTTCACAACAAACGACATACGTTAATTTAAATGAAATTTATTCTTTTAACCATTTTCGATACTAAAGGACGTATCAAGGTGTTTAAGTCCTTTATTCATTTCCTCATTTTTTTTACTTCTTTGGTCTATTGATTTCAAGACTAGATATAACCTTAAGATTTGACCAAATCCTCTTGCATATCGTGTCACAAAAATTGAATTGAAAAGAGATGCATTTATGAAAAGACAAATAAAACGGATCAAAGTGACACAAGTCATATATTATATTAAGATAAAAGGACTTGTTAACAAGACAACAAACTAAATTTTAGGTTACAACTCTATAATAACCCAAACTATGCCAAGACTCAACAAACAAAAACATAAGAGAAATGATAGAAAGGTCTAACTTACTAAAAAAAAAAAGAATTGCATAGCAGAAATGATGACAAAAGAAACTATCCATACACTCTTTATAGAGAAAATAAGAGTGTCTCCCAATCACCAAGCTTGACTTGTTAGGCACTTCTTTGCACGTTTTCCTTCGTAAAAGCTCCACCAATTTCAATTATTTTTTCTTTAGAATTGAGAGAATGTTCATCACCCATAATCTCAATGAAGTGTACATCATTAGGTGTTGGCAGAGGATTTTGAGTAACATTTGGGGGATTATCATTTTGGACCACAATCATCTTTTCTTGGATCATCTTTTCCACCTCACTTTTCAAAGTTCGACAATCTTCAGTACTATGCCCTAGGGCATCATAATGGTATGCACATCATGCTATAGGGTTGAAACCTTTGAACGTGGATCTGCAAAATTTCGAGGAATCAGCTCTATCATATTCAAATGTTTTAATTTCTCAAATAAATTTATGTAAGACTCTCCAATTGGTGTGAAATTGTTCACATGTTTTTGACCTCATTCAAATCCCTGTCTTGGACGGGGATTATAAGGTGTACAAAATTTTTGAGAAGAAGGATGACTATTTTGATATGTTGGCGCTCTCCATTGAGGATAGTTTGGTGGATGCAATATGGTTGTGCACCATAGACTGCATATTGAGGTGGGACAATAGAGTATTATGTGTCTTGCATGGGAAGACAGTGATGAAATTGAGGTGGTGCATATTGATAAACTAGATCCCTTAGACCTTTTTGTGTGTCAGACACAACATTTGCTACATCCTCCTTCATTTTCTTTCCCCCAAGATTTCTTGATCCATTTCTAATCACCTGTGTTGTGGCTTTCAAGGAAGCTTGACTTACAATTTTTGCAGACTTGATGCCATTTTCCACCATTTCACCAATCTTAATAACTTCAGTGAATGTTTTCCAACAACGGATAGTAAATAATGAAGTAGTCTGATTCTTGCTTGGAGAAAAACATCAATCATTTCAGACTCTTTCATTGGTGGCTTAACCCTAGCAGCTTGCTTCTTCCACCTAATAGCATATTCACGAAAATTTTCAGTGGTCTTTTTCCTCATGTTGGCAAGTGAAGTACGATACAGAACTATGTCAATGTTATATTGAAATTGTTGAACAAAACATCGAGCCAAATCATCCCATGTATGCCAGTTAGAAGTATCTTGATCTATGAACCATTCTGAGGCAATTCCCATCAAACTATCCCCAAAATAGGCCATGAGCAATTCTTCTTTGCTTCTAGCCCCTCTCAATTGATTACAATATCTATTTAAATGAGCTAAAGGATCTCCATGTCCATCATATTTCTTGAACTTTGGAGTTTTAAAATCAATGGGTAGATGAACGTGGGGAAACATGCATAAATCATTGAATGAGACAATTTTGTGACCTCCTAATCCTTGCGTATCTCTTACACTCTGTTCCAAACTCTTCATTTTTCTAGCCATTTCTTTATGTTCCTCGTTCTTCACAGCATTTTCAGCTTCAACAGGGGAACTATACTGATGAGTGTAAAGGTAAGAGCCTAGAATTTTGAAAGTCAGTTCAGAGGTATAATCTCGATCATATTGAACTTTAGATTGAGGATCACTGTTGGAATTTTGCTCCATTATAGGATGCGGGACGCTATTAGTCGGCACAGTTGGAACAAAAAATGGATTACTCGTCATAGGTGTACTCAAAGGGCGCACCGTAGAAGTTTCAACTACGTTGATGCATTAGCATAGGAACCGAATTCAAGTGGATAAATTGGATCACTTATCGATACTTGGATCGGGGGTGACATATTTGTATTTAGATAGTCACGGATTGAAGACGGTGGAGCTTGTCCACTCATCCAAGCTTCGTACATCTCTGCCATTTACAGTCTTAGCATCCTTACCTTTTCGGTTGACACTGTTTCTAGTGACATCCTCTGGTTCTGGACCTCATCATTGTCCGACTCATTTCCGTCTTTCTGAGTCATTTTCTTTTTCCCTTTTGACCTTGTATTATAGGGATGAGATGCCAGCTTAATCACAAACCAACCACCTTAATTTAACTGTGTGCATGGACGATAAAGTTTGTAAGGGTTAGACATTTCTTAATTATTAGTTATTTTTCAAAAAATGATTTGATAATGCATTGATCAAATCCATAACATGCTTGAGAACATGAATAAGTTCATTGCATATTTTTTCTAAACCTCAATAACTATGTTTTTTTAGAGCTTTGAGATAAAATCCTTTAGTTTTCTTTTGAATTATTAAAAGAAAATTAAGAAAAAATTGTTTTTGATAAAGATTAAAGCTTCTTGTTTTTTTTTAAATTTCAAAAAAGGGGTTTTTAATTTTATTTTTGAATAAAGATCACCGAACCCAAATAGGGTTGCCTACGTATCTCATTGGGGTGAAAATCAGGTGTGCGTAGTTCATCCAGATTTGACAGTAAGAAAAAAAAACTTCCAGATATTAAAACTTTTTTTTCGACAAATGCAATTTTTCAAAGTATTATGAAAGACAAATATTTTGAATTTTTCTTTTATAAAACTTTACAAAAAGAATCTAAAAAATAATAAATTATTATTCTTTTCATTAAATAATGCAAAATTGATTATTTTATTTTACAAAAATGTATAATAACTTCTAAAAGAAGAAATTTTTTCGTGTTTACCCCTTTTTTTTTATAAGATCAAAAGATAACTTTTTTTCCATTACCTCAATCACACTAAAATGAGTCAACTTATATTGTTGTGTATTTTAGCATGGTGATGGCATATTTGACTTCGTGAGATGATTTGATGAACATGCTTTGGAAAATGTAATTCCTCCTATGATTATGTGATTGAAGATGTTTAGATGAGTTTGTATAGGCTCACTTCAAAGGGGGAGATGGTTTGCCTAGTTAGAATGTTGTTATGTGCTTATATGTTGCCATGACTTCCTTATATGATTCATGTTCATGAAAACTTGTGTTTTGAAAGAAAATGAGTTCAAGTGAATTGTTTTCCTCATGTTGTAGTGCTTTAAGTAAGAGTTGCCTATTGTGCTTCATGAGAAGGATATATGAGCATGCTTTAATTAGAAGTTGAGAAATTTCTCCTTGAATAAAATACTATGTTTTGAGAAGTAATTGCATATGAGCTCCATGAGAGTATATTGAGCATATTATGACTATGAGAGGGTAATTCCTCCTTGAACATGACAAGTTATGAGAATCTCATGCATAAATAGGTTGTTAGACGAAGTTCATACTTCCTTGTGTTGCATTGAGTATATTGAGATGCAGTGATGTTTCCTCCTTGTTAATGTGCATTTAAATGTTTCATGCATGATGGGCTGCTAGTCATGAGTCTTTAATTCCTTAAAAGTTTTTAATTGTCATTCGAGGACGAATGTTCCTAAGGGGGAGATAATTTAACAACCTAGAAATCTAATATATGGAACTAGAGCTTTACGAGTGTGTCATTGAGTTTGATGTGGGGTCTTATGTTGTAAATCGAGTTCCCGAGCTTAGAATAAGGGTTATAAGGGTTAAACGTTAAGGTACAACTCCCCAAGTACTAACCAAGGGTCCTTGAGGAGGACCCTAACAAGTTCACCTAAAATTGCCTAAAAGGGGCCACCCATGGATGGGAATCTACGGACAGTAGATGGACCCACGCCCCATGGGAAGGGGTCGTGGGTCAAGGCCCCATTTTAGGAGATGCATACCTGACTTACGAACCAGTAGCACAACCCGTAGGTCCACTCACGATCTATGAGTGGTGGGCGTGAGTCGTGGCCTGCAGTTCTGTTATGTCTCGGCCAAATCAAGGGGAATTTAAGTAATTCATTTTTAATTGGTTTTAAGAAGGGGTTGTTTAATATAGTATTTATACATATAATAATGTATTTTAAGACATAAAACACCCTATTAACTCATTAAATCTCAAGACCCTAAATTATAACCACCCATCATCTCCAATATTTCTCTCTAAGACTGCATTGAAGAACAAAGAGAGAAATCAAGTTACAGCTTCAAGAAGGGAGCTTGTCAATACGAATTTGGTTGGATTCTGCACCTAAGGTATGATAGTCTTCATCCTTGATCAAGTTTCATTCAACGAGCCCTCTCAAAAGTGTTTTCAAGTTTCCAATTTCCAATCTATGACATGGGTCTCCTTCCAAAACATTTCCAATTGATTAATTATGGTTTATTATGGTTGATTATGATGAATTAATATTGTATTGATCGATTATTGTTGTTTCATGATGAACTCCCCTTAGTCCCATGATTTCCCCTAGTTTACTAAATTGACTTCATGATGTGGGAATTGTTGAATATTGGCCCATTTATGTGATTAATGGTTGTTCTTGGTGTAATTACATGATTCAAGTATAATCAAACATGTATCCTTGATTAACCTAAGGGTCTATGATGAAATTGATCTAGTCTAGTGTTATATCATGAAAGTGGCAAATTGAGGGTTTAAATGTGATCCTCCAAGAATGATGAACTTCTTTATGTAATGCCTTGGATTAGATGACCTAGACATGGATCGCTTAGGGGTAAAACTTCAAAACACGAATTGATTTGATTAGGGATTATATGAGGGATCATGGTTGTGTAGTATTGAGATTGAGTTTATATGACTCCTATATGGATATAATTGATCAAGAATGAGGCATGTGGTGAGGTTACGTTGAGAACTAGGTATACATGATGAACATATGAGGCATTGCTTACGACTAAGGCTTGTAACATGAAGATGATTCCTAGGGCTTTAAAGGGTAAAAGCTAAAATGAATAAACTAGGGATGTCAAGGCTTTAAAAAAGGAGCTATTATGTATGATGAGTTGCATATGGCATTATTGTGAAAAGACTTCACCCACATGACCTACAATATGATTACATGAGTTTATGCATGAAGTAAAGGATCTACTTGAGTCATGATTCTATCCATGTCTAATATAGTGAATGCTAGATGTGTTGACTTAACATGATCTTTGGTCCTTGAATGCAAGATATGTAGAGTATGTATGATTATGATGTTATGTGCATGTTTATGAATACTTTGAGAATAATGTGTCTATGATGATAATGTTGTTGTTGTGTCATTGGAAGGACAATCACACACACACACCCATGCATGAACATGACTAAGATATGACTAAGATATTGATGGTATTATTGAATCTTGATATTCTCCTTATCTAATGTGCTAATTCTAGATGTTTGGGTTGAGTTAGTTCATAGCCCTTGAAGGGCATACTATGAAGGTTTGTACATGTTGACAAAAATTGTGTATGAACTCATGATTCACTTAGAAAGTTAAGATCCTATGACTATTGTGTAAATGTGGTAGTTGTTGCAAAGTCATTCTCCTCTTACCCTTACACATGACTATGCATGAATTGTCTAGGACTATGATAATGTTGTTGTGTTGATTGAAAGGTTATTCTCATTAACACTATGAACATGATGTGAAAGGTTTATTCACATATTAATGATTCTAAGGTTGAAAGGTTATTCTCACCTAATGAATCCATGAGCTATATCTTGATGTTGTATTAGATTGAGTTTTAAGTCACCCTTCCATAAACATGAACTTAATTAAAGAGTTAACATGAACTTAAATGGAATTATGCTTAGCACCTAGTGGATATGAAAATGAGATGGAATCTTTTACGCCAGTCAGTCCGGCTTCCCAAAACATGTTATTTCATGAGATGGAAACCTTCTACGTCAGTCAGTCCGGGTTTCTAGTAGCAATCTCCTTATCCCATAACTATGTACCCACATAGGTTCTTAGCTAGTGGATCCACCTAAAAACTTAACATGTTAGTTCTACCTTAGGCAAGTAGGACACCTCTTTTCGGTGTGGGACATGACACCAGATTTCATGTAGCTCACATGGTCTATGTTGGTTAAGGTTATTTCCCTACATGAACAAGAACATGAACCATGACATGATCAAGAACAATAATATGAACTATGAACAAGAACATGGGATATGTACTATGGTTCATTAAGAGGTTCTACTTAGTGTGAATAGGGGTATGAGGCTTCATTCATGCATTGGACAAGTAGGCTTTGAGAGTGGGCATGATAGGTTTCCCTTATGAAATGATGATTATGAGTTAATGCATGTTTTATTATGAATTATGATCATGAACATGAATATGAAGATGGACTATACTTATGACTTCTTAATGAGCTTTACTTAATGTGAGTGGGGGTATGAGACTACAGTTATACATTGCATAAGTAGACTTGTAAGGAGGTTGTGGTGTGGTTTCCTTATGCTATGAAGATATATGAACTTATGTATGAATGATATGGATTATTGCTATAAGTGACTTTACTTATTACAAGATATGAATATGAATGTCTCCTTGTCTATGAGTATTGTCTATGGATAAGGTCAAGGTATGTTATGCATGATCATGGTGTCCTAGAAGTAATACTTAGTGTAGATAGGATTATGGGATCCTATCTATGTATTGCACAAATATAGCTTAGGCTTTCTTATGTGATAGTTCTATAATGATGATATGATCTTGGTATGTAACTATTTATGTGAACTATGTCTTGTGAAGATTGGAGTATGCATTATGTTGTGTTGGAGACTATGATTGTGATTATGATGATATCCTTTATGCTATGATGAAATGTGCATGGTTTGTCTTATGAGCTACATTCTCCAACTATTTCAAATATGATGTTCAAAAGTGGCATATAGCATGATTTCAAATAAAATGTCCCTTTTATGCATGTTTTAAGGATTTTTATGCATGGCTTCCATACTTGGTACATCTTGTGCTAACCCCATCTTTCTACATTTTTTATAAGTGTAGGGTTTGGAGATTTTGGATTCCATCCTTGTGGCTAGGACCATAGTAGATCAAGAAGAAGAAAATTGGTGAGTCCTCATAGTATTCGAGGGCTTGCCCATATGTCCTTTATGTCTTTCTTTTATGTTTGAGACTTATGTAAGGGTTATGTCCCTAAGATTGTATCCAAGAGTTTTATTCCAAGTATTATAGATGGTTTGAAACATAATGTTATAGATTCTCTCTCATTTTATAAAAGACTTCGATTGTAAAGAAAAGTTTTAAATTCCGCACTATTTTCCTATGCTCTTATGTTCAAGATATGCTACGAGCCTTGTATGAGACCCCTTCGTGGTCGACTACGCCGTGTTATGTCTAGGGGGTTCCCCTGGGTCGTGACATAACAACACTATCGAAAAGCTAGATTTAGTAGTTGTGATTGCAGATTACCCTTAAGAACACTAGAATTGGACCCGATGGTTCCCACATTCAGCCACACGTAATCAATACATGACCTCGACGATTAAAGGAATATTAAGATTGCCGGACAACCATAAATATACATGGTAGCTCTTCCATAAATTCTCATAAGCAAGGTGGTACATCTAGAACCACTAGAATACCTTCATAACTCCAAGACAGCACCAAATATATCCTTTGAAATAACTAAGTTTTCCCCATCATCCCACTCAACCAAGAGAATATCGCAGGACCGGTACACCTGATCCACTACTAGGGATCCACCCACCAAAGTGAAAACACACGTGAGCATAGCTAGTGACTCATACTCACAACCATGTACAAATTGAAATAGATGGTCATATAAGAATTTATCGAATAACACTAAAGGTTTTCCTTTGAAGAGTCGATACCAACCATTTCCATCCACTTGACTCCACATATTTTTCACCTCCTTCCACTGAAGTCCACACTCTCAATACTAACAACCATCATGAACACTCCGATCATTTACCTTACTCTAAACCAATACTTTTTAAATGAAAACCTTCTTAGATACTTTAACAATCAAAAGTCATAAACTTTACGACTCAAACCAAGTATAAATCCTTTGAAAGGTTCAATACCTGATACAATTGATCATTTCTCACCTTACGAATTCATACCTTGACAAAATATATCACCACGAATGTAAACTTACAATGAAAAATTTTAATTGCAAATTCAACTGTATAACACAAACCTCTTATCTATCAACATTAGCTTGAAGATTTTTATGAATTCATGGATATTCGTTTATCATTGATCGCATATCCATCGGTCTTACAATATCTTTCGCTAAAGATTCAATCGTACTCATTACTACACTCAAAAACAAAAACAAAACACTTATCATCACACTCGAGTTGATGTCTGTACACTCCTTGCTCAACTATTTTCCAATAGTATTTAACTAATCTAACGGACATGTGTCACTATTACCATAGCCACAACAAAATGAATGAAATCACGCGTCTCTGAACCCAATTATCTTCCCCTCTGAAGATATCTCTTTAGCCTTTGCAATTAAATAAAATTTCTTGCTCTCGCCTCTCTCAAAAGGCTACAACATCCCACTATTTTTCCTTCATTATGACTCTAGCTCTTTAAAATTCTATTTGAGTGGTATCCCTCCATCTATTAAAACTTCCCATATAACCACGTTACACATCAAATCTTAGAAAACCACAACCTTAAATTCTCGCAAGTCGTAACTACTATACAAAATTAGCTTAACCAACAATCTTATTATAGAGATGCATCCCATCACAATCTATCACAAACTCTTATTACAATTATGCTCCGTTAACCCTTGCTATCACTAAAAAGTCAACCTTTTCATCGATATGACACATCAAACTCGTTATACCAATCAAATTCAAAGAACTAACCCAATTTTACACCCTTTCTTACGAAAATATTCAATGGCCTTCACCCATGTATACTCAATGTGACTTTCTTTATCCATAAGCTTGTCATTTCGGTATCAATCCACTCCTTTATGGCTTAAGATAAAATCATCAGTCCTTATACCACCATCCTTCTTCTTAACAACAAGACAGGAGCACCCTATGGGGAAGCTCTAGGACGAATGAACCCTTTACCAAAAAGTTTCTGGATTTGAGCCTTAAGCTCTCTCAATTCTACACGAGTCATATGATATGAAGGGATGGAGATGGGGTGAGTGTCAGTTTCCAAGTCAATGCAAAAATCTATATCTCTATTCGGAGGCATACCAGAAAAATCAGTAGGAAACACTTTTCTAAATTCTGACACAACAGGAAATAAAATCAACAGAGAGGGACTCAACCTCAACATCCTGAATATGAGCTAAATAAGCCAACCAACCCTGCCCCACCAGTTTACTAGTGCGCACGAAAGATATGATCTTAGAAGGCTAAGGCCTGTACACCCCTTCCCACTACAACCTTTCTGTACCCGAGATCTCTAAAGTTATGATGTGAGGCCAAAATACATATTTTTAATTATTATTTGTCTCACATTTATTATTTATTTTTGTCCTTTTTGAGCATGAATTTCATGGATTGTGCTAAATAGTATATTTTATTTGTAGGATTAACTTAGTTGAAAAATGAAGAAGTTTGAAGCTTAAACGAATTAAAGATGAAAGGTTGAAGAAGGAAATCAAACAGACATCTTAATGAATTAAATTTAATATAATGATATATATAAATATATAAGGTGCATATTTGCTTCAAATTGCGTATTGGAAAAGGAAACTTCCACGTGCTAATTGATGAAGCCAATCAAAGTTGGAATTGGAATTGGAAGCTGCCACGTGGCAGCCACTGAAGGCCCCTCAAATAATTTTGAGGGTTCTTTTCTTCTTTCTTATTTAGGTTAGACATTATTGTTAACTTATAGTTCTTGATATTTTCTTGGGAATTAACTTGCAAACTTTTGCAATTTGATTTTCAAATTTCGGTTTATAAAGATTCTCGCTTTAAATTTCAATTGGAGATTATGGGTTTCTTCTACTCATTACGTAAGTTCATGAATTCTTGTTCTAAAAATATGAATTGTGTTCTTGCTAGCATGAGTAACTAAATCCACAACTAGGGTTGTGGGAACCATGAGCGATTAATAATGTATGAATAGTAACTAAGTAATTCTTGAATAGTGTTGTTGCATGCATTGATAATTCTTTCGTTTAGAAGTCTTTTTAACGGTGGCCAACGTTAGAACTCGCCTTGTTGCTACTTGCCGGACCAAGAAGGTAGTTAAAAATAAATGAATTATCAACATAGATTTAGTGTGATACTATCTAATAGTCTAATGTCAATTGGTGCTAGGGTGAAAACTAAGTCATACATTGATGTGGTGTCTAATATGAGGTAAAGGTAAGGGTTAGTAAATTATACACACGTAGCCAGACTAAGTTGCGGGGTGAAATTCTCTATTTGGCGGACCAAGCACTTAAGGATACATAACTTACCACTTTGCATATGATACACTAAGAAAGTATTACTGTAACTATGATTACTGCGTTATGAGCCTATGGGTAACACATACACCCTAGTTTTTCTCTCTCATTGATAACAACCAAATTTCTAATCTTGCTCACTTGTCCTCTAAACTATAATAAGTTATTTGTTACACAACCCCCCCCCCCACCTTTACTTACTTGTGTCAGAAATAAGTTGACTAAACGAATATAATTGTGAGTTAAGTTTATGTCTAAACCATATTCCTCGTGGGATCGACCCCAACCTAATAGTTGGGTTCTTTATTTGAAAATGATCACTTATACTTCTTTAGGGAGGTGTAATTTGAGCGTATCAAATTTTCACGCCGCTTCCGGGGAATAAGGCTTTTAGATTAAACTAACTACATTATTGAACTTTATTCAATTATTTTCCAATTTTACGTTTTTTGTTATTTTTTATTTTGTATAGGTTTGAACTCTAGTGTATGCCAAATACACGGAATCAAGGCGAACCCTTAACCCCCTACGATTCTGAACTAAGAAAGACTTTGAGAAAAATGGCAAATCTAAGGATACACATTAATTGAATCAGAGAGGGTTAAGGAGATGGAACAGAGTAACTAAGGTTTCTGCGTCGTGATACGACGTTAAATTAAGCAGTTATTGGGAGGCAACCCAATTAGTAGTGTAATTTCTTATTTTATTTTATTTTTATTTTATTAGTGTCACTTTTTTTCTTTTGGTCTTTTTTTTTGCATATTAGGGGAAGTCTGAGTACCCAAAAAAAAATCGAAGCAAATGAGCATGTTTGAGCTTAAGTGTGAGGTGATGTCCCTTGATGAAAATAAAGAGAACATGCTACTAGCTAGGCCTAAAGGCCTTAGGGAGTTTTCTTAACCCTTGTTTTAAATTTTAATTAATGCTTTGGGGACATAGCATACTTTTAAGTGTGGGATGGAGGAATGAATTCCTAGGTTTTACTGTATTTTTTAGGATGGGTTCCTTGACTTTGATTTTTGGTGCTTTTCCTGAGGATAGTCCCTTTGAACCGAGTGCCTTTTTTTTTAGGAATATATTTTCTTTTAATTTTTTTAGAGAAAAGAAAAGACCCTTTTTGAGTGATGTGATACTTGCTATTTAGGCATAATTTTTGAGTAGTACTTTCTTGTGAATGCTTGATTGGTAATGAAATTGCAAACTTTTTGAAATCTAGGTTCATAGTTGTGACTTTGTATATAGCTTATTTTATTTTGTAGTTTGTTATGATCCTGTCTCTCTTAGAAGTGGAATTGATTCATCTTTATTGATACTTGTGCCATGTGTGGTGAGAATTTATGTTTTCTTGCCCTGCATGTTATTGAAGCGAAATAAAAAGTGTTGTCGTGTTTAGGAGATGAAAATAGGTTTTCTTTGATTTGTCTGGTAAATTTTAGTCTTTTCAGATATTATATCACTAGTTAACACATTTGAGCCTTTTAGCCTATATTTTTTTTTGTAAACCACATGATCGAGCCGAATCCCTTTTTATTGATACCATAATTCTATTTGATCCAAAAAGAAATCCTTAATGCAGTACAGTGAGAAAAAAAAGTTGAAAACATTTGTAGAAGAAAAAAATGGGTGAAAATGCTTGATGTGTGAAGAATGAAGAAAAGTGTGAAAACTCTGTTTTGGCCCTGGTCCCTTGTGGATATTTTGCACCTCAAACAAGCTTTAAAAACTTAAGTTGAGGGTGACTAATTTAGAAGTATGCTTAAAACGTTGGCTCTGGTCCTACCAAGGATATAGTGTACCTCACTTGAATTGAGGGTGGCTAGTGCAAAACCTCTTGAAAAAAAAGAAAAAAATGATTGAAGCATTCTTGAGTTGATGAGCATTACTTGTGAAATAATTGTTGAAGAGATGGCTAAAAATAAAGAGAAGAAATTCTTGACTGATGAAGTCTAAAATTGCAAAGTGTTTAAGGAAGTGTAGGTCACTATTATATAGTTTTCCTACCCGTCCCCTAGCCTACATTACAACCCATTAAAGTCCTATTTGATTCTATTCAAGCATGCTTAATTAGTGGAGATGTACATAATGGGCAAGCCTTGGTTCTTTGTGCATACATGTGAATTTTATTTTTGAGAGTGAGAGTTGTTCTTGTTATAAAGTCCTTAATTTATATCCAATCTTTTGAATTGAGTTTGTGGACTATTTATTTTTGTGAGGGCACTTGTTTAATGATAGATATGTGATTTTATTAGCTTTCTCTGATGAGAGTAGGTAAGCAAGCTTAAATTTGATGAGTTCAAAGTACTCCGTTGAGGCTAGGAGGTTAGAGGTTTGTTGTTTATTTGGATGTCTTGCATAATGATTGAAAAGTCTACTTGATGTTTTGAAATTGGTATATGGCCTAACTGTTTGTATTAACCAAAGTGATGACATTCCTATTTTAATTTTTTGAGATGAGCTTTAATGTTTGCTCGAGGACGAACAAAAGTTTAAGTGTGGTGTGTTGATGTGAGGCCAAAATGCATATTTTTAATCATTATTTGTCCCACATTTATTATCTATTTTTGTCCTTTCTGAGTTTGAATTTTATGGATTGTGCTAAATAATTTTTTTTATTTGTAGGATTAACTTGATCGAAAAATGAAAAAGTTTGGAGCTAAGATGAATTAAAGATGGAAGGTTGAAGAAGGAATCAAGCAGGTAGCTTAATGAATTAAATTTAATATAATAATCTATATCTATATAAACATATAAAGGAGGATCTTCAACCCGTTGATGTGACATGCCTCAATGATCAAAAAATATATTAATCAATTTTCTCAGATTTGTGGAGGTTTTTTCCTAAATTTTCACGTTAATGAAATTTAATTAATTAATTAAAGTTTAAAAAACAGAAAGACACCATTTAAAATTATAATGGCAGCCCTTAACCGTTTCCTCAAATTAAGGCTCTAATAATCACGGATATCGTTTAGAATTCAAAATCAACAATTAATGCCCTTTCAGCAGCCTATGAAAGGTTACATCAAGTTACAGAGGCTGCCTCATCCTCTTTCGGAGAAAAAATGGGGCTGCACGTCCCAGGTACACCTCAAATTTACCCTCATTTTTGTTTTCCTTCTTTATTATTGTAATTTGAACATATATTATTTAGAATTGGAACAAAATTGATTCGCTATTACTTTTCTTACTGTGAAGTTCCAAATATTTTGGCTATTACTATTCTTACTGTGAAGTTCCAAAGTATTATATCTAATACTTTTGAGGGTTTTTTTCTTCTTCTTATTTAGGTAAGACATTATTGTTAACTTTTCGTTCTTGGTATTTTCTTGGGAATTAACTTGCAAACTTTAGCAATTTGATTTCCGGATTTCAATTTAAAAAGATTCTTGCTTTGAATTTCAATTGGAGATTACAGGTTTCTTCTACTCATTACGTAAGTTCATGAATTCTTCTTCTAAAAATATGAATTGTGTTCTTGCTAGCATGGGTAACTATATCCACAACTAGTGTTGTGGGAACCATGAGGGATTAATAAAGTATGAATAGTAAGCAAGTAATTCTTGAATAGTGTTGTTGCATGCATTGATAATTATTTCGTTTAGAAGTCTTATTAACGGTGGCCAATGTTAGAACTCGCCTTGTGGCTACTTGCCAGACCACGGGGATAGTTAATAAGGAAATAATTATCAACATTGATTTAGTGTGATACTATCTAATAGTCTAATGTCAATTGATGCGAGAGTGAAAACTAAACCATACATTGATGTGATGTCTAATATGAGGTAAAAGTAAGAGTTAGTAAATTATACACACGTAGCCGGACCATGGTGCAGGGTGAAATTCTCTATTTGATGGACCAAACACTTAGGGATACATAAATTACCACTTTGCATATGATACACTAGTAAAGTATTACTATTACTAGGATTATCGCGTTATGAGCTTATGGGAACACATACACCCTAGTTTCTCTCTCTCTCTATGATAACAATCAAAGTTCGAATCTTGCTCACTTGTTCTCTAAACTACAATCAGTTATTTGTTACACAACCTCCCCCCCCCCCCTTTACTTACTTGTCTTGAAAATAAGTTGACTAAACAAATATAACAGTAAGTTAAGTTTAATTCTAAACCATATTCCTTGTGGGACCGACCCCAACCTACTAGTTGGGTTCTTTATTTGAGAACGATCAGTTATACTACTTTAGGGAGGTGTAATTTGAGTGTATCAAGTTACCAACTTAGTATCACAATTTAGCCCGATAAAATAGGGGTACAACCAAGTCATGCCTAAGATTATATTAAATCAGTCATATCCAGCATAACCAAATCAACCCAAGTCTGAAAATCCATAAACACATAGGACAAACAAGATATACATGGGTGACTATGATTGACTCTTCAACTGGGGTAGAAACATGGATGGGGGCATCAAGTATATCACAAATCATATCAAATTCTGAGGCAAATCGCACGAACAAATAAGAATAAGTAGAGCCTTGATCAACAACACATTAGCCATCCGATCACAAACAATATTTGTACCTAAGATCACTACATCAGACGCCTCGGTGTTGCCTAAAAAGGCATAAAACTGAGCCCTATCATCTTGCCGGGCAATGATGTAATTCTCACAAGAGAAACTACAACAAACCGCGGAAAACAAGAAAGATAGAAGAAGAGACACAAGAAGAAGAACATTTGGCAACTAAAGGATGTGTTAAACCCTTAAACCTCCAATTACAATCCCTAAACAAGCACCCAATCTGGATAAATAGATAGACACACAAAGAGGAAACAAAAAGCAATCAAAGGGTATATTAAACCCAATGAGCTCGATCCGTTAATCCTACAATAGCACCTATCTCTTACGAAGACCTCAAGGGAATCGATATCCCAAGCAACCCTCGTTTCTAAACAATTTTCAACAAAAGCTTACCTAGCTTTCAACACTCACACAAGAAGTTAAATTTATCATTCATCAATATTCAAAATAGTCTACTCTAAAATGAAACCCTAAAGGTCTATTTATAGTTTTAGGCATTATTACATAGATGGGCCCAAAAGTGACCCGAAATGGGCCAATGGGTGAGCCAAGTCGGGATCGCCTAATGGCTCAGCGATGCGCCCAATGAACTCGGCGAGGAACTCTGCTCCTAGCCTTGGCTGGGGGATACTAGAACTTTGGGCGGTCTGGGGACCATCGCCCAATCCACTTGGCGATGCGCCGAATGTCCTCCATGCTCGCCGAACGGGCAACTTTCCCTGGTAGCTCATTAGATTAGTTCGCGATCTTGGAACCCTCGCCAAAGGGCTTTGACGAGTCGTCGAAGTGTCATTTAGATCGCCGAATGGAGCACATTCTTCACTTGCTCCTCCTTGCTTCATTAGGCCTCCCATGCTGCAAGATATCATCCAAGCATGGTGTTTCCCAACTGGGAGCTCCTTCAAGGTGCATATGTTCCCATGCAAGGCATGGAACTCCCTCCGTGGCATCCATACATGCCAAACAACCTCTATCCTTCTGAATATTCCATCAAAACATTGAAGTTCGTGAATAGATAGGCTTGATGTAATCTATTTTACATCATTTTCCCCTTCTTGAAAAGGATTCGTCGTCGAATCCATACCTTGCAAAACCATAGGGGATGCAAACAATACAAAGATTCTCATCGCGTGAGGGTTAGCGTTAGCAATAACAATTTCATCACCATGCCAAGGATGCACAAATTTAACATATAACCAAGCATCATAAATATCAACAAAGGGTCTATAACCCATCAAAGCAAGAGGTACTTTGCTAATCAAGACATATTGACAAAGGGGTAGAGCAAAGGAACCAATACACTTAAACAATCTCATTTGTAAGCCCTCATTGGTTCCACACCCAAACAAGCACAAGACCTTCCTTATGTCAAGTAGCACATGAACACTCTCATACCTAAGTGCGAAGGCACAAGTATTGTTGACCCAAATTAAGGCCCCAACCAATGCACTAGATAACTTCAAGAGAGTAATTATTCCAATTCATGAGAAGGTTTAAGTACATAAGTATCCCCCACCTAAATTGGTAAACATACCTCATTCAAGCACATATGATCAAGTAATAACACCAAAGACGAATCATAAGAATGATAGATGGCGCTACTACTACACTCAACACACTTAAAGTTGACACCAGGGTCAAATGGAAAAGGGTCGAATAGCATCGAATCAAGGAGACTCTCATTTTCCATATTGATACAACTACTAGCATAAGTTATGCTACCCACACAAGCGTGAGTATCATCAAATGCAAGTAGATAAAATTGAGTCCTCGAATCCAAACCTTGTAAAACCATATAGGTCACAAGCACGAAGCTTATCCTCTTAGCATGATGGGTAGTACAAAAGTTAGCACTTAAAACATTTAACCGAGGAGACTCAAACTCAAGGAACAACCAAACATCCTCTATTGTCATGGCTATTAAGCCCACTAATGGAGAACAAGGACAATGGTTATTGTTCTCATCAACATGGTAATACCATCAAAAAGATGATACTCCGACCAGTTCAAATACCTTCATGCATCCACCGGGATCAAAATAATAGAGGGTTCATAGAACAGGGTCTTACCAACAAGTGTAGACCACAAGGACACCCCGATCCACATGCAGTGCACATTTGATCCAACTAAGGATTTCATCATATGCAAAGAGATAGTAAAGGAAGGTACAAACTTCACCTTCTCTTGGCAACTATCTCCTACCCCCATGAGATGCACATTCAACACGATCATGCTCAAGGTAAGAAATAGAAAAAGGGTCTAGGAAGCTATCCTTCCCCACACATAATGTAGGTTCTTCAAGTGGATGGTAAAACCTCAAGAAGAGCTTTCTGGGATAGGGAAAGGAATTAACAATGTCAACCACTATATGCCTACCATTTCGACCAAACATTCCCACACAAAGGCTACTATTCAACTCACTACTAGGGTCAAATGGAAAGGCAAGCCATGTGCTCGGATCAAGTGCACATCCATTTATCAGGTTGGCACTCTTTCTTTCCAACAACATACTCCACTTAACAACATAAGCATCACCATATGTAAACAAGTAATAGAGAAATGTGTCTCACAAATCAACCTCCTCTAGGGTGTTTTTATGTGTATGACTACCAATAGGCTCAAAAGCATTGGTCATACTATCAAAGAGTGCAACACACCAAGAAGAAGAAGTAACGGAAAAACACACACCACCTTCCTCCTCATCACATTCCTTCCCCACAAGAGTACTCTCATCTTCTAAGAAGAGATTTTCATCTTTGGCAGGGACAGCCTCACACCTTAGTGGGTTACTATCACAAGTATGGCTATCAAGAACTATACTGCTCTCAAGATTCACACCATTAGGTACATCACTAGGAGTGATTTCATCATCTTCAAATTAGATATTGTACTTAAAGAGGGAATGATCCACCACTAGGGAAGAGTTAAAACATCCAAGTTCACCCTCAGAAAGACACATATCAGTTTTCGAAGCATTTTCAAGCACATGATCTTTATGGGCAAAGCAAGCAATTGGATCTTCCGCAATAGATATGCTCAAAGAGTCACTCTTAATCAGATGATCAACATTCTCATTAGTGCCACCAACTTGAGGTTCCTTAATCACATTACAACAACCCTCAACTAGTGAACTACACTTACAAACAGGTTGATCAACACAGTCAATACAAAATAATGAGCTAGCATTCAAAGCATAGGTGTCAACACTAGGTGGACACAAATCGATCTTACTAGAAGAATGAATTCGGTCATCAATAGGATCAACTAGTGTATCTACATTCTCAGCAAACACATTATCAACACATGGTAAATAATCAATAGAATCACTCAAAGACAAGCTATCATTCACACTTTGTTTATTTGTAATGGTAAAAGTGTTAAGATTAGCTATTGTACCTTGATGCCCGCAAGAAAGATCTTCTTCAAATTGGATGTTGGAACATTCCATTAGTGCATCCATCACACCTTCAATTGTAGGCTCTTTGACTGGAACTTGTGTTCCTTTTTTCATTACGTTTGTACCTACATAAGAATCCTTACCAAGTGAAGGATGAACAGAAATATTAGATTGAGATTTTGGCTACCCTCTCACTTCACTCCTCTCAACCTCTCCTTTTTCCACTCTAAGGTTGCCACCTTGCTTTCCCTTACTCCTCTCAATCTTTTGTCAGTCACTTTTCACCTTAGGAGGAGGAAATAAATGTGTTCCCCAATGATCCACAACACACTTGTACTCGTTTGGGACCCTATGTACAGTAAACCAATTGGCTCCCAAACTTAAGTGACAAGAAGCCATGGGCATTATATCACACCAAACCTCCTCATAGTATTTACCGTGTATGAAAGAGACTTTTACCCCTTTGGTAACCTTACATCCCTCCATGGTGTATAGATAAGTCCCATGTAGTTGAGGAATCCCCAAGTAGGATACATCCTCTGGATGATGTAGTTTAGATTGTACCTATCATCGAAGACAAGGTCAAGTCCCAAAGCCCCACAAATGCCAACCTTTGTCCTAAGAACTGGTCTTCTCGAATCGACATTGAAAAGCTTTGTGTACCGTTTTGGCACATACTTGAACCTCATCAGCCCTTTCAATCCTTCCCATGACAATGGGTGGGTATTTCCTTGGAGTGTTCGGAGCCATTCCTCTTGACTCCACCAACCCAATGCAAGACCCATCAAATGAGAGAGGGCATACAAGGGTAGCTCTGGACCTCTCAAATCATGGCATTGGAAAATCTGCTCACATTGCCACTCCCAATGAAGATATGCTTCTGGATCATGTCTTCCTTCAAAGATAGAAAAATCAATCATTTTGGTACCTAGACCCTTGACACATCCCATATCATAGTCACATGGGTCTGAGGCAATTGAGGACATGCTTCCTTATAACTCCTTTGTACCTATAAAATGACAACTCACAAAAACAACAGACAACGTCAACATTAGTAAAATGAACTCACAATCGATTGTGCTTACACACCTTTGATTGCACTTCAAATTGGCGTAGCTAATGTTGAAGATTGTTTATAATCAGTTGGTCACAAGGTCTAGATTTCTATTCTTGGTCAGAATAGAGTTTTATTTCAACAGGAACAGACGACTCAATTAAAGCCAACAGAATTGAGTCAAGAATTAACTACGAAGTAAAACGAAACAACACGAAAAGAAAAACACTAACAAATAAGTGAATTCAATAAACAATAGTCAACCAGTAGGTAATTACAAGTTGAAAATCAGTTTAGGAATCTTGATTACGAACTAAAATCAAAAGAAAGGAAACTAATAATTAGAACCTGAGATGAAAGGGGTCATAAGACGAGTTTCCCATCGCCAAATGGCCTGTTTTCTATGCCTAAGTTGAAGTTTAGCTCGCCAACTTGAAGATTGACTCGCCAAACTCGCCAATCGCACAAGGCAAGTCGGCGATCTGGGTGGAAGTTCGGTGATGCGCCTAATGGTTTCGGCGACCTGGTATTAGCTCACCGAAATTTCCAGTGTCTTCACCAAAATGAGGTCCAACTCGGTGACCTAGATGCCCAAAGAGCGAGGCGCCAAGTGGAATGGGCGATCCAAATTGGGATTTGCCCAATTCCTCAAGCTGCACTTGCAAAATTCTCATAATTGACTTGATGTGGTCCCTCCCCCTCCCACCTTCCTTTGTCCTTTAGGCAAACTCCCCCTTTACAAACACTTTTACTCTTTCTCTTTCTTCCCTTTTCAAATCAAACACTTGCTTTTAAAATATCCCTTTTCTTGAAGATATGAATGTTCTTCAAGAATTTCAAGAACACTATGAAGACCAAAAATAAAACCCCGAAGATTTTAGCTCGGAATTTTATGAAACATTAGGTGAATGCTCTCCTTGATATAGGGAACAAACCCCTATACTTTTTAGCACTCAATTCCTTGCCAAAACTTCCAGATTTTAAAACCCACTTCGTCTTCTTCAAATCTTCTTCAACCAACAATGATGGGAACTTCAATAGTCAACCAAACCCTTTTAAATCTTAGCCCTAGATTCAAATAAGGTTAGGGAACACTAATCCAACCTCGGAAACTTCAAACTAGACACAAATCAACAAAGCCCATTTCTAAAATTTCTCAAAAATGTTTTGAACACTTTTTTTTTCGTAACAAACCCAACACTAGAATCGTAGGAACGATACTCTGCTCGGCTCATATACCAAATGTTGTAATTCTTATAAGAGAAACTACAACAAATAGTGGAAAACAAGAGAGATAGAAGCAGAGACACAAGAAGAGGAACAATTGACAACTAAAGGATGTATTAAATCCATAAACCTCAAATTACAATCCCTAAACAAGCACCTAATCCAAATAAATAGATAGACACACAAAGAGGAAACAAAAAGCAATCAAAGGGTATATTAAACAGAATGACCTCGATCCGTTAATCCTACAATAACACCTACCTCTTACGAAGACCTCAAGGGAATGATATCCAGAGCAACCCTCGTTTCTAAACAATGTTCAACAAAAGTTTACCAAGCTTTCAACACTCACACAACGAGTTAAATTTATCATTCATCAATATTAAAAGTAGTCTACTCTAAAATAAAACCCTAAAGGCCTATTTATAGTTTTAGTATTATATATATGGGCCCAAAAGTGACCTAAAATGGGCGATCCAGGTCAGGCTTGCCTATTGGCCCAGCGATGCGCCTAATGAACTCAACATTCCTGGCCTTGGCTAGGGGCTACTTGAACTTTGGGCTGTCTAGGGACCATCGCCCAATCCAATTGCCAATGCACCGAATGTCCTTCATGCTCGTCAAATGGGCAACTTTCCCTGGCAACTCATTGGATCAATTGGCGATCTTGGAACCCTCGCCAAAGGGCTTTGGTTAGTCGCCGAAGTGTCCTTCAGATCGCCAAATGGAACACATTCTTCACTTGCTCCTCATCGCGTCGTTAGGCCTCCAACGCTCCAAGCTATCACCCAAGCATAGTGTTGCCCAACTGGGAGGTCGTTCAAGGTGCATATGTTCCATGCAAGGCATTGAACTCCCTCTTTGGCATCCATATATTCCAAACAACCTCTATCTTTGTGAACACTTCATCAAAGCATTGAAGTTCGTGAATGGATAGGCTTGATGTAATCTATTTTACATCAAGCAACCTCCTTGCCTGACTGCACAACACCTCTGCCTGCATTACCATTCCCCCCAGCCTCCACGGCCTCGCTGATTTTCTTCTCATATGCCTAGGTTTACCATAATTGTAACACAGTTAATAACTTAACCAAGTAAGCATTATTGCTATTGTAGTAGTTGTATTATGACTGTCTTTGATATACAATCAATCGAGGAAATCAGAGTATAGATTCTCACCTCAATTGGCATAATTTAATTTCATCATTCGCTAAACAACCCATACATGTTATGACAACAATACTAAATGAATTTTCCAAAGTAATAGTGCTCATTATCTAGTCGTCCCTTACAAAAACTTCTTGAATGTTGTCACCTAGAAACTTGAATCTGCAAATTTGACCTTAATCGCTTCACAAGTGACGATAGTAGCTATCGAGTCCCACAAAACTCTTAATTTCAGTCACAGCACTAGGTCGGACCCAATTCCAGACTGCTTCAATCTTTTGGGGGTCTACCATTACCCAATCCCTTGAAACTACATGCCCCAAAAAGGTAATCGAAGTGAACAAAAATTCACACTTAGAAAATTACACATACAATTTTTGTTTCCCAAGAATACTAGAATAATATGAAAAGGGTCGGGTATGCACTTCCTCACTTTTTGAATATACCAAAATGTCATCAACAATTACTATAAACAAACGAATCAAGAAATGGTTTGAACACACCATTCATCAAACTCACCAAATCTGTAAGCGTATCTGTCAACCCAAACGACATAACTAGAAAATCATAGTACCCATAGCGGGTCGTAAATGACATTTTTGGTATATCCTCAAGCCTAATCTTTAACTTATGATAGCCATACCTTAGATCAATCTTAGAGAAAACTTATGCACCCTGCAACTGGTCAAAAGATCATCTACCTGAGGCAGTGGATACTTGTTCTGAATGGAGACCCTATTCAACTGTCGGTAGTCTATACATATCCTCTCTTGCTAGTGATGGTGTTACCACATTTGTTTCTCTAGTTCGGACCATAGAGTGAAGGAGGAAAGATACCAATTTTTATCACCCAGTTACCAATTGGATTCAAGTCATATCACAAAGGAGTAGAAAGAAGTGAGTTTTTTCTAAAGTCCTATAGCCTCTCGAAGAAAAGAACATACATCTTTGTACCTTTCCGCAAGACTCTACTAGACACATTTTGATATAATGAGATCAACGAACCCAGGCTCTGATACCAACTTTGTCACGACCCAGACAGTCGTGATTGGAACCCATATTATGGGAGAACCATTACTACAACCCAACTCACTAAATTTACAAAAACTAAAGCATTTTAAGATATAGAAGTAGGTTTCAATGCAAGAGTCAAATAGAGTTCCCATAAACTCTCAAAACATCTAACAACGACTAACAAAACAATGCGACAAATAATTCCCTAGAACCTGAAAGTCAATGTACCAAAACTCTAACAACGATCATAAGTCTAAGGAAGTGGGTGCAACTTAAACTAAACATAGGAATATGTAATGACCTAGTATAAGTAAAAAATGATGGACTAAACAAAAGGAGAACTCAAGGTAACCTGGGAGAACTGGCTCACCCTTGAATTTGACGATGATCACTGATTTTCTAAACAAGATATGTCAATAGCCACTTGAAGATGTCCTCTACTCAACAAAGAAAGTGCAAGTGCAACATCAGTACACAATCACAGTGTACTGGTAGGATCACACAGCTATCCCAATTAGTGAAACGTAAGCAAGTCATTACAACATCATAAACATGCATACACCGAACATATACAATATCAATATCATTTTAGGATCAACGTATAATTCCACATTCTCAACAATAAGCCTGTGCATAACAAATCATTGGTCCTCTCATGTAACCCAAACCCAAACCCAAACGGTTAATGTATTAGATCGTGGCACCGATACCAAGTTAGTGTGTCAGATCGTGACACTCGTTCCAATATTCATGTCGGTATGTGACATTCGATCCCAGTTAGTGTCTCGGAACGTGACACCCACTCACATTCAACATACCACAATCACAATGTACATTCTCACAATCATGCAACTAAGAGGTGATTCATGACATAGTTATTTCTACATACTCATTTACCATTAGTGTGATCAATAATGCAACATTCGCATACATACATGCAATATAATGAAACAATTACAAATATATATCACACAAATAGGAAATCAAAACCATCACCTACCTCGAACAATGTTTCAATCCCCTAAGAAACTTGATTATTCCCTTTTCGGATTCATTCCATTTGTTCTTGGTCTACAAACAATCAGTTATAACGCAAGGATCAATAAACAAAGCCTAATTATCGGATTACAATCAAAATCATCAACACTAGGACAAACCCTTGATCACCATAACCAATTTAGGGTTTCTTCTACCATAAATCTCAGATCAAAACTCTCCCCAACGATAATTATCCAAGAAACTAAGTTCTACTTACCTTAAGCCTCAAGAATGGTGAAAAACTGTCAAAAAAACCCATGGGGTCATTGTTTATCTCTCAAGGTAAAAAAATGCAGAATAATAACATTTTTTGGGTTTTAATACCAACTTATTTTACGACTGTCCAGCTGTGGAGACTCGATCCCACTATAGCGGCCCCACCATGGCGGGATAAACCCTGACATAGCACCTTGCACAGAAATAGAGAGTTAAATTCAGAGCTTCAAACCTCCATTTCACAACACAGTTTAAACCCATGACAATTAGAAATTACCCGTTCACGTTAAGATTAGTTTCGGAAGTTCTGCTCTCCCGAATTCGATTTCGTATGTCATGACCCAGAGCATCGTTATTGGCACCCACACTAACCCTCCGGTGGGAGAACCATTACTACAATCCAAACCCAACAACTAATTCAATAACTAAGCATTTAAGTTATGGAAGCAAGTTAAATACTAAGGAAAGAAAAAAGGAAGTTCCTATAAACTCCAAACAAAAGTTTATCAACTACAATGAATGCATAAAATATGCCTAGAACTTGAATGTCAATGTACCAAAAAATGTAACAAGATCCATAAGTCTAACAAGAAGGGTCACAACCCCAAGATAACGAACTAATAACTAACTAGAAAAGTCTAAGTCTGAAATGTGGACATAGACTAAAGAAGAACTCATGGCATCCTAGAAGAACTGGCTCACCCTTGAATTCGATCAACGATCACTGATCTTCTAAATGAGGTTTGTCAATATTCGCCTGAAGATGCTCTAACTCAACAAAGAAATAGCAAGTGGAGTATCAGTACACAACCACAGTGTGCTGGTAGGATCATGCGGTTGTCCCATTACGTGCAACATACATAAGTGATGAGTCCACAAATTGGACTCATTTAGGGCTATATTTTGATAGAAATTGTGTCCTCAAATGCTTATTTTATCTAAATATCTGATGAAAACCCTTAATTTTCAGGTATTCAAAGTTTGAAGTAAAGCATGGACACTACGTCGCAAAAAGGAACGAAGAGGCTAAAAAGAACGAAGAAATAAAGGCCTGAGGATCGTCAAGTCCACTTGGCGAGTCGTCGAAGAGACTTACTTCACGTTTTGTTCCAATGTGCTGATCCCTAAAGGAAAGGATCAAGTTGGCGAAAAAAGGGAGCATTCTCGGCCCGTAAAGCAGTACCATGTCGGCCAAAGACCCAAAGCACGATGATATTGAAAGATGGTTTAAGACGGCGATGAACTACACCAAAAGGCGAATCGCCGAGTTGATCGGTGATTCCGACTAACGACGTCGAATGATCCGCTGCAGCACAAATTTATGAAAACTATAGATACTAGTTAGAGTTGTAGTTTTTAGTCTCAAACAATTATTATAATTTTCATATAGAATAGTACTTTTTGATATTTTTGCTCTAAGTTTGAGAGGGTTTTGAAGACTTGAAGATCCAAAGGATTTCATCTTCAAGATTTGGATTTGGGTCTCTTGGATTCTTCAATTTTGTCCTGTATCAAGACTTAAATCTTTATACCCAGCTTAATGCGAGCTCAATTTGGTATAAATTTCTATCTCTTATACATGTGTGGCTAAAAACCCCAATTTTTGGGGTGCGATTTAGCGAATATGGGTTAAGATAATTATTGGGTCTTTCTTGCTGATAGTTTAATCGTAGTTTAATTGTGATTTCGTTTAGTAGTTGTGGATGAATTTAATGAATTTGTAGTTGCAAATACAAGTTTATTTATGTGTTTTTGGCATGCTCGAGAGATAGGTTATAAAACTAAAACTACTAAATTGATGGCGGGTGGGAGTGGGTCGACATGAGGTTCAACTCGAGAGAGTGAATCCTAGTCTCATTCCTACACACTCAGCTCGAGAGAGTGAGTGGGTTAAGGCGTAGGCTGGTCTTCATGCGGTAAGTGGGTGTCCAAGAGGAACACATTTGAAATAGGGTAAGTTACTCGAGAGAGAGCTTATTTCCCTTAAAGTTTAGCCTAGTCACAATTATTCTATGAATCTTCTATCGAAAGCATGTACCCAATAATCTAGCTTAACCTGTATTCCCGTCACATCCCAAGGATCCCCTCTCATTACTTAGAAATCCTTGTTTATTTTGTTGTGTTTATATATTAGTTACAAAACCCCATGGTTAATTGACACTTTTGTGTCCCCCTTTAATTAACAATATTTTTAATCGTTAAATTTTTTAGCTACGACTAGTTAGAAGTAAATTTTATTTTTCTATTAATTCTCAAAACCACTCTCCTGGGAACTATCACAACCCTTGGTTGGGTTACTAAACTATTGTGCGATCGTAGATACTTGCATCGGAAATTGTGTCTTGATTACTCAAACATCAAAATGGCGTCGCTGTCGGGGAGTGGTGTTATTTGTGAATTCTTAGTTAAGTAGAATTTTTTATTCTTCTTAGTTTTAGCTTTACTAAGGTAAACTGTAGTTTTGTTTTGTTTGTTTGAATATCAAAGTAGGGAAATAAGAATGGTTGATCATTATGGGTGCCACATGGACCATCCCCTCCTGAAACTATTGAACCTCAGGGACAACCTTCTGACGTTCAAACAAGAAGGGAATAAGACAATTCAAGAAATGTGGCTGAAGTTTCAATCAGTGCTACGACCATGCCCATCTCATGTAATGTCTAACAAGAAGTTGTTGGAGTGCTTCTGCTTCTATCGGGGTCTTGGACCCAAAAATAAGAGCATAGACGATCAGCTTTTTGAGGGCGGTATGATCCACCAGCCCTACGAAGAAGGCCCAAATGAAACACGAGTGGGACACACTAGTGGCTCAACTAGACGTTCGATCCAAATGAGTCATGGGATTGGAAGCACAAGCCATGGAAAAGGAAAAGAACTTCTTCCTTCGAGAATGTAGACACGGGAAGAAGCATAAGGATGTACAAATGGATGATGCTCTTTCACTCATTCAACAAAAACATGAAGAACAACAGAAGAAGTTCAATTAGATGAAGGACAACATTGAAATGTTGAATGAAACATCTGCCTCAAACTCCTTGACTATTCAATTGTACGATGCTCAGATCACCCATTTGATGACAGGTCGCTATCCAACATTTTCCTAGGACTCGCCTAACTACACCATGATGACTCTGAGGATGAAGAATAGTTGTTGACTTACGTCGTGCCACAACGTTAACTAAGGTGTTGTTTGGGACGCAACCCAAAACCATTTATTACTTTGATAAAATAATGGTGTGATGATTCTGCAGATGGAAGTGTGGAAAGTGAACGAAAAGTGCAGATTGGCGAGCAACATGTCCAATCAGTGAATCACTGAATGGTTTGGCGACTCTGAACTAGACCGCCGTTAGACTCAAGACCATCTTTCATTGGAGTCTGTAAAACTCGATGAGCACAGGAATTTATTGACGAACCACCGACCATGTCGGCGATCCTGATAGAGACCACCGTTTGGACATTCACAGAACATGAAGGTTTTATAAACTTCGGCGAGGAAAATGACTACTTGGCGTTACGCCGAATAGATCGGCGATCGGGACTACTGTCGCCGAATGGGCAAAAACTGGACAGTTTTGCAAACCAAAGGTTTAAAAGTTTCAAATTCATTCACTTTCACTCACTTTTTATCTGTCCAAACTCACACCTGCACTCTAGTTTCTATATTTTTTCCTTTTTAGTGTCGAATTGTGCTACGAGTTGGATTACATTGCTTCCTAGCATCTCAATATCCATTTGATTGGCATAAAATGTTGGAACTTCAAACTCCGCGTTCCTTTTCTCAAAAGTTGTACTAAAATGAAATGGCATTACTCTAATGATGTGTGTTGGGGCTCTCTTGTAGGATTATAATATTATTTTTCCTGCTAGGTTCACAAATTTTGCCCGTACTAAGTAAAATAGTTAATTCCTGAAGGTTGCGCTTTAAATTGGATTAACATCGTGGGTTGTGCATGATTGTCACTGGGTCTAAGCCTAATTTAAGTTGTGCATGCCTTAATTTTGTTTTCGAGGGTTGCAAGGTTGAATTCGGGAAGTTGGGTCAAAAGTTGGTTCGAGCTCGCCGAATCACTCAGCGGTTCGTCTTAAATCTCCATCTCATTGTTAATTTAATGCCAAATATGATGTTGAATTTTGTAATTTTTGGTGAGAAGCCTTTGATCACGAAAAGGATTCGTCGACTCGCCCAAAGAGTTCTGGTTCGCCCTTTCCCTTTGTCTGCACCCTTGTATTCTCTATGCACTGCATTCGGCAAACCACCGAAGTAGTTGCCCGCTTCGCCAACTAGTTCATCGAAATGATTTTGCAATTGAACTGCTTTGTTTTTGTCTGCATACTATCTAATTTTTCTCGAAGCTTTGGAGAAATGACTAAACCAAAAGTAGCAGGAAGAGATATGCCACCTCGACAAACAAGAGCGAAAAATTTCAGGAAAAATACAAAGGCGATAGATCCTCACAAAACAGATAATGAGGGCAAGAAACCCAGTGCAAGCTAGAAAATAAATGACTGAGACCCCACTATTCCCTCATGAAGACGTGTATTCTTTACAGCTATCCACACCTTTCAAGGCAACTCATGATTTGGACAGTCTTAGTAAGTGAGTTGTCGCTGTTCCCCCTAAGGCGACTTCGGGCACTGATGCCTAGATTCAGAGTGACATATTGGGCACTGATGCCCAGGCAGATGGAGTGAGTGCTTAGTTAGGATCCCTTCTTTACCTCCCTCTCTGTCTTCCTTTAATTTACATTCTTGATATTTTATTATATGCATTTGAGGACAAATATTTTTACTTCTGGTAGGGTGAGGCCCACACCTTTTATGTGCTACTTTTGTTTGTGTTTCGTGTATATATTTGGGTTGTTTTGTTTAAAATTGTATTAATACTACTTTTCTGTGGATGTTTGAGCTTATGGCTCCCTTTCTTTTAAATTGCAAAATGATTTTGACCCGTCCAAAAAATTTGTGCCACCACTTGTGTGTTGAATGTGGCTGTTCCTTGGAAAATTTGAGTCTCGGTTTTGAATCAATACCGATGACTTGAATAGTGCTCTCAATCGAATGAACATGAATGCGCAGCTATGACGAGGCCAAATGAAGTTGCATAGACAATATGTGAACTATTTGCATCTCGTTATGACTAGCCTAGTATCGAATTGAGTCTCTTGTGATGATCATTGCACACTAGCGAAAGTGTAGAGTCTTTTTTGACTGTAGTGTCAATGCCTAGTGTGATGAGCTTACTTTGAACCATACATGATAGATCCTAGAATTTTCCCCATTGGTCCGGTCAACTAATTGATGCTATCTCTTGATATGATCTTAGGCAACTTCTAAGAGTGTGAGCCAATTTGACATATACCTCTTTTGTGACCTACCTTGTGAGTGTGTGAACTGCTTTTGAACACCGCTTGAGCCTTACCGTTCTTTGGAAGAAACTTGATGAAATCATAACCTTTCTTTATCCATTACCGATAATCCTCATGAAATTGTTGTTAGTGAAATAGCAAACTTAGGCCAAAAGCCTAAGTTGGGGATGTGGTGAAAATATAAGGGCAAGTCAAGAAGCGCAAGGAAAGTCTCCTCTTACCCATGGTTTTAAGAAAAATGGAACCCCTCCATATATATAAAAAAAAATAGAGAAAAGAGAAAAAAAAGAAGAAAAAGAATGAAAAAAAAAGTTGTGGCATAAAGTACAAAAAGAGAAGGGGTTCCCAAACAATCCATGGAAAGTGAATAATAGGATGACTTATGAGCACTTAGGAGAATGATGAAAGAAAAGGAAAGGAAGTGTTGTGAGCACCACAGTTCATGAGGATGAAAGTCACTGAGCCGAAATGACTATACCTTTACACTCAGCCCCATTACAATCCTTGAAAAGTCTTTTTTTATCTTGAGTGAGCTGAAACAAATGTTGATTGGAAAATACGGGCAAACCTATGAGTGAAATTATGCATTGTGTTCTTCTTTGTAAGTGTGAGCGCTACATCTGATTTCGAAGCTTTAAACTGCGAACCATTGTATGAATATAGAATCATTCCTTGTGTGAGGGCATTTGAACACTTTGGTTGAGCTTGAAGTTGCATTTGAAGCAAGTATTGTGAGCATAAGGTTCTTTGATATTGGTGAGTTACAACTTGAATCTTTGAGTGCACATCTGTTCTTTGCATAAGTAAATTGAGTCTTGTTGTGTGCATTCATGATTGAGTCTTTTGTAGCACTGTTCGAGACACCCTTTTTGAACGGCTGAACTTGAGTTTCCTTGAGGACAAGCAAAAGTTTGAGTTGGGGTATTGATGAGTCCACAAATTGGACTCATTTAGGGCTATATTTTGATAGAAATTGTGTCATCAAATGCTTATTTTATCTCAATATCTGATGAAAACCCTTAAGTTTCAGGTATTCGAAGTTTGAAGGAAAGCATGGACGCGATGTCGAAAAAAGGAACGAGAAGGCTGAAAAGAACAAAGAAATGAATGCCTGAGGATCATCGAGTCCACTTGGCGAGTCGCCGAAAGGTCTAACTTCGCCTTTTGTTCCAGTGTCCTAAGCCCTGAAGGAAAGGATCAAGTGGACGTAAAGAGGGAGTAGTCAGCACATCGCCAAGAAGTTTCGCGAAGCAGTACCATGTTGCCCAATGACCCAGAGCACGACGATGTTGAAGACTGGTGCAAGACGGCGATGAACTACACAAAAAGGCAAATCACCGAGTTGATCGGCGATTCCGACTAACGATGCCGAATGATCCGCTGCAGCACAAATCTGTGAAAACTGTAAATACTAGTTAGAGTTGTAGTTTTAAGTGTCGAACAATTATTATAATTTTCATATAGAATAGTACCTTTTGATAGTTTTTCTCTAAGTTTGAGAGGGTTTTGAAGACTTGAAGATCCAAAGGGTTTCATCTTCAAGATTTGGATTTGGTCTCTTGGATTCTTCAATTTTGGCCTTATGAAGACTTAAGTCTTCATACCCAGTCGAATGCGAGCTCAATTTGGTATAAACTTCTATCTCTTATATATGTGTGGGTAAAAACCTAAATTCTTGGGGTGTGATTTGGCGAATATGGGTTAAGATAATTGTTGGGTCTTGCTTGCTGATAGTTTAAACGTAGTTTAATTGTGATTTTGTTTAGTAGTTGTGGATGAATTTAATGAATTTGTAGGCAAATACAAGATTATTTATGTATTTTTGGCTTGCTCGAGGGAGAGCTCGTAAAACAAAAACTACTAAATTGATGGCCGGTGTGAGTGGGTCAACATGAGGTTCAACTTGAGAGAGTGAATCCTACTCTCATTCCCACACACTCAGCTCGAGAGAGTGAGTGGGTTAAGGCGTAGGCTAGTCTTCGTGCGGCAAGTGGGTGTCCGAGAGGAACACATTTGAGACAGGGTAAGTTGCTCGAGAGAGAGCTTATTCCCCTTAAAGTTTAGCCTAGTCACAATTATTCTATGAATCTTCTATCGAAAGCTTGTACTCAATAATTTAGCTTAACCAGTATTACCGTCACATACCAAGGATCCCCTCTCATTACTTAGAAATAGTTGTTTATTTTGCCATTTTTACTTACTAGTGACAAAACCCCATTGTTAATTTACACTCTTTTGTCCCCCTTTAATTTACACTATTTTTAATCGTTAATGTTTTTAGCTATCACTAGTTAGAACTAAATTTTATCTTTTCTATCAATTTTCAAAACCAATCTCTTGGGAACGATCCCATCCCTTGGTTGGGTTACTAAACTATTGTACGATCGTAGACACTTGCATCGGAAGTTGTGTCTTGATTATGCAAACATCAATAAGCCATTACAACGATATAATCTCATGCATATAACAAACATAGACAATATTATCAACCTTTACAAACAAGGTACAATTTCATATTTCTCAAGATATACAATTATATCAAATCATTGGTCCTCTCATGGAATCCAAACCCAAACAGTTTGCATACGGAAACGTAGTACCCCATCCAATGTTTATGCCGCAACTTGCTAACTGATCCTATAATTATGCCAAAATGTGGCAACCGATCCAAGTTGGTGTGTCGGAACGCAACACCCGATCCATTCAACAAGTCACAATCACAATCACAAGTATATTCTCAAGTTCATACAATCTAGTCATGATTCATGGCATTCATCATTCATCTATCTCATTTACAACAAGTGTGATCAATAATGCAACATTCACATACATACATGTATTACGATGAAGCAAGAACTAACATATATCACACAATCGTGAAATCACCACCAATACCTACCTCGAAACAAGCTTCAAACCCTAAGAAACTTGATTCCTCCCTTTTCAGATTCATTTCGCTTGTTCTTGGTCTACAAACAATCAATATAATATAGGAATCAATAAAAAATCACTAAATACTTGGATTACTACAATTCTAGCAAATCTAGATCATCAGGATCCCAATATCCAAATTAGGGCTTTTCCCACCATAATTCTCAGATGAAAACTCTTGCCCATCGATAATTACCCATTAGATTACGTTTTACGAATCGAAAAATGGATTCAAGAAGTTAAAATCTTACCTTTAGCCTTAAGAATGGTGGAAAACTGTCAAGAATCGCCTGGGTTTGTCTCCTTACTCTAAAAAACAAAAAGTGCATAATAAAGACATTTTGGGGTTTATTTCTGACTTAAGTCGCATTAGGCCCGCCCCAACGGTCCTCTCCCTACTACAACAGCCCCTCCTTGGTGATAGAAACTACTGCCAAAGAGGCTTGCACGAAACAATGAGCAAATTAAAGAATTTGAAAACCCTAATTTCACAACATGTCTTCGACTACCGACACTCAGAAACTACCCTCTCATGCTAACATTGATTTCGGGAGTTATACTCACCCGAATTCAATTCCGTAATCAAAATCATAATTAGATCAATCAATTGCTACCAGATTTCTCCAGACCTTAAAGACTCCAATTTCTTCCAAATCTTGACTAGATTGAGAAATTCCAAGTTAATACGAAAGAGTTTTCCGACCCAAAAATTTTCCCCATTGGCTTTTCTATAACAACACAACTTGGTTGTTACAATATATACCAATTTACCCATCACTTGTCCCCGAATGACAAACTTAGGAAAAATAAGCTAGAGAAGGAATGGAGTACTACCTGAATCGATGAACAATTGGGGGTATTTGACTCGCATGTCCCTCTTGGTTTCCCACGTAGCTTCCTCAACTGGACGTTGCTTCCATTGAACTTTCACGGACTTAATCTCCTTGGTCCTCAACTTATGCACATCACGATCAAGAATTGCAATCGGTTCCTCCTCATATTTGAGGTCCTTGTCTAACACAATTGAGTCCCAGTTTATGATGTAATCCCCATCGCCATGATGTCTCTTCAACATGGACACATGAAACACCAGATGAACTCCCGATAGATTAGGAGGTAAAGTCAATCTATACGCTACCGATCCTACACCTTCAAGAACCTCAAAGGTACCAATGTATCGCAGACTTAGCTTACCTTTCTTGCCAAACCTTATGACTCCTTTCATGGGTGATACCTTAAGAAGAACATTCTCCCCAATTTGAAATGCCATGTCTCTTACCTTATGGTCTGCATAATACTTCTGCCTACCGTGGGCTGCTAAGAGCTTAGCTTGAATACTCCTCACATTATCTTGAGCATCCTTCACTAAATCAACCGCCAAAGGTTTCACATCTCCAGCCTCGAACCATCCTATGGGTGATCTACATCCCCTCCCATATAATGCCTCAAATGGTGTCATATCAATGCTGGAGTGATAACTATTAATATAAGATAACCCACACAAAGGTAAGAACTTATCCCAATATCCTCCAAAGTCAATCACATATGCCCTCAACATGTCTTCTAACACATGAATAGTCCTCTCTGACTGTCCGTCAGTCTGTGGGTGGAAAGTTGTATTAAAAGTGAGTTGTGTTCCCTATTCATCATGTAATTTCCTCCAAAACTTGGAAGTAAACTGTGTACCATGATCTGAGATGATAGAAAGGGGCACCCCATGCAATCTCACTATCTCTTTCACATACACCTTAGCCAATTGTTCAACATTATAATCTTTTCTTATCAGATTAAAATGCACTGACTTGGTAAATCTATCAACCACTACCTAAATACAATCAAACTTCCCTAAAGTCATGGGAAGACCAACCACAAAATCCATGGCTATCCTCTCCCACTTCTAATCTGGAATTGACATTCTTTGGAGTAAACCGCAGGCTTTTGGTGTTCATATTTCTCTTGTTGACAATTTTGACACTTAGTCATAAACTCCGCTATATCCTTCTTCATGCCCGGCCACCAATAAATTCACTTCAAGTCTCGGTACATGTTAGTCACCCCGGATGAATAGAATATCGCGAACCATGGGCTTCTATCAACAACTTTTGAATCAAATCATCAACTCAAGGGACACAAATCCCCCTTTAAAACTAAGCACACCTTCCGCATCAAAAGTGGTTTCTCATGCCTTACCAACCGCAATCCTTTCCTTAAGTTCGTTTAAATTTTCATCCTCAAATTGTTTGGCCTTGATCTCTTCCATAAGCATGGACCTTACTTCAATGCTAGCTAACAACCCACCTTTTTTTGAGATGCCCAATTGCATGAATTAAGATTCCAAGGTCTAAATTTCCTTAGCCAAAGGTCACTTAGTTACACTTAAGGAAGCTAAACTACCCATACTTACCGCCTTTCGACACAAAGCGTCTGCTACTACATTAGCCTTACCCAGATGGTATTGCATGGTCACATCATAATCCTTGAGTAACTCCATCCACCTTTGTTGTCTCAAATTCAGATCCTTTTGAGTGAACACATGCTGCAAACTACGATAATCAGTAAACACTTAACACCATAGAGGTAATGCCGCCAGATCTTAAGAGCAAACACTACCGCTGCCAATTCCAAATCATATGTTGGATAATTCCTCTCATGAACCTTCAAACAGTAATGCTAGAATAGGTGTGGTGGTCAAGAGATCCTTGACCCTTTGAAAGCTCTCCTCACATTTTTCAGTCCATTCAAATTGTATCTCTTTTTTGGTATAATTAGTTAAGTGTGTGGCAATAGAAGCAAAGTTCTTCACAAATCGACGATAGTAGCTAGCGAGCCCTACAAAACTCCTAACTTCAAGCACAGAGATAGGCTGAACGCAATTCTTAACTGCCTCAATATTTTGGGGATCTACCATTACCCCTTCTTTTGAAACTACATGCCCCAAAAATGCAACTGAAGTCAACCAAATTTCACACTTGAAAAATCTCGCATACAACCTTTGTTTCCCAAGAACACCCAGAACAATACCAAGATGGTCGAAATGCTCTTCCTCGCTTTTAGAACAGACCAAAATATCATCAATAAAGACTATGACGAAAGAATAAAGGAATGGCTTGAACACACCATTCATTAAACTCATAAAAGCTGCAGGCGGATTAGTCAAACCAAAATACATAAGCAAAAACTCATAGTGCCCATAGCTAGTTCTAATGCCGTCTTTGGCACATCCTCAGGCCTAATTTTCAACCGATGGTAGCCAGGCCTTAGTTCAATCTTAGAGAAAACTAATGCACCTTGCAATTGGTCAAAAAGATCATATATTCGAGGCAAAGGGTACTTGTTTCGAATAGTGACCCTATTCAATTGTCGGTAATATATACACATTCTCATACTACCATCCATTTTCTTAACAAAAAAAACTGGAGCACCCCATGGAAAAGCACTAGGATGAATAAATCCCTTATCAAAAAGCTCTTGGACTTGAGCCTTAAGCTCTCTTAATTCCGCTAGAGCCATGCGATATGGAGAAATAGAAATGGGGTGGGTAGCAGGTTCTAAATCAATACAGAAATCTATATCTCTATCCAGAGGCATACCAGGCAAGTTATTAGGAATGACTTCTCCAAATTCTGACACTACATATATAGACTCAATAGATGGAGTGTCAACCTCAACATCCTGAATATGAGCTAAATAAGCCGAACAACCCTGTTGTACCAGTTTACTAGCCTGAATGGAGGATATGATCTTATCTTGCCTAGGCTATTACACCCATTCCAGCACTCTAATTTTTCCCTTCCCTGAATTTCTATAGTTACAGACTTAGTAATACAATTAAGCACAACATAATAGGGGGACAACCATGTCTTGCCTAAGATTATATCACAATTAGTCATATACAAAATCATCAAATCAGCCCAAGTCTAGAAACCTTAAATAAAATGGGACAGGTAATATGGACATGAGTGACTATGATAGACTTTCCAACTGGGGTAGAGACATGAATGGGGGCATCAAGTATATCACAAATCATAGAAAATTCTGAGGCAAATCACATGGATACATATGAATAAGTAGAACCCAGATCAAATAACACATTAGCCATCCAGTCACAAACAAGAATAGTACCTGTGATCACCACATCAAACGCCACTGCCTCATTTTTCCCTAGAAAGGCGTAACACTGAGCCCTATCATCATGTCGAGTGACTTCCCGGCCTGGTTGAACGTTACCCCTGCCCGCGTTACCATTTCCTAAACCTCCACGGCTTCGCTGATTAGCTCCTCGTCCACCTTGTGGACGTCCTCTACCATTATTACTATTTCCGTGGGTACCACAAATCAAGTTTGCTGCTACGCGGAATTCAACACATGTGGATGGGGATAATCTCTCCTCATATGCCAATGTTCTCCACAATCATAGAAAGTATGATTAAAAGATGGTCTGTCGCCCATCTAAGGCGCGACTTGTGGCTATCCTGAATCAAATTATGAGATGGAGGTCCTGAGTAGTTACCTGTAGAAGCGGACATAGGGGACTGAATTGGCCTCGCTGCAAGTGTTGGTCTCCTTTATCCTCTGGAGTAAGAACCTTGGAAGTTAACCGAGTTCTTGGCCCTTTTTACCAATGCCTTATCCTGACCGTCTCGCCTCACTCCCTCCACTTTCTTAACAAAGTCTATCACCTCATTAAAGTTTCTCCCTGCATAGGTCATGTGAACAGATAATACCTGATATGCTCAAATTACACCTCCCTAAAGAAGTATAAGCGATCATTGTCAAATAAAGAACCCAACTAGTAGGTTGGGGTCGATCCCACGAGGAATATGGTTTAGACTTAAACTTAACTCACTATTATATTCGTTTAGTCAACTTATTTCCAAGACAAGTAAGTAAAGGGGGGTGGTTGTGTAACAAATACCTGATTGTTGTTTACAGAACAACTGAGCAAGATTTGAACTTTGGTTGTTATCAATGAGAGAGAGAAACTAGGGTATACGTGTTCCCCATAAGGTCATAACGCGGTAATCCTAATAATAGTAATCCGTTCCTAGTGTATCACTTGCAAAGTGATAAGGTATGTATGCCTAAGTGCTTGGTCCGTCAAATAGAAATTTTTACTCCACACCTTGGTTTGGCTACGTGTGTATAATTTATTAACCCTTACCTTTACCTCAGATTAGACATCTCATCAATGTATGGCTTAGTTTTCACCTTCGCACAAATAGACATTAGACTATTAGATAGTATCATACTAAATCTCTGTTGATAATTCTTTTCTTATGAACTATCTCCTTGGTCCGGCAAGTAGCAACAAGGCGAGTTCTAACGCATGCACTCGTTAAAAAGACTTCTAAACGAAAGAATTATCAATGCATGCATCAACACTATTCAAGAATTACTTAGTTATTATTCATACTTTATTAATTGTTCTTGGTTCCCACAACCCTAGTTGTGGATTTAGTTACTCATGCTTGGAAAAACACAATTCATATGTTTAGAAGAAGAATTCATGAACTTACTTAATGAGTAGAAGAAACCCGTAATCTCCAATTGAAATTCAAAGTAAAATCTTTATAAACAGAAATAACAAAAATCAAATTTCTAAAGTTTGCAAGTTAATTCCCAAGAAAATACCATGAACTAAAAGTAAACAATAATGTCTAACCCCCAAAAATGAGGTTTACATACCCTATTTATAGAAAAAAATTTACTAAAAAAAGTAAACGAAATAAGGAAATAAGTTGTTGGACGCGGCTTCGATCGATGAGACTGACCTACACACCGCGGTTAGACGTACGATCCGTAGGTCCCTTCCATGGCTTGACAGTTAGACTTTTTTCTCAGAAGCTGGAACCTTTAACTTTCAGACACAAACGACGGGTGTGCAGTACGAACCGTAAGTTGACCTACGGTCCGTCGGTCCCCTTCTGTGGCTCCACACTTAGAACTATTCATCAGGTACTGGAACTCCAAAACTTTGATATAAATGATGGATGAGCAGGACTGCCCATGGATCGACCTACCCTTCATCAATTGCCTTTCGTGGTTCCACCCTTGGTCAGACTTCCCTGATGATCAATCCACGCCTACCCACGACATATCGTGACTGGACCTACGGTCCATAGGTCACATCCGTAGGTGACACCCTCTGTTGAAATTCAGTTGTCATCTCTGTCGACCTCGTCCAAGCCTATTTCCTGCAAATATGACACAATAAACATTAATTCCAATACAAAATGGCCGTAGACACACACAACTCTTAAGTGAAATGTATTAAAAATACCGTAAAATCATGGTATATCAACACCCTCAACTTAAACTCGTTGTTTGTCCTCAAGCGACACACCAAGACTCTTAACGACATTTGTGTAGAAGTAGATATTCAAAGTCAAGCAATCACATGGCTAGTTCAATCCATTGCATTCTTTCAGTGCAAATCCTTCTCATATACTCAACAAGCTTACTCATGCAGATTAACAGATGACAAAGATCGACCAATAGACACCCCAACATACACTTCTCTCAATCACCAATGTACTAACTTTCCGACATTGTAACTAGTTCCCTCAGTTCAAACAAAATCCTTTTCACACAGATAATGTGAATTTTAGAGTTTTAGGATTCATTCAACAGTCACGCTCAGAAGTGACTTCAAGTACAGCTAGTGCTCAATACCATAGGCTTTCCCTTATTTTCACTGCTTAGACTCTCCAAACTAGTTGCTAGGATCACTATACGACTTTCTTAGCTTGTAACGTAGGCTTAGGGTAATGTGTGGTACATTTGAGTACTTTTGAGTGACTTTCTGCATTCTAGACATTACATTGGCTTTTTACCTCTTCCTTGACCTATTTTTGGCATCCTTTCATTTTACTTTCTTTCCCTTAACTCTTTTCAACATGGATGTGACTTTTGACTTTTTGACAGTTATTTTTCACTTTCTTCTTCTTACTTCACTTTATTTTTCTTTCTTTCTTTCAACACTTTTATTCCTCATATTTTTGTTTCCTTTGCACCAAGTCACATCCTCTTTCTTTCTTTTTCTTTTTTCAACACACAACTCTTTGAATACCCTTTTTATTTTGGTTTCCTCTTTCATAGCCACCCTCAATTTATGGATTTTGCATTAGTTGAGGTGCACAATGTTTGATGTCTGACCAGGGCAAAGATCAAGCTTTTTGGCTTAGCCACCCTTAACTTAGGCTTTTGGCCTAAGTCAAGGTGCACATGTCCAAGGAGGGACCGTGGCCAAGACAGTATTTTAAGGGAAGCTGAGTTAAGTGAATCAAAAGAAATGGTCTATTTAAGGCTAAATTATTTGGATAAGGGGAACATTGCTTTCATTTGGTTAGATCATTTTAGGCTTAAGTGGACTAATTTGAACAAGGGCCTATGATCAATTCCCAACTTCTAGCCTAGATCATCTTAGCAGGACTAACGGGACAAGTTCTAGATTGTCACGAACTGTCTGAACATTAAACTATTCTCACACACTTTTGGCACATTCTTTCATTATTAGATTATTAGATTACGCAGTTCAAGTTTTTAGCTTAAGTCATGAGGTCAATTCGGTTCTTATCATGTCACATTTAGATCCAACACATTCAACTCATCAAGACTATAGATTCAACACAATTCAACATTTTTGGACATGGATCATTTTTATCATGCTTTTCATGCCATCATGCTTTTATTTTTCTACACTTAATCCTACACATACATTCCTAAACATGACGGTTAAATAGAAATTAACACACTCTCTTGGGGAAAAGAACACAGTCAAGAAAACCCCAAGAGAGGATTATGAGTTGGGTTACTCAAAATTTACCCTATCACTCACAATCCATTAACCCCACCCCCAACAAAAGAGAGTGAAATTTTCCCCAATGTAGAAAAAGTAAAGAATAAAGTATCGGGTGAAGAAAACCTGTGGCGCATAATGCCGAAGACCTCTGAACAAGTGGGTGGGTCCGGTTTCCCAGAGCCCACTAGATCAACAGTCGGGTCACCCTCACTAGTTCCCGCATCAACCATCTCAACACCCTCAGTAGTACTATCAACATTTCGCACCACACCTTCAGTAGTGCTCATACTGCTAGAAGCACCAATACCAATCTCCCTGGCCCGCTGCTAGCGTGTCTCCTCCTCAACTATAGATTCCCTCTGGGACTCCTCAAACTAATGTCGCTCCCTCTTGTGAGCTCTCCCAGCCTCAGTGTCATCATACGTCCTACTAGAGAGAGGGTGCTTCCTAGCATGACGGGAAGAATCAGGAGGAGGCATCTTTTATCTGAATAAGGCATCCAACACCATATCATCAACCGGTGTGGTCGGGGTAGACTCAGGCTCGTCCTCTCATGGGGCAAGAACGGCATCAAGATCAGCCCAAAGACTCGCTAATTCCATCCGAAAAGCAAAAAACATCAGTGGTGGGGGCTGGTCACTATAAGGCACGTAGCTCGAATGCATCAAGGAGCCGGTGAACAGACCTAACCTTATAGTCCATCTTCTTCTCCCTCCGCTGCTCAACCCTAGTGGCGGATTTCTCAATCGCACGGTCCATCCACAACCTCACATGCTGAAGTAGTGTAGCCATCTGGGCCTCCAGCTTCTAAACATGGGCTAGAGGCACTGTAGCAGACCCGTAGAATGGGGTGGCTCTGGAAGAGCTAGGGGCCTGGCAGGCAGCCAGAGAATGTTAAGTCGGGGCATCCTCAGTAGTGGCTGGAAGGGCAGGCTCCTCACCTTGCTTTTGCTCCACATATGCAACTAAGTCTGCTCCCTGTGATGGCACCTCAACCTGTGGCTCTCTGCGCGGTGCAGCCACATTAGCCTCATCTCGAATCAGGCCGATATCCAGGGTCTTGGTCACCTAAATCAGCTTGTCGCAATGCCAAATCAGCACTGCAGCATTCCTATATAGCTGAAAAATGAGGCATGGGAAGGGTAAAGTGGTGGTAGCCTTGAAGGCCCTCTCGTGTATCTCTGTAATCAGCATGCGGGAAAAATCCATCTCAAACCCTGCAACCATGACTGTGTGGTCCCATGTAAGAACATTGTCTTCCTGAGTAGGAGACACTCTGTTCCGCACCAATAGCCAGAAGAATTTTTCCACAAAAGTCAGGTGGGCATCTTGATACCTACACTCCGGTGCTAACTCACTCGACGCGCTCTCCGTCTGTAGCAAGGTGACGGTCCAACCAACGTAAAAGGGACTCCCTGTATTCGGCATTCCTCTGAAATGCCCCTCTCCTAACGATATCCCAGCGATAATCGAACTATGCCATATTGATTGCCAGAGTGTGGCCCAAGCTATAGAGGAACTTGCAGATAGTGGTCTCCTATATATCAACTGAGAACCCACGAACTAGTGTAGCTATGAGTGGAGCCTGGGAGGCGAGCTTGGACCATCTATCAATCGAACCTCAGAGGGTGGCTGCGTCAGAAGCATAGAACTCCCTTTCGATCTCCTCGTTGTTGGACCCTGGGTTACGGGCCATCGACTCATACAAGTGTCTCTTCAAGAGATCATAGATGACGGGCATAGTGTGCAGGCTGCCTGTGACAACCCGACGCTCCTCTGTGACCAATCGATTCATCTTCTCTTTTTTATTCAGCATTTTGGAGTCTCAGTATAAACCGTATCTGTTTTCTGTGGACCCACCTCTATACCCATGCTCGACAGAATATGACCAAAGAAAACAACCGACCTTAGCCAAAACTTGCACTTGCTAAATTTAGCATAAAGTTGGTGGTCTTTGAGGACTTACAATACTAATCTTAAACGCTTCATATGATCACCCTCACTTCTTGAATAGATCAAAATATCATCAATAAAGACCATCACAAATAAATCAAGATATTGCCTAACTACCCTATTCATAAGATCCATGAATGTCGTCGGGGCATTTGTTAGACCAAAAGACATAACTAGGAATTTATAGTGACCATATCTTTTACGGAAGGCCATTTTAGGAATGTCGACCCCTCTCACCCTAAGTTGGTGATAACCCGACCTTAAGTCAATCTTCAAAAAGTAACTCACCCCTTGGAGTTGGTCAAATAAATCTTCAATTCTAGGGAGTGGGTACTTATTCTTTATAGTGACTTTGTTTAATTGGTGGTAATCTATACACATCCGAAGTGAACCATCTTTCTTCTTCACAAACAATACCGGGGCACCCCATGGAGATATGCTTGGTTGAATAAAACCCTTATCTAGCAAATCTTTGAGTTGTTCCTTCAATTCCTTCAATTCGGTCGAAGCCATCCAGTAAGAGGGAATTGATATGGGTTGTGTATCTGGCAAAAGATCAATGTCAAAGTCTATTTCCCATTTCGGAGGGATTTCGAGCAAGTCATTAGGAAAGACTTCCGGAAATTCCCTTACTACTGGGACCAAATCTAAAGGAGGTGTCTCAGACTCAAGGTCCTTAACTCTCACAATATGATAGATACACCCCTTAGAAATCATTTTTTCTAGCTTTTAGATATGAGACAAAACGACCTCTAGGAATAGAGTTTCCTCCCTTCCATTCTAAAATGGGCTCATTTGGAAATTGAAACTTTACTACCCTTGTTCTACAATCAATGGAAGCAAAATAAGCATGCAACCAATCCATCCCCAGTATGACATCAAAGTATAACATATCTAGTATTACCAAATCAACCAATGTGACTCTATTAGACAAGGAAATAGGACAATCCTTATAAAATTTTCTAGCAATAATAGAGTCACCTATGGGAGTAGAAATCAAAAAAGTTCCTCTAACTTTACGGGGATTACATCAAAATTCATAGCCACTAAAGGAGTAACAAAAGATAAAGTGGCATCGGGGTCTAACAATGCATAAACATTAATGGAAAATACTTGTAACATACCGGTGACAACGTCCGGAGACCCCTCTTGATTACTTCTAGATTAGAGAGCATAGAAGCGATTCTTCTTGGGAGCATCGGAATTTGAGCCACTTGGAGGGGCTTCCTTGCCCTCTCTCCCTTGAACCCTAAGCAAAGGACAATCCCTCTTCATGTGGCCACTCTTACCACCACTAAAACACCACCCATCCGTGCCAACAAGGCACTTGCCATCTGTCACGACCCAAGCCTAGGGCCTAGACGTGACATGGCGAATGAGGAACCCAAAGGAACCCCAAACAAGCCTCTCAAACTTGTCATCACACTTCATCGGTCGCGGAAGTACATTCAACATTAATTAACAGGAAATAGGGACTAAGGGCAAACCATTTCAAAATGACATCATAGAACAAGTGTCAAGATCATTTACAAAATTCTTGTCCAACGCACACCTCTACATACAAAGATAGGACGGGGGCCATGACATACTACCGGCTCCCCTCATAGTCAAAATACAATTGCAAGCTAAAGTCTCAAAACATAGGAGTAGGAAACATAACATAGCCCTCGAATCATTGAGGACTCACCAACAAACTCGGATAAGCACCGTACTAACCACGTGAATGGAGAGAAGGATCAAGAGTAGCTCCGGTCCCTACATGGTGACATCATGTAGGCAAAATATGCGTTAGTACTTGGAATGCACTAAGTATGCGGGGTGCAACACAACAATAGACAAGGACATAATCGAAATACAAGAAATAGTTTCATAGGCATTATGAATAACAATATGAGGATGCATGATCAAAGTGAAGTCAAAACATGTTTAAGTAAATCTATACTAATAGTAGATATCATATGTGTATGCATGATCCAACCAATCTATAACCCCAACTTAGGATGGGAGATGCCGTTCACACCCGGACACCCTGGTGGCAAGGTATAAACCCCTCACATGGTTGATGTTGGTCACACCCCAAACATCCTAGGTGGTGAGATATAAACCTTCACATGTTGTGGTCACAAGATTAGTTGGATATAACCTATCACATGGTTGATGTTGGTCACACCCCAAGCATCCTAGGTGGTGAGATATAAACCTCTCACATGGTTGATGTTGGTCACACCCCAAGCATCCTAGGTGGTGAGATATAACCCTCTCACATGGTTGTCCGGTTCTTTTCCTCCGGATCGGGCATGGTCGTGCAACACTTTATATAGGAAATTCCCATTAGGCTCTAATGCAATCTCACGTATGGAATGAACATATACACAAGCTTAGTTTGTCATCAACACATCTCTGAATTGCCATACATCTCATAACTCAAGCTTTAAAGCATCGATTCATCAATTCTCCATAGTTGGACATTTTGTCAAACACCTTGAAGGAATGTAATGGAATCAAAGAGCATGGTGAATAGGGTAGTAATTATGCAGCCAAACCAATGAACAACCTACAACAACACCCTTTTAACACCCACAATACCACATGAAAATCTCCACATCCATTCTAAATTTAGATTCAAGTTCTAGAGTCAAAACATGCTCAAAACAATCACTTTTCATGTTTAAAATTCAATGTGCAGGAAATTATTATAAAGAACAAGACTAATTTATGAATCTTAACTTAAACCATGAATTAGTGAGTAGAATAGAGTCTAGGCACTATGGGTGGAAGGAACCATGAGTTCAACACCACATACCTTGAGTTCTTATGAAGGTCTTGAGAGTGTCTTCAATGGAAGCTTGGAACTTGGAGCAAGAGTCTCTTCAATCTTGAGGAAGGTTTTGGATTAGGGTTCTTGAGAGAACTTGAGAGAAAATGTGTCTAAGTATGGGAGAGGTGTTTTGGGAAATGTTTTAGAGATGGGAATTGAACTAATGGTATATAGGAAATAACATATGCCCTTTGGAAAAATGGTCCAACACTTAGAAAAAATAAATGAGGCGGGTGAACAGTAAAAACGCTCACTGGAAATTGCATTTCCTGCCGGACAGATTTTACGAAAATGGGCATAACTTCTTCGTGCGAACTCCGAATGAGGTGAAACGAAGTGCGTTAGGTAGATAACTCAAAGGGCTTTCCATGGATGTGTTATGGGCCACCCAATTATTTGTGTGCTAGGAGATATGACCCTCCAAAGTAGACCCTCGAAAAGTCTTCACTTGGAAATTTCAGATTTTGATACGGTTGCTCTAAAATTTGGATTAGACCCATCTCCCACTCAATTTGTCCCCCTAAACAAGAATATGAAGTCGGATTTTCAAAAAACGAAACGGATTTTTTTTTGATTTAGCTAAACAAGTTTTCGGTAACTTCCGAAGCACATTTTTAAGAACCTTTTGGGTCATTTCAATATCTCCCCCTTGGGAACATTCGTCCCCGAATGTGGAAGAGACGTACAAGGCAAGACTTAGTAAGAACATATCAGCCCCAACATGAATGCAAAAATTTTATTTAAACATCACTTCAAGATTTCAAAACTTAGTGTAAAGCATCCGTAACTCATTAATTTAAACATATATGCACATTAATGATTCAGGGGATGAAATGTAAGACTCAATGGAGTACAAAGGACTTGATTTAATACCTTAGGTTTGAGTGGAGTTGAATAGATAAGGATAACGTCTTTGCATGTCCGCTTCGGCCTCCCAAGTAGCACTCTCCACTTGTTGATTTCTCCAAAGCACCTTAACGGACGCCACTTCTTTGTTCCTCAACCTTTTAACTTGTCTATCTAAGATCTGAACCGGGACTTCTTCATATGTCAAATTATCTTCTACAACACCCACAACCTCAAGAGGTACAATAGCGTTAGGATCACCAACACATTTCCTCAACATCAATACATGGAATACCGGATGAACTAATTCCATCTTCTTAGGCAACCCCAACTCATAGGCTACTTTACCAACCCTTCTTATTATCTCATAAGGACCGACCTACCTAGGACTTAATTTCCCCTTCTTACCAAAACGAACCACACCTTTCATTGGAGAAACTTTCAAATAAACCCAATCATCCACTTTGAATTCAAGATCCCGTCTCCTCACATCGGCATAAGACTTTTGACGACTTTGGGCTGTTTTCAACCTCTCCCTAATCATCCTTACCTTCTCAAGAGCATCCATGACCAGATCCGGACCCAACAAGGCCACCTCTCCAACTTCAAACCACCCAACCGGTGACCTACACCGTCTACCATAAAGTGCCTCAAAAGGAGCATACCGATACTAGAATGATAACTATTGTTGTATGCAAATTCTATCAAAGGAAGATGATCATCCCAACTACCTTTCAACACCAATACACAAGCTCTAAGCATATCCTCCAAGGTTTGAATTGTTCTTTCGGCTTGGCCATCCGTTTGAGGGTGGAAAGCCGTGCTAAGCTTTACCTTTGTACCAAGACCCCTTTGGAATGACTTCCAAAAGTGAGAAGTGAATTGGGCACCACGATCCGAGATGATAGACAAAGGAATCTCATGCAACCTTACCAATTCATGAATGTACAACTTGGCATACTCTTCAGCCCCGTAAGTAGTTTTAACCGGTAGGAAATGAGCTGACTTTGCCATCCGATCAACCACCACCCAAACCGAATCAAAGCCTCTTCTAGCCTTGGGTAAGCCCACTACAAAATCCATGTTGATTTCTTCCCACTTCCAAGTAGGTATCTCAATGTCTTGAGTTAGGCCACCTGGCCTTTGATGTTCGGCCTTGACTTGTTGACAACTATGGCAACCCGAAACAAATTTTGCAATGTCCTTCTTCATACCGCCCCACCAATACACATCCCTCAAGTCTCTATACATCTTTGTTGACCCCGAATGAATAGAATAAAAAGAATTATGAGCCTCATCAAGGATTCTTTCCCTCACACCATCCACACAAGGAACACATAATCTACCTTGGTACCTAAGGGCACCATCTCCCCCTTGGGAGAAAACCTCTACCTTACCACTACTCACCGAAGCCTTTAATTCTACCAAAGAAGGATCAAGATCTTGCTTGACTATCACCTCATCAACCAAGGAAGACCTTGAACCATCCACAACAACTACTCCTCCACTATCCACCCCTTCTAACCTTACTCCCAATTTGGCCAACCGATGGACCTCCTTAGCCAACTTTTTACTACCTTCCTCCACATGAGCCAAGCTACCCATGGACACTCTACTCAATGCATCCGCCACCACATTAGCTTTCCCCGGATGATAGTGAACACTCATATCATAATCCTTAAGGAATTCTAACCACCTCCTTTATCTCAAGTTAAAAATTTTTTGCATGAACACATATTGGAGATTCTTATGGTCGGTGAAGATATCAACATGCACCCCATACAAATAATGACGCCAAATCTTTAAAGCAAAAACCACGGCGGCCAATTCAAGAACATGGGTTGGGTAATTTTTTTCATGAACCTTAAGTTGCCTAGAAGCATAGACTATAACCTTACCACTTTGCATCAACACACAACCCAACCCAATACGGGAAGCATCACGATAAACAACAAAACCTTCTAACCCATCCGAAAGTGACAAAATAGGAGAGGACACAAGCCTTTCTTTCAAAGTTTGGAAGCTTTCATCACACTCATCTGACCACACAAATTTAGCCTTCTTTTGAGTCAACTTAGTCATAGGAGAAGCAAGAAAAGAAAACCCTTCCACAAATCTCCTATAATAACCCGCTAAACCCAAGAAACTCCTTATATCCGACGGGGTCAAAGGTCTAGGCCAATTCTTAATAACATCGGTCTTCTTAGGATCCACCTTAATACCATCCCCCGACACCACATGGCCTAGGAAAGCAACTTCCTTCAACCAAAACTCACACTTTTCATATTTAGCGTACAACTTCTCTTCCCTCAATCTTTGGAGTACAACCCTCAAGTGACCCTTGTGCTCTTCCTCACCCCGAGAATAGATCAAGATGTTGTCTATAAACACCACCACAAAAGAATCAAGGTAGGGTTTGAAAACCCTATTCATCAAATCCATAAAGAGAGCCGGAGCATTGGTCAACCCGAAAGACATCACCACAAACTCATAGTGTCCATACCTAGTACGAAAGGCCGTCTTGAGAATATCACACTCCCTCACCTTCACTTGATGATACCCTGACCGAAGATCAATCTTAGAGAAGTTACTAGCCCCATGCAATTGGTCAAATAAATCGTCAATCCTTGGAAGAGGATACCTATTCTTGACGGTGACCCTATTAAGTTGTCGATAATCAATACACATTCTAAGAGACCCATCCTTCTTCTTCACAAACAAAACCGGAGCACCCAGGGAGAATGACTAGGTCTAATAAACCCCTTCTCTAACAAATCTTTTAATTGCTCATTCAACTCCGCCGGGGTCATACAGTAAGGGGGGATAGAAATAGGTTGAGTATCGGGAAGGAGGTCTATACCAAGATCTATCTCCCTTTCGGGAGGGACATCGGGAAGGTCTTCTGGGAAGACATCTAGAAACTCATTAACAACCGGAATAGACTCAATAGGAGGGACTTTAGACTCCACATCATTGACTCTCACAATATGGTACAAGCACCCTTTGGAAATCAACCTATGGACTTTAATGCAAGAAATGAATTTCCCCTTCACCACAACATCCTGGCTCTCCCACTCAAGGACGGGTTCATTAGGAAATCAAAACTTGACTTTACGAGTCCTACAATCAATAAAAGCATAATATGCATGCAACCAATCCATCCCAAGAATAACATCAAAATCCACCATGTTCAACTCAACAAGATCACAAGGCAACAACTTATTCAATATGCAAATCGGACAATTTCTATACACTTTTCTAGCAACAATAGATACACCAATGGGAGTAGATACTTCATATGACTCATGCAACAATTCCGACTCGACATGAAATTTTCTAGCAACTAAGGGGGTAACAAAGGAAAGGGTGGCACCCGGATCAATCAAAGTATAAACATCAAGATCAAAGATTTGCAACATACCGGTCACCACATCCGGAGTCTCATTAACACCTTGTCTACCATGCAAAGCATAAAATCGATTGTTCCTTGGGGCACCACTTTGAGAAGCACCTCTACCCAAAGGAGTAGTGTTAGCACTTCGGACCTTGTTGCGGATCTTGGGACACTCAAACCTCTTATGACCCACTTCTCCACATTCAAAGGAAGCACCCGAACCCGTCATGCAAGGACCACCATGCTTCCTCCCACACTTATGGCATACATCCATAGAACCCACTTCACCTCCCCCTTGAGGCCTAGGAACATTGATAGCAAATCCCCGGTTGACATGAGGGTTTCCTCGGCCTTGATGAAATCTAGCACCCTTAGGGAACCTATTCTCCAATCGGGCCCTCTTGGCCTCGTGCCCCCTTCTCTTCCTCAATTTCTCCTCCTCCATTTGCTCGGCATAAGTCATCAACCGAGACAAATCCATATCTCCAATGAGCATAGCGGACCGACACTCCTCACTAACCAAGTCGGATACACCTATCAAAAATTTGTTCATCCTCGACCTAGAGTCGGTCACCAAGTGAGGTGCATACTTGGAGAGTTGGACAAATTTGAGGGCATACTCCCTCACACTCATAGCTCCTTGCTTCAAGTTCATGAACTCCACCAACTTTGCCTCCCTAAGCTCAAGAGGGAAGAACCTATTAAGGAAAGCAAGTTTAAACTCCTCCCACAACACCACATAGCCATTACCTTTCTCACCTTTCCATTGATCAAACCAAATTTGAGCAACCCCCTTGAGTTGGTAGGCCGCCAATTCCGCCTTCTCACAAGCACCAACATCCATAATGGTCAAGATTTTGCATACCTCATTGATGAACTCTTGCGGGTCCTCATCCACCTTTGAACCATGGAAAACCGGAGGGTTCATCCTCATGAAATCTCTCACCCTTTCCCCCGGGGTGGTAGTTCGAGGAGCTTGGGCTCCTTATTGCACTTGGTTAGCTACCACTTGTCCAAGCATGGTGAGTGCATCACGAAGCTCACCATTGGTGGGTGGCTCTTCCGGTAATCGGGCCCGTCTTCCCCTCACGTTTGGCATGATGATCTAGCAATCCAAACAACAAGCGTTAGGGAGGAATCACGTTATCACACTTTAAGCACGACATAGAACATGAATAAGGAAAACCTTTCCTAAAACGTTTTGTAGCCTCCCATTCATAGTCGTGGCGCGGTTCACAACCATGATTAGGACTCTACTCAACGCGGTGTGTTGGACTCTAAGGATTTAACAACCTAGTGCTCTGATACCAAGCTTGTCACGATCCAAGCCTAGGGCCTAGACGTGACATGGCGAATGAGGAACCCGAAGGAACCCCAAACAAGCCTCTCAAACTTGTCATCACACTTCATCGGTCGCGGAAGCACATTCAACATTAATTAACGGGAAATAGGGACTAAGGGCAAACCATTTCAAAATGACATCATAGAACAAGAGTCAAGCTCATTTACAAAATTCTTGTCCAATGCACACCTCTACATACATAGATAGGAAGGAGGCCATGACATACTACCGGCTCCCCTCATAGTCAAAATACAATTGCAAGATAAAGTCTCAAAACATAGGAGTAGGAAACATAACATAGCCCTCGAATCATTGAGGACTCACCAACAAACTCGGATAAGCACCGTACTAACCACGTGAATGGAGAGAAGGATCAAGAGTAGCTCTGGTCCCTACATGGTGACATCATGTAGGCAAAATATGCGTTAGTACTTGGAATGCACTAAGTATGCGGGGTGCAACACAACAATAGACAAGGACACAATCGAAATACAAGAAATAGTTTCATAGGCATTATGAATAACAATATGAGGATGCATGATCAAAGTGAAGTCAAAACATGTTTAAGTAAATCTATACTAATAGTAGATATCATATGTGTATGCATGATCCAACCAATCTATAACCCCAACTTAGGATGGGGGATGCCGTTCACACCCGGACACCCTGGTGGCAAGGTATAAACCCCTCACATAGTTGATGTTGGTCACACCCCAAGCATCCTAGGTGGTGACATATAAAACTCTCACATGGTTGATGTTGGTCACACCCCAAGCATCCTAGGTGGTGAGATATAAACCTCTCACATGGTTGATGTTGGTCACACCCCAAGCATCCTAGGTGGTGAGATATAACCCTCTCACATGGTTGTCCGGTTCTTTTCCCCCGGACCGGGCATGGTCGTGCAACACTTTATATAGGAAATTCTCATTAGGCTCTAATGCAATCTCAAGTATGTAATGAACATATACACAAGCTTAGTTTGTCATCAACACATCTCTGGATTGCCATACATCTCATAACTCAAGCTTTAAAGCATCGATTCATCAATTCTCCATAGTTGGACATTTTGTCAAACACCTTGAAGGCATGTAATGGAATCAAAGAGCATGGTAAATAGGGTAGTAATTATGCAGCCAAACCAGAGAACAACCTACAACAACACCCTTTTAACACCCACAATACCACATGAAAATCTCCACATCCATTCCAAATTTAGATTCAAGTTCTAGAGTCAGAACATGCTCAAAACAATCACTTTTCATGTTTAAAATTCAATGTGCAGGAAATTATTATAAAGAACAAGACTAATTTATGAATCTTAACTTAAACCATGAATTAGTGAGTAGAATAGAGTCTAGGCACTATGGGTGGAAGGACCCATGAGTTCAAAACCACATACCTTGAGTTCTTATGAAGGTCTTGAGAGTGTCTTCAATGGAAGCTTGGAACTTGGAGCAAGAGTCTCTTCAATCTTGAGGAAGGTTTTGGATTAGGGTTCTTGAGAGAACTTGAGAGAAAATGTGTCTAAGTATGGGAGAGGTGTTTTGGGAAATGTTTTAGAGATGGGAATTGAACTAATGGTATATAGGAAATAACATATGCCCTTTGGAAAAATGGTCCAACACTTAGAAAAAAAAATGAGGCGGGTGAACAGTAAAAACGCTCACTGGAAATTGCATTTCCTGCCGGACAGATTTTACGAAAATGGGCATAACTTCTTCGTGCGAACTCCGAATGAGGTGAAACGAAGTGCGTTAGGTAACTAACTCAAAGGGATTTCCATGGATATGTTATGGGCCACCCAATTATTTGTGTGCTAGGAGATATGACCCTCCAAAGTAGATCCTCGAAAAGGCTTCACTTGGAAATTTCTGATTTTGTTACGGTTGCTCTAAAATTTGGGTTAGACCCACTCCCCACTCAATTTGACCCCCTAAACAAGAATATGAAGTCGGATTTTCAAAAAATGAAACGGATTTTTTTTGATATAGCTAAACAAGTTTCCGGTAACTTTCGAAGCACATTTTTAAGAACCTTTTGGGTCATTTCACCATCATGCCTTTTGCCACATTTGCAGAAGCAGGTCTATCAATATAAGAACCACCTCCACTACCACCTTGTTGCTTTGGAGTAGGCACCCTCTCTTTGTTGACCTTAGGAGTGCTAAAATTGCCTTGATTAGAAAACCTCTTCTTAAACCTTGGTTTGCCTTGAACCTCAAATCTACCCTTAGACGAATTACCATCATGAACTCTTGCCCTTTTTATTTCTCTACCCACTTGCTTGAGCTTTTGTTCCTCAATTTGTTCGGCATGAACCATAAGACGTGAGATGTTCATGGTTGGAATAAGCATCGTCGACCTACATTCAATCACCACAAGATCGGATATCCCCATAACAAATTTGTTCATTTTTTCCCTAGAGTCCGCCACCAAGGTTGGGGCATATTTAGACAATTGTGTGAACTTGAGGCTATATTCCTTCACACTCATACCTCCTTGGCGGAGGTTGATAATTTATTGCATCTTCCTCTCCCTTAGCTCTAGGAGAAAAACCTATCAAGGAAGGTTGTCTTGAACACTCCCCAATCAATCAGGCCCGCTCTAATGGTCCTCTCTTCCTTCCATTGCTCATGCCACACTAGAGCCACGCCTTTCAGTTGGTAGGCAGCTAGTTCCACCTTTTCCCTTGGAGACACTCCCATTGCTTCAAGCACCTTAAACACCTCCTCAATAAACCCTTATGGGTCTTCATCCACTTTGGAGCCATAGAATGTAGGGGTATTCATTCTTGTGAAATCCCTAATCCTTGAAGCGGTAGTACTTGCATTGGGGTTCACTTGGACCCTAGCATCTCTAGTGACTTGAGCCGATAGAGCATGAGTTAAGGTTTGGAGAGTCTTCCTTATCTCCACATTAGTCATGGCCCCCTCACCAATAAGAGCTTGAGGATTTTGAGGCCCTTGAGGATCTTGGGGAGGAACTCCCTCATCATTAGCAATCTCCTCTTACACTCTTCTTGCGGACGCTCTTCTTGTAGTCATATCCTATATGCACCAGAAAAGGGTTAGGGAAAAAGGACTTCATAGAGTAAAAACTCTAAGGCACGACTAAGGAATACTAAAAAAAGTGAAAAGTTCCTAAGCATCTTATAGCCTCTCATTCATAAGTGTGGCGCGCTTCACACTGATGAACAATACTCTACTAGATGTGGTTCATGAGACATCATCCTATAATATTTCTAAACCTTAAGCTCTGATACCAAGTTTTTCACGAATCGAGCAACCCCCTAGAAGTAACACGGCGTAATTGACCCCCGAAGGGTTCGCATACAAGCCCCTAGTATTCATCATCGCATAAAGACATAGAAAAATATGGAAAAATTTAAAACTTTTACAATAGAAGTCAAGTTTTTTCATATAAGAAAATAGGAACTAGACTTGTCTCAATCATCATCTAAACATAAGAGTACAAATAGGGTCAATCCCTTTACATAAATAAGTCTCCAAAATAGGAAATACAACATAGTCTAGAACATAGGAAGTAAACAAGTGACTAGGATCAATAGTAACTTGTCCTCGAACTTGAGGACTCACCAAACCTAGGGAATAGTCGACCCAAGCTTCACCTTCAAGGAAGTAGTAAGTATCAACGACCAGAACCTACACTCATAGTAAAGTAGAAAATATGGGTTAGCACAATTAATTGTACTAAGTATGGATGCCATGCACAAAATCCTTAAAACATGCATAAAAGAGACATTTAATTGAAAACATGCCTTTATCAAGTTTAGAAACCATTATGCACATTTATGAAGAAACATAAACCAAACCAACACATAAGCAACCCATAAGCCACACTTGTGCAATGCAAAGGTAAAGTCCTATAACCCTACCAAATGCTAGGTATCTCTTTTAGGTTACCAACAACACACATATCTTTTCATAGTCATAGTCAACATACATAAGAGTGAAGACATTCATATTCCATAATATTCATACATACCCTTTTTCATACATAGTTCATAAGTCATCATAACATCATACCATAAGAGAAGCTAACCACAACCCCTCTTAGAGTCTACTTGTGCAATATATAAGTGAAGTCCCATAACCCTACTCACACTAAGTAGTACCCCTTAAGAAGTCCTAGTTAGAGTTCATGTCCTTACCATAGTTCATACTCATATTATTTAGGGAAGACTTGCCATAACAAACGTAGACCATGTGATCTACATGGAATTCGGTGCTCTACTCCCACACCGAAAAGAGGTGTTCTACTTTCCTAAGGTAGAACTAACATAATAGCTTCTACGTGGATCCACTAGCTAAGACCTATGTCAGAACATAGTTATGGGACAATGAGATTGCTACTAGAAACCCGGACCTGTTAAACGTAGAAGGTTTCCATCTTATGAGATATCATACATTGGGAAGCCAGACTTGCTAAATGTAAAAGCCCCCATCTCACTTTTATGTCCTCTCGGTGCTACGCATTATTCCCCTTTAGAGTCATATATAACCTCTACTTAAGTTCATAACAACATTTATTAGGCACTCATGCCAACATATCATCATAATATCTCATAAGTTTCTTAAGTGAGAATACTTCTTTCACTTTAGCAACACTAGCATGTGAGTAAACCTTTCATATTATAATCGTATTGTGATCATGAGGATGTCCTTTCAAATCACACAACAAGCTTACCATAAACATACATACATACATAATCAAGTGTATAGGGTATAGGGAAAAAGGACCTTGCATCAATACCACCACTACACAATAGATATAGAATCTCTACTATCTATGCAATTCAAGTTCACATACACAATTCCCATAAAGAGACATAACCTTCATACCTTTGCCTTTCAAGGTTCTTGGAATCACAATCAACCCAACTATATACAATTACTACATAATATAGAAGGAATTCACGATTCAATAACTTAATCAACATAACCATATTCAATTGACACATTCACAATATCATCCAACCTACAATATCAATTCAAGATCTATCAGCATGGGGACCACATGGGTCTATAGGGAATTATCATTATAAGCATCAATTCTCCGTCAATATATTTATAATTCATCATAAACAACCATAAACAATCATAATTAAGCAATGAAAACGTTTTGGAAAGGAGACCCATTTTATAGAATGAAAACCCTAGAAATTGGGGGAATTTGATATCTTGAAAAGATATTTGAAGGGGCTCCTTGGGTGATAGCTACCCAAGGATGAAAAGAAACCATACCTCAACTATGAAACTCCAAGAAATTTGGGAAAGAACCTTGAAACCCTAGCTCCAATGTCTTATTCTTCTTCTTGAATCTAGAGAGAGAATTTTAGAGAGAAGTGGGAGGTTTTTTTATTTCAATTGGATGTTTGTGAAAAATGACTAAGACTTGTGGATTTAGACTTAAAACAAATATATATTTTACCCCTAAAAAACCCAAAACACCTCACTTAAATTGGACTAAAAAGGAAATGACCTAAAAGTCCCTCATTTAAGTGAACCCGTCCAGGTTCACGAGCCACACTTCACGAGCCATCTGGGGGACCATGGACCATGGTAATGCCCGTAGTGGTGCCCGTGGTCCCTTAGGAAGTAGCTCCCATAAGTGTTCCAACACCCCACGAGGCCAAGGCAAGGCCACGAGACCTCCCACGATCCGTGGTCATGACCACGAATCGTGGTGGAGGTCGTGGTCTTAAGGCCATTGGAAGGCCCTCCATGCCTTTCCTCCACATGCCAAGGCATGTTCACGAGCCACCCTCCCCCTCGTCAAGTACACCATGGCCCGTTATAGTGCCCATGCTGCCTTGGGCAGTAGCTCCTCTAAAATGTTCCAACTCATTAAAAACCAAGGGAGTCTCAAGCCCACCATCATGAGTCGTGAAGTCGACCACGACTCATGGTCCCTCTTGTGTAGGTTGGTTCAGTGTCTAGGACACTTGGAGACTTATCTCCCTTGGCCAAGGCAACTCCACGAAGCCTCCCACTGGCCGTGGTCATGACCATGAGCCATGGTGATGGCTGCGGAGTTTGAGGCTGTAGCTCCAAGTTTGGGGCAGCCTTGGCCTTTGGCCTTGTCTTGCCCCCTTTTTGCTTGGGACTACACTCTTAGGCTTTGACTCCTAAACCCCCATATCATACTTAGATGGTCTACTAACTTAGGGGAAATTATTTTATTGCTTCTGACATTACGTTTAGGCTCTAGTTCAACCTACAAATTTTTCGGGTTGTTATAGTATGGAAGCCATGCTAAAACATGCTTAAAATGGGCATTTTCTTTGGAAGTCATGATATATGCCATTTTTGTAAAACTTCATGAACATTGATAAAAGAAGCATAATATATGTCACAACCAACATACAAGTCATACTTTTCACATTAGAACATAATCCACATATAAACCTTTACCTTCACATTAAGCCTTCACCCCAAGTAACCCTCAAGCTATACTTTGGTTAATGTATGGATAGCATCCCATACCACCATCCACACCAAAGTACCATCTTAAGGTCACAAAAAGTCAACTTACCATTCAACCTTCCCACCTTTACACAATAATGCATATAAGAGACATAAACATCACATAAGTCAGATCATCACATTAAAACCAATATCTAAGACAACACTAAGTCATACTTGTGCAATGTGCAAGTAGCATCCCATACTACTACTCACAACAAGTACTCCTTTGAAGTCACCATAGACAAGGCACATTCATACTCAACAAGTCATAACAAGGAAGTAACTCATACTACTACTCACAACAAGTACAATCCAAGTATAGCATGCATCTTCACATTAAACATATAAGTCAACATTCTTCATTAACTTCATTACATTAAGAGCAACTTCATTCATTAGACATTAAATTAGCCTTCATCATTAGCATCATCATAAGAGCCCATTCATTTCATTTAACATTATAAGGAACATATCATGCCCTCTCTCAAATGCCTACTTGGGCAATGCATAGATGGTGTCCCATACCACCACCCACACTAAGTAGTGCATTCTTAAGAATCCATAGTTCATTAATTCTTTGTGGGGGTAAGCCTTAACCGACATAGACTATGAGAGCTTGACATGTAATCCCGGTGTCACCCTCACCGGAGAAGGGATTCCTACTTGCCTAAGTTAGGACCATTGTTTGTTTAGCCTTAAGTGGATCCACTAGCTAGAACTATGTGGGCACATATTTATGGTATAGGGAGATTTCTACTAGATACCCTTCCTTAACTCACAGATGAGCATCCATCTCGAGAGATTTCTACTAAGTACCCTACCTCAACTCACGGATGAGCACCCGTCTCAAACCATATCCTCTCGATGCTTAGCATTATTCCCCACGGAGTACATTACATTCATTACATTAGTTCATTATGGTATAAGAGATTGTAACTAGATACCCCGCCTCAACTCATAAATGAGTATCCATCTCAAACCCAACATTTACTAAAATGGATATATGGATTGTTACTATATACTCCACCTCAACTCCCGGTTAAGTATCAATCCTATCCGAACATTCATTCATTGGAAAGCTCATAGATTCAAAGATGAGAATATCCTTTTACCTAAGAACCCCTTTATTGTGAGAAAGTTCTTTCACAATAAGTCATTAACATTCATTAAAGTACAATTGAGAAAAACCTTTCAATAAACTCAACATTCATTAACATTATCATTGAACTTCATTCGTTCATTCAAGTGTGTATGTGATAATAGCCTTTCACAGTGTCACCATCATTCACAAGTGTTAATAGAGAGATACTATTCAATCCTAACACAATTAGCTTCTAAACACGATCATTTTTAATTCCTTTAGATCACACACATGCTTTACATCACAGTCATATATACAACATCATGATAATACTTCAATTACTCACACTATGCCTCCAAGGACATGATCACAATGTTCATAATAAGTAAACAACCCCACCTTTCTAGTGGATCAATACACAAAATAAGTAAACACCTCCACCTTTCAAGTGGATCAATAGCTCAAGCATAATTCTAACTCAACATGAAATTAGGTCATCACTTGCCCTTATAAGGCCACAATCATAAGTCACCAAAAAACCTTTAACTAATACAATTAGGCATGAATAGAGATTCAGTTCAACAATCTAAATCAATTTAGGTATAATCCATCAACATTCATTCATGATCATCCAACTCACTTCAAAAGGTATATTTTAGGAATTGAGATATTTCATGGGTTCATAGAGTATTTTCATCATAAATCATCAATTAAACATCAACACAATCATAATTTGTCATTAGAAACCATTTGAAAACATTTGATGAAAGAACCCATGAGATTGAGTGAAACCCTAGATTTTTCATACTTTGAAATCACCTTTGATTTGGCTCCTTGAATGAAAAGCTAGACAAGAATCAAGACTACCATGCCTTTCTATTGATTCCCCATGAAAATTGAAGAAGAAACACCTTGAAATCCCCAACCCTAGCTTGATCTTGACCTTGATCTCCAATGGAGTTTCTAGAGAGAAGACTTTTTAGGAGGGAAGGGTTTTTATTTGGAGTTTTGAAATTATAGAATGTAAAATAGAGTCTAACACTTTTAATAGGCTTAAAATACCTTAATACAGTTAAAATAACCGTCCATGCATTTAACTAGCCAAGGAAGGAATTTACCAAACCACTCTTGGCTTGGTCGTGTCTTTGACAACACACAGGTGCCATTCACGAGACCTAGACTCACAGACCGTGACTCCATTCACGGACTGTACTGTTGGTCCGTGGTCTAGGTCAGAGAGGTGCATTTAGGGGCCATGACCTACGGAGGCCATCCACAGGGCGTGGATGGACCTACGGGGTGTGGACCTCTTCCGTAGGTCACCCCATTTTGGGCAGCCTCATGGTTTCCTTGGGGTTTAGACTTAGGGTCCTCCTCAAGGACCCTTAGGGTGGTCTTTGGGTTGTTGTACCTTGACGTCTAACCCCTAAACACCTCAACCATGGCTTGGGACAATATAAAACTCCATCAAACCTCATACCAAACTCAAATGCACACACGTTAGGCTCTACTTTCACTAGTTCATTTTTAGGGTCATTACAGTAACTGTCGATTCAAATTGGTATCTAACCTCCTTCACTCTTTTGTCCGCTGATGGTTAAAACTAGGTATAACGGTGTCATGCCCGTAGCTCCCGTCAATGCTCTAGCTGAGGAATCTATAGTGAGAGGTCGCGGTCGAGGTAGGGGTAGAGGAAGAGCTAGGGTATAGGCCGAGGAAGAGTGGCGCCTACTAGAGATAAGGTACCGATTGAAATTGCTCCCCAAAATAGGGCCCCTCTCGTACATCATGAAGAGATAGAAGAGGATGTTAATATTGAGAATGTTGAGGAGGTTGGACAAGAGGAAGAGGTGCAAGCTGAGTCTACATGTATTCCTCCCATAGACCTTATGTTAGCTCAGCAGATCATGTCATTTTTGAAAGAATTGGCTGGTCCTGGAGTGCTTCCATTGGCTCAAGTAACTCAATCTCCCGCTAATCCCCCTATTTCTGTCACTACTCCCAAGGTGGGTGGAAACGTAGGTATTGATGCTTTTTTCATCCTTTGTTAGGTTCTTTTATGATCGTTAATGAGCATGAAATGTTGACTAAGTTTTTGAAGCTAAAGCCTCCGATATTTCTTGGTCCTGAGAGTGAGGATGCGTATGAGTTCATTCTAGATTGCTACTAGAGGCTTCATAAATTAGGGATCATTCATCAGCATGGGGTTGAGTTCGTGACTTTCCAACTTTAAAGTGAGGCCAAACAGTGGTGGAGAGCTTACATGGAATGTAGATCTTCAGTTTTACCTCCACTTACTTGGACCCAGTTTCATGCTCAATTCTTAGAAAAATATGTGCCTAGAACTTTGAGAGATCGTAAGAAAGATGAATTTATGGCTTTGGAACAAGGTGGTATGTATGTGGCCGCTTATGAGGCCAAGTTTCATGCATTGTCTAGATATGCTACACAGTTGGTGACTACTGAAGAAGAGAGAATCTATTTATTTATTAAGGGACTAAATTTTGAGTTGCATGTATTAGCTGTTCACATGACCTCTGCAGGGAGAAGCTTTAATGAGGTGACAGACTATGTTAAGAAAGTTGAGGGGGTGAGGCGAGCGGTCAAGATAAGGCGTTGGCAAAAAGCGCCAAGAATTTAGGCAACTTTCAAGGTTCTTATTCTAGAGGTTCAGGGAGGCCAACGGTTGAAGCCAAGCCAATTCAGTCCGCTATGCCCGCCTCTACATGTAATTACTCAGGAACTCCATCTCATAATTTTCAAGATAGCCAGGGAGTCACGCCTTCGATGGGCAGCAGACCATCTTTCGATTGTACTTGATATAATTGTGGAGAACTTGGGCATATGAGGAGAGATTTTTCCCACCCACGTGTATTAGATGTCGCGCAATAGCCTTCTAGAGTTGTGGTACCCGCGGGGAATGGTAATAATGGTAGAGGATGTCCACAAAGTGGGCGAGGAGGTAATCAACGAGGTTCTGGAGGTAGAGGAAATGGTAATGCAGGCAGGGGTAAGGTGCAACCAGGCAGGGAAGGGGCTCGTCAAGATGATAGGGCTCAGTGCTATTCTTTTTCGGGCAAGAATGAGGCAGAGGTATCTGACACAGTGATCACATATACTATTCTTGTCTGTGACTGGATGACTAATGTGTTATTTGATCCGGGTTCTACTTATTCATATATATCCGTGAGATTTTCCTTAGAATTTGATATGATTTGTTATATTCTTGATGTCATTATCCATGTTTCTACCCCAGTTGGAGAGTCGGTCATATTTACCCATTTCTATCGTGTCTGTCCTATTTTGTTTATGGGTTTTTAGTCTTGGGCTGATTTGGTGATTTTGGATACGACTGACTTTGATATTATTTTAGGCATTACTTGGTTGTCCCCCTATTATGATGTGTTAAATTATAATACTAAGTTTGTAACTCTAGAAATTCTGAGAAGGGAAAAGTTAGAGTGGGGAGGGGTGTACAAGCCTAAGCAAGCTAAAATCATATCCTTCATTCGGGCTAGAAAACTGGTAGGGCAGGGTTGTTTGGCTTATTTTGCTCATGTTAGGGATGTTGAGGTTGAGACTCCACCTATTGAATCCATTCCTGTGGTGTTAGAATCCAAATGATTTGTTTGGTATGCCTCCGGATAGAGATATAAATTTCCGCATTGATTTAGAACCTGGTACTCATCCAATTTAAACTCCTCCATATCGCATGACTCCAGCAGAATTAAGAGAGCTTAAGGCTCAAATCCAAGAGCTTCTTGATAAGGGATTTATTCTCCCTAGTGCTTCTCCATGGGGTGCTCCAATTTTGTTTGTTAAGAAAAAATATGGTAGTATGAGAATGTGTATAGATTACTGGCAATTAAATAGAGTCACTATTCAAAACAAGTACCCTTTGCCTCGAATAGATAATTTTTTTGACCAATTGCAAGGTGCAACAGTTTGATCTAAGATCTGGTTACCATCAATAAAAATTAGGCCTGAGGATGTGCCTAAGACGGCGTTTAGAACTTGCTATGGGCACTATGAGTTTTTGGTTATGTATTTTGGTTTGACCAATGTGCCTGAAGCTTTCATGAGTTTGATGAATGGGGTGTTCAAGCCATTCCTTGATTTGTTTGTCATTATCTTTATTGATGATATTTTGGTCTATTCGAAAAGCGAGGAAGATCATGCTGACCATCTTCGTATTGTTTTGGGTGTTCTTGGGAAACAAAGGTTGTATGCTAAATTTTCTAAGTGTGAATTTTGGTTGACTTTGGTTGCATTTTTGGGACATGTGGTCTCAAAAGAAGGGGTAATGGTAGATCCTCAAAATATTGAGGCGGTTAAGAATTGGGTTCGGCCTAACTTGGTGATGGAAGTAAGGATTTTTGTGGGGCTCGATAGCTATTATCGTTAATTTGTGAAGAACTTTGCCTCCATTGCCACTCACTTGAATAATTTTACCAAAAAGGAGATACCATTTGAATGGACTGAAAAATATGAGGATAGCTTTCAAAAGCTCAAGACTCTCTTGACCACCGCACATATCCTAGCATTACCGGTGGAAGGTAAAGATTTTATTGTTTAGTGTGATGCTTCACATACTAGTTTGGGTGCAGTGTTGATGCCGGATAAGAATGTTATAGCTTATGTCTCGTGTTAATTGAAGGTGCATGAGAGGAATTATCTAACGCATGACTTAGAGTTGGCAATGGTAGTGTTTGCTCTTAAGATCTGGCGACATTACCTCTATGGTGTCAAGTGTGAAGTGTTTACTGATCATCGTAGTTTGCATATGTGTTCACTCAAAAGGATCCAAATTTGAGACAATGAATTTGGATGGAGTTACTTAAAGATTATGATGTGACCATTCAATACCATCCGGGAAGGCTAATGTGGTGGCAGACGCTTTGAGTCGAAAAACGGTGAGTATGGGTAGTTTAGCTTGCTTAAGTGTAACCAAGTGACCTTTGGCTAAAGAAATTCAGACCTTGGAGTCTAAATTCATGCAATTGGGCATCTCAGAAAGAGGTGGGGTGTTAGCTAGTTTTGAAGTAAAAGCCACATTCATTGAGGAGATCAAGGCTAAACAATTTGAGGATGAGAATTTGGAGGAGCTTAGAAAGAAGACTATGATTGGTAAGGCACAAGAGACCACTCTTGATGCGGATGGTGTGCTCAATTTCAAAGGGAAAATATGTGTTCCTAGAGTAGATGACTTGATTGAGAAATTGTTGGTAGAGTCTCATGGTTCGCAATATTCTATTCATCCGGGTGTGACCATGACGTATAGAGATCTGAAGCGAATTTATTGGTGGTCGGGCATGAAGAAAGACATAGCGGAGTTTGTGGCAAAGTGTCAAATTGTCAACAAGTGAAGTATGAACATCAAAGGCCTGCAGGTTTACTTCAAAGATTGCAAATTTTGGAATGGAAGTGGGAAAGAATAGTCATGGATTTTGTTGTTGTTCTTCCCAAGACTTTGAGAAAGTTTGATTCTATTTGGGTAGTGGTTGATAGATTGACTAAGTCATCCCACTTTATTTCGGTAAGAATAGATTATAATACTGAACAATTGGCTAAAGTATATATGAAAGAGATAGTGAGGTTGCATGGGGTGCCCCTTTCTATCATCTCAGACCGTGGTCCCCAAGCCACATCCAAGTTTTGGAGGAAATTGCATTATGAATTGGGCACACAACTCACTTTTAGTACAGTCTTTCATCAACAGATGGACGGACAATCGGAAAGGACTATTCAAGTATTGGAAGATATGTTGAGGGCATGTGTTATTGATTTTGGAGGGCATTGGGATAAGTTCTTACCTTTGTGTTAATTCTCTTATAATAATAGTTATCACTCCAGCATCGATATGGCATCGTTTGAGGCATTATATGGGAGGGGATGTAGATCATCCATAGGATGATTTGAGGTTGGCGATGTGAAACCTTTGGGGGTTGATTTAGTGAAGGATGCTCAAGATAAGGTGAGGAGTATTCAAGCAAAACTTTTAGCAGCCCAGTGTAGATAAAAAAAGTATGCAGATCGTAAGGTGAGAGATATGACTTTTCAAACTAGTGAGAATGTTCTTAAGGTATCACCCATGAAAGGGATGATGAGATTTGGCAAGAAAGGTAAGCTAAGTTCGCGATACATTGGTCCCTTTGAGGTTCTTAAATGTGTAGGACCGGTGGCGTAGAGATTGGCTTTACCTCCTAATTTATTGAGATTTCATCCGGTATTTCATATGTCTATGTTGAAGAGGTATCATGGTGATGGGACTATATCATTAAGTGGGACTCAATTGTGTTAGACAAAGACCTCCAATATGAGGAGGAACCTATTGCAATTCTTGATCGTGATGTGTGTAAGTTGAGAACCAAGGAGATTAAGTCCATGAAAGCTCAATGGAAGCATCGTCCAATTGAGGAAGCGACTTGGGAAACTGAGAGACACATGCAAGACAAGTATCCCCAATTGTTCGTTGATTCAGGTACTACTTCATTCTTTCCTTAGCCTATTTTTCCTAAGTTTTGTCACTCAGGGACGAGTGATGGGTAAATTGGTATCTATTGTAATGACGTATTCTCGTCGTTATAGGAATGCCAATGGGGGAAATTTGGAGCCAAAAACCATTTTTGTGGTATTTGAAGTTTTCTAACCTAGTCTAGATTTGGACGAAATCAGAGTGATTAAGGTGCAAGAAATCGGCTATCAATCGGGGGAATTATTTATGATTTTGATTACATGGGTGGATAGATAACTCGTTAAGGAATCCGTACGACTTTACATAATTGAATTCGAGCGAGTAAAACTCCTGGAATCGACCTTTGCGTGAAGGGTATTTTTTGAGTGTCGTTGCTTAGAGGTGTGTTGTGAAATGGGGGTCTTGGAATTATTAAAATAGCTCACTGGTTCCATGCAAGCCGCTGGGGCGGGATTTTTGCCTCCAGGGTGGGGCCGCTGCAGCGGGGTGAGGGTTGTTGTGGCGGGTTCGACGTGACTTAAGGTCGTAAATAAATCCCTAAACGACCTTATTCTGCACTTTTTGACTTTTAGAGCTAAGGAACGGACCCCAGACAACTCTTAACAATTTTCCACCATTCTTGAGGCTAAAGGTAAGTTTTTCACTCCCCGAATCTGTTTTTCGATTTGTAGAACATAATATAATGGGTAATTATCGATTGGGGAGGGTTTTGATCTAGATTTTATGGTGGAAGCTACTCTATTTTGGATACTTGGGGATCATAGGTATGATCTAGGGTTGTTAGAATGGTTAGTAATTCGGGTAATTAGTGATTGTTTATTGATTCCCGCATTATATTGTTTATTTGTAGACCAAGAACAAGCGGAACAAATCTGAAAAGGGAAGGATCAAGATTCTTAGGGTTTCAAGCTTGTTTCGAGGTAGTTGATGGTTGTGATCCTATGATTGTGTGATGTATATTTGTTTTTGCTTCATTATGATACATGTATGTATATGAATGTTGCATTATTGATCACACTTGTTGTAAATGAGATAGATGAATTATGATTGCCATGAAATCATGACTTAAATGTATGATCTTAAGGATATACTTGTGATTGTGATTGTGATTGTGGTGCGTGAATGGATCGGTTGCCACGTTCCGGCATAACTAACTTGGATCAGTTGCCATATTCCAGCATAACTATGGGATCGATTGCCACATTCCGTCAAAATAATTGGATCGGGTACCACATTCCGGTATGCTAACAGTTTGGGCTTGGTTTCCATGAGAGGATCAATGATTTGATATGATTGTGTAGCTTGAGAAATGTGAAATTGTACCTTGTTCATAAATGTTGATGATGTTGTATATGTTCGATATATGCATGTGATTATAGTGTTGTATTGATTTATGTATGTTACACTTAGTGGGATAGCTGTGTGATCCTACCAGTACACTTTCATTGTGTACTGATACTGAGCTTGCTCTTATTTTTGTTGAGTACATGGCATTTTCAAGCGGCTATTGACTGACCTCACTTAGGAGATCAGTGATCGTTTGAATTCAAGGGTGAGCCAATTTTTTCGGGCTGCCATGGGTTCTCTTTCGTCTATGTCTACCATTTCAGACATAGACTTTTGTTCTAGTTAGTTGATTAGTTCATTAGATTGGGGTTGCATCCCTTCTTGTTTAGACTTGTTGAACTTTAGATATTTTGGTACATTGACTTTCAAGTTCTAGGTTATTTTTTTCGCATTGTTTAGTTCGTTGTTAGACTTTTGTTGGAGTTTATGGGAACTCCCTATTGCTTTCCTTAGTATTTAACTTGTTTCCGTAACTTAAATGCCTTAGTTTTTGCTTTAGTTGCTTGATTTGGGTTGTATTAGTGATTCTCCACCGAAGAGTTAGTGTTGTTGCCAATCACGATGGTCTGGGTCGTGACAGGGGTGTAACTACTCAGGTAAGTTTTAAAGGGATTCAAGAGTGGTTAGTCAGAATGTTTCCTGATGTATTTGTGGTCGTTTCTAAGTGTTAGAATGGTTAGGCTTGATCAAGAACCTAGTAAGTAGGTCGACTGAAAAGGCGGTTGTAGTAAGGGTATTAGTGAAACTCCGAAGCATTCAAGCGAGGGTAAAAGTGGAGAAGCGAGTGATTTATTGCATACTCTTACTACTTGATTTTCTTATGTTATGTGGTGGATGCCGGGTTGACCGATGATGCCTATCAGTACGTGTGTTTTGTACTGATACTACTCTTGCTATGCCTTTTTAGCATAGTCTGGATGTAGGTTGGTGATATTTCATTAGGCGATGAGGAAGAAATTCTCCAGCAGCTTCTATTTTTCTTTCCGCATGATGGGAGTTGTTTCTTGTACTCTTAGTAGCTCTTGTACCTATTTAGACTAGATCTTTGGGGTGTTAATTACTTTACAAGTCTTAACCTGAATTTGTTTAAGAAGGTTTCATTTATAAAAGCACTATAATTTTATTTATCTCCATTTTTCCCTAATTTTCCTGATGTTTTAACTAATGAGATATGAGGGTTCTCCTACTTAGGCGTTAGAGTGGGTGCCCGCACGGCCCGGTGAGTTGGGTCATGACAACCAGTTTTGTTTTGAATTCCTTATATTTTTATCATTCTTGTTCAATTGTTCTAACATTTTGCATAAATCCAAATAATTAGGGAACGGTTATTTTGAAAATGGTAAAATAGTTTTTTTTGTATTTTATATATATATATATATATATATATATATATATATATTGATAATGTTATTTGTCTTTGTTTACACTTTATCTTTTTTTCCTCTTTTGAATGTGGCTTTGAAACATTTCAGACAAGCCATCACATCATCTTCAAAAAAAATTATTATTTGTCTCTATTTGATTTTGACTTTTATTTTTAACCGTATTAATACTCTTAATGAGATTTGTGTATGTTTTGTGTGTGACAATTCTTTATCGATAGTATATTATACTTTAAATTTATGAAAGTTATCATGCTTATATATTATCCAAATTACAAATACGCCTATCAAAGTAGAAGTGTTATAATATTAATTTCGTGTTAGATAACAATATTGATGGAGAAGACAACACGTAAAGGTTAGACTTCCCCTTTTAATTTCTTCTTAATTTGATTTTTATTATTATTATTATATAGTACTACTAAATAGATATTGTTATTATATAGTACTACTAAATAGATAATGTTTTAGAAAAAAATTGAAAATTAACGAGTCATTGAAATAATGTTTGCAACAAATTTTAATAAATGGAAAATAAATAAATCATACAAATAAAATCTGAAGAAACATGAATATTTTATTGATAATAGTGCGGGTACAATTTTGTTTCTCCCTTGATTCTACTCTCCTAAGATTTATCCATGATTCGAGGGCCATTAGTGGCGTATTTCTCGAATTAGGATGATTTAGACTTGACCTCTATATGAATATTCCATGACTTTTATGGAATATTCGAGATCTTGATATTTAAAAATACCCAAGAGCTTATGGGATATTTTCAGATGCCTTTTAAGGGAATTTAGTACTCTTTATATAGGCATAAACTAGGGTTTAGGGTTGAGTAGTCTCCAAGAATTCTAATTGAAATTGAACACACTTCTAGAGTCCCAATTCGAATTGAACACGTGTTGTAGAGTCCCACAAAATTTCAATGTCTACAAATGCCCCCTGCTTCAAGGCTTTTCGGAGTGTAGACTCGATAAAACTCAAAGACGAGGCTTGAAGTACTCATTCTTCCACCTTTGCAGCTTTAGATTTTCAGATTTAATTTATGAGAGAAGAGATGAAGGGCAGATTTGGTCCCACTGGGCGTGCCAATTTTTTTGCAACAAATTTTAATACATGGAAAATAAATAAATCATACAAATAAAATCTAAAGAAACATGATTATTTTATTGATAATAGTGCGGGTACAATTCTGTTTCTCCCTTGATTCTACTCTACTAAGATTTATCCATGATTCGAGGGCCATTAGTGGCGTATTTCTCGAACTAGGATGATTTAGACTTGACCTCTATATGAATATTCCATGACTTTTGTGGAATATTCGAGATCTTGATCTTTAAAAATACCCAAGAGTTTATGGGATATTTTGAGTTGCCTTTTAAGGGAATTTAGTACCCTTTATATAGGCATAAACTAGGATTTAGGGTTGAGTAGTCTCCAAGAATTCTAATTGAAACTGAACACACTTCTAGAGTCCCAATTCGAATTGAACACGTCTTGTAGAGTCCCACAAAATTTCAATGTCTACAAATATTCTTCAATAATATTAATATTTTACATAATCAACTTTTTCGAAGAACGAAGAAGAACCTAAAATCTATCTATTTAAACATAGGAATGTGGACAATTCTCATGATAAAGTTTAAATCTATAGCTCAATATTCATATATTAAATGATTTCATATATATCACAGAATTATTATTTTCGTGATTTACGTCGAGATGATATACGTAGTCATTAAATTTGATAATTTTAATTGAAATATTTTAATTTTTACTTTGTTTACAATTGTTTTTTGAATGAATTGTAAATAAGATGATGGGAAGTGATGAAAAATTTGCAATTATCTTAATGTGGTTAAAAGCACGCAACCTTATATTATCAAATTCGATTCTCACATATATTAATATTAAAAAATAATAATTCTATAATAATATTTGCATACTCTTTGCTTTGTTTGAAGGAAAGAGTTTTGCAACGTACATATTATATAGGGAAAAGTGCCTGAAAAATACTCCATCTTTGACCGAAATTATTGTTACGATACCAAACTTTATGGAGAATATTTTATCCTCTGCACTATTTAATTGTGTATTTTAAAGGTATATATATGCCTACGTGGACACATAACTATTTATAATGATGCAATATTTATGATGTCCATGTGGGCACATATATATCTTTAAAATACACTATTAAATGGTGCAGGGGGTAAAAGGTCATCCATAAAGTTTTGTACCGTAACAACAATTTCGGCCAAAGTTGACGTATTTTTTAGACCTTTTTCCCTATTATATATGTAGTATCGTTTGGAAAGCCACCTGGTAATTGGAATTGATGTCATTACTAGGTAGTAATTATCAGCCTAGTAATTACACTGACCTGTTTGGTTGTCACAGTGTAATTACACTGTAATTACACATGACATGTTTGGATGCCACAATGTAATTACACATGTTCTGTTTGGATGCACAATTGCAATCATAAAATTATATAAAATTTTAAAAATAAAAATTAATTATTTAAAATTTATACTAGACAAATAAGAAACTTTATAAATGACGTTAAATTAAATATTTAAGATATATATTCTTTTTTGAAAAGATATTAATTAATAAACATAATTTCTTTAACTAATATTATGAAAAAATAATTGATTTATATTTTTTCAAATTATATATTTCAATTCAATTGATCGTATAAACTAAAAGTATGAAGTGTCTACTAACATCGTGAAATGCATGTTTGATAAAAATATTAATATATAAATAAAATTCATAAATTATTAAATGTTTGACAAAAATATAATCTATCAAGTCTAATTAAAAAATGACGTGCAACGTGAATTCAATATTACTAAAACAAATGAAACTTAAATTATAACAGAAGTTATAAATTCAAAACAAAAATTTAACATAATAGTCTTATAACAAATTTCAACATAGCATGCATAAATATGATATATTTTTATTTTTTTTCTTAATAAAGAAAATGTAAGTCTATAACCTTACTTAATAATAAATTCTATTTTAATTTAAAAAAGAGAATACTAATAAAATTATGCTAATGAGAAATTAAGCATGGCATAAAGAAATAGATAATACGAAAAAATTGCATAGAATCACGTATAGTAAGCTTGAGAACAAGAAGAAAATGAAATATAATAACAAAAAATAAAAAATAAACTTTTACAAATTTTTAGAATAATAAAAATAAAAAAGAACTTAAAATAATATAAGTAAAAAAAATTAAAACAAAAAAAATTAATTAGAAAAAATAAAATAAAATAAAAAGTAATCAGCTGGTAATTGCACCGTGTAATTACCAACAATTCACAACCTCTGATGTGAATTGTATAGTGTAATTACCCTCTGCCAATTACACTAATTACCTGCTGATCAAGTAATTACTTGTCCAACAAAACAGGACAGACAGTGTAATTACACCCAATTACACCAATTCAATTACCTGGGTGTCCTTCCAAACAGGCCCTTAATAGATTTCTTCACAATTTTCAATTCATTTTGAATGGAGTGCTGTTATTTTTTAGAAACTTAAATTGTGGGAAATAAAATTTAAAATTGATTGTAGCTAATTATTTGAGTTTGATTTAAAAATAAAACGAACTGTGTGGACGTCAAATTAAAACGTTAAGACATTAATAAAATGGTTGACAATTTTAATTAGCTTAGAAATTTAAATATGTCATATTATTTATTTCAACCAGAAAAAATAATGAAACTCTTTCTCCTTATATTCTCAATAGTTTATTTGAACAAAAATAAATAAATAATTTTTTTAAAAAAAACTTTATTGGAATTTATCATGAGAAAAATTTTACATACGCAAAATCATAATGTGAATAAAACTATAAGACCATAAAACTAAAATATTAAAAATATAAAAATTGAAAAGGCTAAAATTTTGAATATTAATTAAACTAAAATAAAGATAATGTGATGGTTTGTATGTTTGCCTTTTAATTTCCAAAAAAACAACGATATCTTTATTATATAATTATTTTTAATATGGTTAAGAGCCAATTATGCCCACTCACCTTTCCCACTTCCAAAAGCAAAGGCATAAAAAGAAGAATAACTTTCACATATAACAAATATAAAAATCATATTTATATGTCATAATTATAGTTTGCATAAATGCGCTCCATAACAAATTTTATGTATGCTATGAAGCTTTTGATTTGTATAATTCGCTAGATACATCCAATTTTATACAAATTGTTCAGATATAAATTCATTTATACATTGTAATTTGTATAATAAGATCTTTATTTGTATTGTATTATTATAAGTATATAGGACGAAAATATATGTATTTGTATTTGTATATACACTTTTCTCTCTCTTATACAAACATAAATGTATTTTATACATTTGTATACCGAATGGGTAATTGTATATGAAAATGACTAATTGTGTACTGATCAGATGGTAAAAAAATGGGATGTTTACTACGAATTACAAATAAAATAAACTATGGCTATAACATTTAATTTGAATTAATAGTTTTCTATTTCATACAATTTTCCCTAAAAAGAATTCAAACAAATTTAAATATGACTTTTCTTCGGAATCGTTAAAAGCAGGTTTTTAAATTTTAAAAGCTGATTTACATTTTGAAGAAGCAATTATCTTTCTCCATTAAAATAACTGTAGTCTGAATTCACCAAAATCACTCTAAATTTTTAAAAGTCTAATCAAAATCTTACAAAATCGCGATGTCAAGACCTCAAAATTAATTCGCTGCAGTTTGTTTTATCGTGGTGGATAAATTTTATTTTTTTAATTCCTTAAATTTTAATTGAAAAGGGCACAAATCAGTTCTCTCATAGACATTTCGCCGATCTCCATTTTTGCAGTGGATTTAAACTGAATTTTGTTTTTAGTTGTGCTTCTCAATTCTTCATTTTTTTATACTAATTTGTATATTTCAAAATATGTGTTATGAAAGTGATATTTGATGTCTTTTACTAGAATTTGCATAGCATAGTAATTTATGAATAAGTTGAGTTTAGGAATTTTACGCTTTTTTCTTATTTTATTGGTATTGTCAGTTGTCACAATCGGAGCCTACACCTTGGACATGGCCGGCACTCGAGAACCATTGCTGGTCCACTTGCAAACCCTCATCCTAGCTTTCTACAAGCGGAAGACTAACTCAAGCATACAAAAGCTTAAAACTGAATTAATTTCAATTAACTCAAATATGCAACAGTTTTAAAAGTCTGTATAATACTCAAAATAAAAGTAAATACAGAAACTCTTCAACTCTGTCTATCTATGAAGTTTCTACTATTACATAAGGATATCGGGACAAGACCCACGGCATCTCTAAACTACTAATGGTAAGATAAAGGTGAAGGCTTCCGGAATATAAGAAGGCTCACCAAAGCTGATTGGAATATCACATGACCTCAACGAAACACTTGTTGATTATCCTGAATACATATATTTGCATCATGAAACGATGCAGGACAAATGACTCAGTACATGGAATGTACGAGCATGTAAGGGGAATTATAAATTATAAACATAAGCTTGAACTGATGGAAAAAAAACATAGTTACCTCTTCTCAACTCAACTCAACTCAATGAAACATAGTTCAACTAAACTCAGAGAAAATAGGGCTCAACTCAATAGTAAGATACTTAACTAAGTGAAACATAGTTAAACTCAACTCAGAGAAATAGGGCTCAACTCAACAATAAGATACTCAATTCTGACTTAAGATACTCAACTCAAACTCAAGATACTTAGCAACAATAAAAGATGCAATATATGGAAAGCTTTTAAAATAGTAAACAATAGCTCAGTTTTGTGCAAAAATATAAAAATAACTCAATTGTATGAAAATACAATAATAATTATGTTCGTATATAAAAATACAAAATAAGTCTGAGGGAGATTCTCTAACCTACAACCATTACTATGAGCTATGTGATGATACAACGTCTAGCCTACGCTACTATAACTGTCATATACTTTGCCAGGGTATAAAAACTACTACTAAGTGGATCCACTGATCTATGTTAAAGACATTAAGGAATCATCTAAAAAGTATGACCCTTTCCACCCACGTTGACTACATGGTTTATGGGGGTTGTGAGTTGTTAGAACTCTCCCTATATCGGTGCTCTATATTACTCCTAAAATATAACTAGTTCATATGTTTAAAAACATTACTCTTTCTGTGTTTTTAGATTATTACTCAAAAAATTTTCTCTTAAAAGAGATGGTACTCAAACTGCTAATTTTTTTTTTGGAAATCTCAGTTTCGTTTCATCTAAAATGTAAAAACATTTACTCTTGTGAATACTTAGTTCACATATATCATTTTAAAGAAAATGAACCCAACTCTACTCTTCCTCAACTCAGTACTCAAGTCTTTAAAGCAAGTTTTAAAACGATTTGTAAAAAGACTTCTTAAAATAGGGTTCATGCTGAATTATGGACGTGAATGACTCAATTCAAGGTTTTCAATAACCATGCATAGAAGTTAATACTTGGAACTTAACAACTCCAAAACTCAAGGAGTCAATGGTACTAGTCATCTCAAGAATGCTCGACTCGGAGGGTTCATGCGGAATTATAGGCATGAACTACTCAACTCAAGGACTCCATGATACCCATCATCTCAAGATTGCTTGACTCACAGGGTTCATGCGTAATTATGAGCATGAACTACTCAACTCAAGGACCTTCATGGGTAACATGTATTAGCCTCATGATTATGAATATAATCCCAAAATTATTAGGAACTCAATACTCAAGATTTAGAACTTGAAGATACTACTCCTCTCAAAGATACTCAACTGATGGAGTTCATGCGGAATTTATGGGCATAAGTGACTCGACTCAAGGGTCTAAATAATAATATGGAACTCGGGTATACGACTCTTCTCATTCTCATACTTACTTACTCAAGTCTTGATACAAGTTATTAAAAATTGTAGAAGATTCCTCAAAAAAAGACTCAAAAGGGACTTTCTCAAAATGTTCGTAAGAACTCTCAAAATTCGACTCTTAACTTTACCTTGACTTTGAATTATGAATTCAAGGTTATGATTCATGTAATGAATGATTTCTAGGTGTTTAGAAGTAGTTTAGAGTGTTTAGAAATAATAGGGATTGAAGGAACCCTTTTAAACAACTCGAATCGATAGTTGATCTCGAAGGATTCACAGTTTAACTCAAAGACTTTCTTGAACTCTACTCTTAACCCTTCATAGAATTTAAATTATGAATTCAAGGATCGTGACTTGATATATATGTTTTTTTGATGATTAGATGTAGGTTGGATAGTAAAAATTTCTAAGAGAGCGAAGACATGTTTTGAAAGAACGAATACAGAACGAAGAACGAAGAACGGAGGCGGAAGGGAACTGACATCCCTGGCGCAGCAGTGGTGCACCGCGCCACCCCTTAGTTGAATGAGGTTGGTCTGGGGTGCACTGTAGGCGTAGGGTGCGACTGGGGCGCGCGCCCCAGCCACGTTCCAGATGAATCCGACGAACTTTTCTTCAATTTTTTTCAACCCAACGTCGTCTAAACTCGAATGATCTCCTCCAAACTCTTTTGGATCCTTAAACCCAACCTAATTACAGATAATTCTACACCAAAAACCCACAAAGAAAAACACTCATTCACAACTCTCATCTCAAGAATTCAACAAGGACTTCATTATAAAAAACGAAGCACAAAACTTCTATAACTTAACAAGATTATCAATATACACAATATCATGGATGAAATTCATAAAATAAACTCATTATTGGTGTAACGACTCGGAAAATGATAGGTTAAGCAAGAGCCTATGACTTTGTGTTGACTTTATAATGAGGTTCTTGAGTGAAGAAGAGAAGAAGAGGGGAAGAAGAAGAAGAAGAAGTTGGAGCTAGGATTGAAGATTTTGAGTTCCCTCTTCTTCAATTCTCGTGGGTTTTCAACTTAGAGGTATGGGGATTCTTTATCCTTGATTATTCTTCCTTTCAAGGAGCTCAATTCAAATGATTCAAAGTTCTTCCAAAAACACAAAAATCCTAATTTCAATTCTAAGCATGGGTTCTTGCATTAAATGATTTTTTTTGATGATTTACGTTATTAATGGTGTCTATTGATGCTTTTAAGAAAGAAATTTCCATGAACCCATGTCTTGGCAAGTTTCCTAAATTTGGCTTATGAAGTGGGTTTATTATTTATGATTGAATGATGATGGAAGTATGCTTGGATTGAGTTGAATAGTTGACTTCTATTATTATCTATGCTTATCTAATGTGAATTGTTGGAGAGTTGAGGAATGGTGATTGTGGCTTGGGAAAAAGGGTAAGTGGACCTAACTTCATTGTTAAGGTAGAATTGATATAGAATTGTGATAGATTGATGTGTGATCCACTTATGGTGGAGGTGTTTACTTATTGAATGTATTGTGTTTATGGCCTTGGAGGCATTATATGAGGAATTGAAGTGTTGACATGATATCATATATGTGAATGGGATGTGAAGGACTTGAATGAGAATCAAATGAAGTAAAGGCAATCATGTTGTGAATATAAAGGTGTTCATGTGATCTCAAGGTGATCTTGTTTAAAGTGTTATTGTATTGTGATTAAAATTGTGTCCTCTATTATTGTTCATATGTGATGATGATGGAATGTGAAGGATCTTTATAATGTGATGTGTGTCTTGACTTGGTAGACTTAGGTGCCTCTTCTTGATACATTAGAAGCTTTGTTGAATATGAATCGATAGGATATGGCATTCCTTTCGGATGTAAGTGACGAAACCTGTTTTTGAGCTGGATAGTGTTTGGTATTTTAGGAATATCTCTTGCTCTAGAACTTAGTTTGCAGTGAATAAATATGATTTGGAAAGCTAACTCGTATACCTACAACTTTTATGTTTATGTAAAATTCTAATTTAACTGTTATGGATACGAAATATGGGACGCAACATAGGGCAAGTTCTGCCCAGATTCCGAGAATTGAAATCCTGCATGACCAGCGGCTAGTGTCTTGACTATATCTTTTTGTACAAAATATATTTTGCGGTGATCCTTGTTTGTTTGCAACCCTAAGAGATGTATCTACATCTTTCATGAAGGTTATAAAGTCTAGTTCTGCCATTTTCCTTTTCAAATCTAAGATGTAACATGAGGTACTAGGCTGGCCAGATTCCCTGTTTTGGGAGCATAGTTGTATTTGTACATGCTAGGCTTACTTATGATGATGATCCTATTTTACGTCAACATTACTGAGCTAATAGTAGTTAAATAAGTTATGTAATTGTATTTCTAAGGTTGATATACTCGTGAACAAGTTGAGGTATGTGGGTTTGATTGTGGAAACCTTCCTTTCCACAAGTCCAACCATTTATCCTCTATTTCTACTTCAAGTTTATGGGTCCTTATGATTATTTATGAACTCTTGAATTATGGAATTACTACTACACATCCTATTATGGTCTATTTTGCATGTTATCATGAAATGAAATTATTATGTGATGTTTATGGTTTTCATGCTTCCATGATCAAATTATGAAGGTTGATATATATGTATGTTGTTGGTGGGCTGATTTATATGGATTTTGGAATTGGTTGCCTAGTACGGGGGGTAGTAGGCCCGTATAACCATATCGAGGGGTTGGTATCTTGGTTGCCTAGTACGGGGGGTAGTAGGCCCGTATAACCATATCGAGGGGTTGGTACCTTGGTTGCCTAGTACGGGGGGTAGTAGGCCCGTATAACCATATCGAGGGGTTGGTATCTTGGTTGCCTAGTACGGGGGGTAGTAGGCCCGTATAACCATATCGAGGGGTTGGTACCTTGGTTGCCTAGTACGGGGGGTAGTAGGCCCGTATAACCATATCGAGGGGTTTGTACCTTGGTCCCTAGCTCGGGGGGTGGTAGGCCCGGGTAACCACATTGAGGGGTTTGTACCTCTTTCGCCTCTCCAAGGGGGTGGTAGGCCTTGGAAATACTATATTGATGGTCACTCACCACACATGTACTACGCCCCACTAAATATGATTTATTTTATGTAAGCATCATTATACATATCATCTCATTAATATGCTATCTATCGGGTATGATTATGCACGTTGCCTATAAAGTCCTTATCTAAGGTAATCTTGGGGAACACTTAAGTGTACTTGAAGAGGATTGTGTGGGCGGTCACTTCTTGTCTCACTCAAGTGTGTCTTAAGGTTATATTAGGTAGAGGTCCTATGGTAATAAAATGACATGTGTCCTTCTAAAGTTAAGCATGGGTTGTATATGGATTTATGTTAAGTATATGTATGGTTGGCTATGGTCTTATATGTTAATGTTGACTTGTATTATGTCTCTTATACTTGTAACAGAAAGGTTTTATCAAAGGATATGAAAGCGTACATTTCTTGTAAATGTCCGTTGTGCATATTTTCTTGCATGGTCTCCATACTTAGTACTTAATTGTGCTAACCCCTTTCTTTCGCTTTTTGACTAAAGTGTAGGGATTTGGAGATGGTGATATGTCATGGCTACTTGATAGGTTTTTAAGAGTTGAAGATGAAGACTTGGTGAGTCCTCATAGATTCGAGGGCAATAACCAACATGTTCTTTTTTTTATGTCTCTCTAGTATTTGCTTAAGTTTTGAGTGGGCTTAGTCCCAATGTTATATTCGGGTATTAGATGGTTTTGAGACATATTGTATAAAGTCTAGAAAGTCTTCCGCTTGCTATTTTTTGAAAGTATCTTCGTGTGTGAAGAAAGTTTTTAATTCCTTATGGTTTTGGTGTCTATGCGATGAATGAATGCTAAGAGGCTTGTATTAGACCTCTTCGAGGTCGAGTACGCCGGTTACGACTAGGGGGTGCTCCCGGGTCGTGACAATTGGCTTGTGGGCGAACAAACGCAATACTTTTGAAGCTTACATACGTCTTAGGATAAAATCCTTGGCAAAATCCCTCTAAGAATCGCAAAAATCTTGAATACTCTTCCTTTTCTCCCTTTTTCCTCTTCTTGAACTCCTCTAAAAACACTAGGCGTATTTTAGGAATAACTAGAACTTATTCTAATCAGTTTAGACTCCTAAAACCTTACTAAAAATGTTTAAATCCGATTGGGTAAGGAAAGGACCAAAATACCCCTCATATTTTCGGGTAACATTCCTTAATTGTACTGCCCTACTTCAAATGGGCATATCTCCCTCATACGAGCTCAAAAATTAGCAAACTTGGTGGCGTTGGAAAGAGGATTCAGAGGTCTTTCTTTTGATATCTTACGGGTCTCCTAACTCATCTAGTGCTAAAAGTTATGGTCATTTAAAGTTGACCCAACACTTAAAAGAACTTAGGAATGACTTGAATGAACTCTCTTCTAAAACCCTAAGCATATTTGGATTTACAAAAACTGACCCAAATCAGATTTTTCTCCAAAATATTACAAAATTCGATATAAGCTGATTTGGTAAGGAAAAGACCAAAATACCCCTCATATTTTTGGGTAACTTTCCTTAGTTGGACAGCCCGACTTCAAACGGGCATATCTCCCTCACACACACTCGAAAATTAGCAAACTCGGTGGCATTGAAAAGAGGATTCCAAGACCTTTCTTTTGATATCTTATGGGTTTCCTAACTCATCTTGTGCTAAAAGTTATGGTCATTTGAAGTTGACCCAAAACTTAAAAGAACCTAGCAATGACTTATCTCTTTAGTTCTTTTTGGAACTCAAGGTTCTACATCTAGCGACCCTAAAACTTAAGAAAATTTTCAATTCCTCGGTAAAATCTTACTCACAACGAAGAATGGTTCGATGCTTAGCTCAAAAAATTTCTGGGGTATTACATTATCTCCCCCTTGGGATCATTCGACGTCCAATGGCGACTGGACTGATTATGGAACGGGGTTACTCTCACTATCTATTTGACTCATGAACTTTCCTACTAACACAAGCTGGACTACCAAGAGTTAGAACCTTCTATAGCACCTAAGTCAAGAACGATGTTATTGTGAACATAGTCACACTCTCTCTGAAGTTACCTCATTTGAAACAAAGGAAATATGGGCATCAAGTAAGAACATGAATACCATGCCTGGGGTAATATGACTGCTAAATATTAAGCTTAGAAACACTCCCCAACTACGTTCTTCTTCCTTTATACCTTACCTCATTGGCTGAAACTCCTAGTTCCCTCAAGGGTACATGACTTCTCTTACCAAGGCTTGAGTCTAACAACACGCTCTTACCATATTCAAGCTTAACCCAAATCCTAAGGTTCGGGTTCTATACCTCTCTATAGGGAGTCTCATCCCAAAAAGTTTACTTTTTACCACCTCATTTTATCAACATTAGGCTCATATAAAGAACTAACTCGTGCTTAATGACACCACATTCAAGCTTAGTATTTTAACAACTCCATGGATTCTTACTAACCAACTCCTGAAGAAGTTCTCATTCTCTCATCATCCCTACCATACCAACTAGAATTTCCCGCATTGCTACTCGGGACCAACTAAGGGCTCTCATTTAACTATTTCTCATAGTAAAACCTCATCCTCCTCTTCCTCTTTATCTATAACTTTATATGGAATTATCACACCATCATTATCACAGTAAAATCATTAACCTTCTCCTTCTAATATCACCCCACTACTAAAAGGACTTTTTTGAAAAAACATCTCTCATACTCTTTTGAACTCATTACTATCTTATTCTCAACACTTGACTTGATTTCAAATCTTATCATCTCCCCCTTAGGTCTAAATCTGACACTTGAAACCTATGGACCTATTCCCTCATCTCTAAGCTGGTCTACATCCCCTTTTTACAACTTAAGTACTATTTACCCACTTATAATACTGCATTACTTAATCAGTTCTATCACCTTTTGAACATCATGAGCCTCTCAAACAAATCATAAGCCTAGCTTAGTTCTATCACTTCATGAATACTCTATTCTCTTATTCAACACATGTATTTAGTCTTCTCTAACATGATGGCACATCGACATCAACTTTATTTTGGTTAAAATATATTGTATCTCATCATGACTAGTAACTATTCTTCTTCCTTCTATCAATAACTCTCTACAACATTACTATTCCTTATTCCACTCATAAAGGGGATTCATCACTTATAACTGACTGGGTGCATGATTTCAATAACATAATCTGCCCCATCAGTATGTCTTTTCATTAGATTCCTAAACCTCTGAATGCTTTTCTCTAACTCTGGGCACTTTCACTACTAGTGCTCATAATTTTGTAACTCATGCTACCTTTTTGGATGAAAATACTACCCAAGCTCTAAACATACTTCCTCTTTAGGATCTAAGTTGAAACAGGGATTAAAGAAGAGAGTAAGACTCACTTTTAGCTCAAATGCAGGATTTACATGAATATGAGTGCGTTTTCTCGAACTCAACACTTAACTCACTCACAAACTTCTCTCAAGCCCCTCTGAAGTCTCATGACTACCTCAAGATTTTGCTAAGAGTAACTCATTGATAAAGAACTGGCTTTAATTTTCAACCACCTCTAGTATGAGGGGTAGTCGAACAGATATGAGAACACACGAATTAGAATAAGTCTCTATGACATAACTCTATTTCACGATTAAAAGTATGAAGGAAGTAAAACTTTTCTTAAATGTATGTAGTCCCTTATTTATAGAAGTGGGATCCTCACAACCATAAACAAGATCCTATTGACACGACTTCATAGACACCCTAGGACTCTTGAACTCTGTGCTCTAATACCATGTTTTTCACGACCCGAGTCTACACCCTAGACATGGCCGGCACTCGAGAACCATTGTTGGTCCCTAAGCAAACCTTTATTCTAGCTGGCTACAAGCAAAAGACTAAATCAAACATATAAAAGCTTAAAACTGAATTAATTTCAATAAACTCAAATACTCAACTTTTTAAAAGTCTGTACAATACTCAAAATAAAAGTAAATAGAGAAACTCTTAAACTCTGTCTATCTATGAAGCCTCTACTATTATAGAAGGATATTGAGACATGACCCACGACATCTCAAAACTACTAACTATAAGATAAAGGTGAAGTCCTCCGGAATATAAGAAGGCTCACCAAAGCTGACTGGAATATCACATGACCTCAACGAAACACCTATTGATGATCCTAAATACATGTATCTGCATCGTGAAACGATATAGGCCAAATGGCTCAGTACATGGAATGTATGAGCATGTAAGGGGAATTCTAAAGCACAAATATAAGCCTGAACTGATGTAAAAGAAACATATTTACCTATTCTCAACTCACTCAACTCAACTCAATGAAATATAGTTCAACTCAACTCAGAGAAAATAGAGCTCAGCTCAATAGTAGGATACTCAACTCAGTGAAACATAGTTCAACTCAACTCAGAGAAATAGAGCACAACTCAACAAGAAGGTACTCAATTCTGACTTAAGATACTCAGTAACAACAAAAGATGCAATATCTGGAGAGCTTTTAAAACAATAGAAAATAACTCAGTTGTATGCAAAAATAGAATAATAACTCAATTGTATGAAAATACAAAGTAACTCTGTGGGAGATTCTCTAACCGACAACCATCACTATGAGTTATGTGATGATATAACGTCTACCCAACGCTGCCAGAACTGACCTATACTTTGCTAGGGTATAGAACCTACTACTAAGTGGATGCACTAGTCTATGCTAAAAGCATTAAGGAATCATCTAAAAAGTATGACCCTTTCCACCCATGTTGGCTACATGGTTTATAGGGGCCGTGTGTTGTTAGAACTCTCCCCATATCGATGCTCAATACTATTCCCAAAATATAACTAGCTCATATATTTAAAAACAAAACTCTTTTTTGTGTTTTGAGATTATTACTCAAAAATCTTTCTCATAAAAGAGATGGTACTCAAACTGCTCAAAAGTCTTTTGGAAATGTCAGTTTCCTCTCATCTTAAATGTAAAAAAACATTTACTCTTGGGAATACTTAGTTCCCATATATCGTTTTAAAGAAAATGAACTCATCTCTACTCTTCCTCAACTAAGTGCACAAGTCTTTAAAACAAGTACTTCTTAAAATAGGGCTCATGCCAAATTATAGTTGTGAACGACTCAATTCAAGGTTTTCAATAACCATGCATAGAACTCAATACTTGGAACTCAACAACTCCTGAACTCAAGGAGAATGCTTGACTCGAAGGGTTCATGTAGAATTATGGGCATGAACTACTCAACTCAAGGATCAATGATACCTCTCATCTCAAGATTGCTTGACTCATAGGGTTCATGCAGAATTATGGGAATGAACTACTCAACTTAAGGACCTTCATGGGTAACATGTGATAGACCCATGATTAGGAATATAATCCAAAAATGGTTAGGAACTCAATACTCAAGACATAGAACTTGAAGACACTTCTCCTCTCAAAGATACTCAACTGATGGAGTTCATGTGGAATTTATGGGCATGAACGATTTGACTCAAGGGTCTAAATAACAAGATGGAACTGAGTTATACGACTCTTCTAATTCTCATACTAACTTACTCAAGCCTTGTTACAAGTTATTAGAAATTGTAGAAGACTCTTAAAAAAAGACTCAAAAGGGACTTCCTCAAAATGTTCAAAAGAATTCTCAAGAATTGACTCTTAACTCTACTGTCACGACCCAGGGGTACCTCCTAGATTTAACAAGGTGTAGAAGACCCCGAGAGGCCTCATACTGGTGCGTAAATTTAAAACATTTCAAAACAACCAAATTCTTTATAAAACGAGTGGAAGTCTAATAAAATTGTCTCAAACCATCTAACCAACATGGAAAAATCACAGGACACAACCCATACAATAGTCCAAACATGAAATGAAATACATAAAAGAAAGTGGTTGTCAAATCCTTGAATGCAATGAGGACTCACCAAATCTTCAATGCTTGATCTACTATGATCCTAGCTACAAGTGTGATAATCAACATCGTCAAACCTTCATTTGATAAGAAATGTAGTCAAGACTATGTGTTAGTACAAACATGTACTAAATATGATTGCTAGCATAAACAACATAAACATAATGGTTAATCAATGTAAACCATAAGCATAATCAATGCATAAAAATCATCATCATAATAAAGGAGGAATACTTCTCAAGCAACCTGTACTTATCCTTAATCAAGATTTGGGTCGTTCACCTCTAGTAATGCTTACTTCATGGATGGCATCTCAAGCATCAATCCAAGCTATTCATTCTTCATAACATAGTCCACATTATTCATACGTACTTTTAAGGACATAGGGGTTTGCCTCCTTTCCTAGCTTGCAAAGGCTAATGGGTATTCGCATCTTGCCTTACTTACCTTAAGATCGTGGGTACTCTCCTCCACAATTTCATCATATTACACGGGTACTCGCCTCCACATCATTACAAAAGGATCATAGGTACTCACCTCCATGTCCATTCATCATAATAGGAACGTGGGGAATCACCTCTTGTTTAATCCTAAGAAGTATGGGAAATCACCCATATCCTTCTCATATGTTGGTTGAGGGTAGTCACCTCTAGCCTCACCAATTACATAGTATTTTAGTCTAGAATCATTTTACGTGAGCAAAACTTTCAACCAAGAATCATTCATGTGAGAAATCCTTCCACATTCATACCTAAGCAATTCATGTGGAAAGTATCGCTTCCACAGCAATAACATCAATTACCAGCAATTCACATCATAGTCTTTACTCTCAAAGTACTACATCTCATGATCATAATTTATGCTTTATTATCAAGCAATTTACATCATACAACATCAATCCCATAAGGATAAGCCTAAACCCATAAAAATTTCCCTTCATGGCATCAACCCAATTATAGCAATTCTAGGTTAGAATCAAGGAATAGGCATGGGTACATGTAATTTCATCCTAAAACATGTAATTCTATTAATTAAATCATTAGAAATCATAATCCACTCAATTGGATCAACACTTAGCATAACCCACAACATTGGAAAAACTCTAACTAAAATTGGGGAATTCTTCTTCAATTTGGGGAATTCTAGGGGACTCCATGGAAGGAAGGCTTCCATGGATGAAAAAGCCATCATACCTTGATTAGAAATCCCACAAGAATCTTGAAGATTGGAAACTTGAACTTGACCTAGCTTCAACTATTCCTTCTGCTTCCACCTTCTAGAGAGAGAATATTTTAGAGAAGAGTTTTGGCATTTCTTTTGGAATTAGAGAGAATGAATTGAATGGGAGAATTTTAGGGGTTTAAAATATATATAGGTGTTCTAGACTTACACAAAACGACACCACTTTGATTTGATTAAAACTGGAAGAGACCCATATGCCCCTAAAATAATCGCCAGGCACGACCAACGGACCCCCGACCGACGGACCGTGGCTAGGACGACGTACCGTCCTGCACGGCCTTTGTTCGATGATCGTTGACTGGTTTCTAGACCTTGGACCTACAGACCTTGGACTACGGACCGTGGTCTGATCGACGGTCCGTTGGTCAGGTCGTGGTCCCGAGGTCTGAGCATTGGCTTGGGCTGACCAATCACGGACCCTTCCTATGGTCAATGGCTCAGTCAACGGGCCGTGGGTGGCCTCTCGGGGATTTCACCTGCAATTTTGCTGAAATGGTTATTTTTCCTCGTTTCGAATCTAGGGTGTTACATTATCTCCCCTTTGGGATCATTCGTCCTCGAATGAGATTCTAGCACCTATTTAAATGAAACGATCAAAGACTAGCGACCCATTATGCATGCAACTCATCAAAATGCACAAAATCTAGGAGGAAACATCAACTCTAAGCAAAACATATTCAATGCATCATAAGGGAGTAGGAACTACATCTAACAACCTAATATGTATGAAATTTTCAGATTTCTTACATTCAAGGAGGAGCTATCATCTCCAAACTAAAAAGCATGCTCAACACAATCTTATAGAGCCTATATGCAATCTATACTCAAAGCACATATTCAAGGAGGAAATCTCCACTCCAAGTCAAGGCATTGTTCAACAATTCATCTCATGAAGTCTATAGGCAACTCATACTAAATGCACAACAATCATGAGTAAAATAAATCACATAAGTCATTTCTTTCAAAACTTAAGCATTTTCATGAACATGCATAACAAAGAAATCATGGAAACACATAAAACACACATGACTTCTAATCATAGAAGAAGCCAAAAGGAAATTCATTACCTCAAGCTATAGTAGGAGTTGAAGGAAAAAGATGAGGATATCGGGATTTCATATTGCCTCGACCTCCCAAGTAGCACCCTGAACTAGTTGATTCCTCTACAAAACCTTCACGAAAGATATTTCCTTGTTTCTCATATTTTTAACTTGCCGGTCAAAAATCTCTACCGGAACGTCCTCATATGAAAGGTTCTCATCAGCTCCCAACCCTTCTAAGGAAACTATGAATGTCAGATCTCCAACACACTTCTTAAGCATAGAGACATGGAAAATGGGATGCACGGTTGCCAACTAATTTGGCAAATCTAACTCATAAGCAACCTTACCCACATGCCTCAAAATCATATATGGGCCTACATAGCGGGGACTAAGCTTCCCCTTCTTGCCAAACCTCATCACACCCTTCATGGGTGAGAGTTTCAAGTAAACCAAGTCGTTAACTTCAAACTCCAGATCCCTTCTTGTCACATCGGCATAGGACTTTTGTCGGCTTTGGGCTGTTCTGAACCTCTCTCTAATAAGTCGGACCTTCTCCATAACCTCATGAATTAACTATGGTCCGATCAAGGCAACTTCACCCACTTCGAACGATCCTATAAGAGATATACACCTCCTATCATATAGAGCTTCAAAGGGGCCTTACCGATACTAGAATGGTAGCTATTATTTTAAGTGAACTCTATGAATGGCAAGTGATCATCCCAACCACCCTTGAAATTGATGACACATTCTCTCAACATATCCTCTAAAGTTTGGATCGTTCCCTCTACTTGCACATCGGATTTTGGGTGAAAAGTCGTGCTAAGCTTCACTTTTGTGCCAAGACCAAATTGGAATGACTTCCAAAAGTGAGAAGTAAATTGGGTACCTCTATTGGAGATAATGGACAAGGGCACACCATTCAATCTTACCATTTCCCTAAAATATAACTTAGCATAGTCTTCTGCCATATAAGAAACCTTGACGAGAATGAAATGGGCCGATTTTGTTATTCGGTTTACTGATGTTTGCGTAATCAATGACACAACTTCCGATGCAATTGTCTACGATCATGCAATAGTATAATAACCCAACCAAGGGTTGGGTTCGAGTCCCAAGTGAGTGGTTTTGATAATTTTTAGAAAAATAAAATTTTGTTCTACCTGGTCATAACTAAAGACATTAACGATTACAAACATTGTAAATTAAAGGGGGACACAAAAGTGTTAATTATCGATTTGGGGGTTTTATCACAAGTATAGCAAAACCAGGAAAAATAACAAAGAAATCTATCAATGAGAGGGGAATTCTCGGGATGTGATCGGAACATGGGATAAACAAGATCGTTAGGCACATGCTTCTGATAAAAAACTTACAGAGTGATTTTGACTAGGCTAAACTTTAAATGGAAATAAGCTCTCTCTCGAGCAACTTACCCCGTTTCAAATGGGTTCCTCTCGGACACCCACTTGTCATATGAAGACCAACCTACACCTTACCCCACTCACTTTCTCGAGCTGAGTGTTAGGATATGGGACTAGGGTTCACTTTCTCGTGCTGAACCTCATGTCGATCCACTCCTTAGGCCATCAATTTAGTAGTCTTGGTTTCACGGTTTCTCTCTCGAGCAAGCTGAAAACACATGAGTGAACTTGTTTTTGCAACTACAAATCCATTAGATTCATCCTTAACTACTAAATGAAATCAAAATTAAAAGACATTTAAACTATCAGCAAACAAGACCCAACAACTAATCTAGCCCATATTCACAAAATCACACCCCAAGAATTGAGGTTTTTAGCCACACATCAAGAGATAGAAATTTATACCTAAATGAGCTTGCATTCAATTGGGTATGAAGATTTGAGTCTTGTTATAGGCCTAGAATGAAAAATTCAAGAGACCCAAGTCCAAATCCTTGGCCTTTGTCGTGGTCGCCGATCTGGTCGGCGATTCACCATTGGGATTGTGTAATTCATCCTGTATTTCCACAAACTTTTCATGCCCAATCCTACAAATCAAAACACCTTTATTTCAATAATAACAAATTACAAGCATTTAAGGGTTTTGAGTTGCCTCCCAAACAACGCCTTAGTTAACGTCGTGGTACGACGTAAGTCATCATTCAAACTCCATTTTTGGGTTAGCCTTGGTATCACTAGGCAACCCCCTATTTTGTTGTGGATGGAGATCGGGCGACGCATAACTCATGAGGTTCTCGAGCAGCTGGACAACTCTGGAATGAGACCAAATCATCCGCTTCATTCCTTCAACGTCTTCCTTCATTTCTTTCAGCTCTCTATCTTGCTCAGTCACCTTGTGGAGAATGATTGAGAGCATTCCCTCAAGGCTTTTAACCTCATTGTCATTGAGACGTCTTCGCTTATGAGGGGAGATGTATTTATCCTTCCTCTTAAACTGGACTTTGATCTTCACCATCTTTTTAGCCAACTCATCCATCTAAGTCATTAGCGTGGCCAACATGTAGTCTTTTCCTACTCGTTGATTCATTTCAACCATTTGATTAAGCAGTTGAGCTGCTATCACATATAGATATTTTGCAATGCCTCCTGGAATGAGTTGGTCGACCAATTTTTTGTTACTAGGACAAAGACTTCTGTAGAAACAATCAAGGAGAGTTATGTTGGGAATGTCATGATTTGGACATTGATTGTTCAGTTCATTAAACCTTGCCCATGACTTGTGCATCCGTTCACCTTTCAGTTGCTTGAAGGTGAGGATACGATTTCGGGACACCATTACCTTTAATAGAGGAAAGTCCATTGGCTTCCGAGTACAGCTTGCCGTGCTTGCTTCCCATGTTTGGATATAATCAAGCTAACAAAACAAAACTAAAGATTGAGTAAGTAGACTACGACTAAGAAGAACAAAAATTCTAGTAATCTAAAATTTTTAAAATAACACCACTCCCCGATAGCGGCGCCATTTTGATGTTTGCGTAATAAATGACACAACTTTTGATGCAAGTGTTTACGATCGTGCAATAGTATAATAACCCAACCAAGGGTTGGGGTCGAGTCCCAAGGGAGTGGTTTTGAGAATTTATAAAAAAATAAAATTTTGTTCTACCTAGTCGTAACTAAAGACATTGATGATTAAAAACATTGTAAATTAAAGGGGGACACAAAAGTGTTAATTATCGATCAAGGGGTTTTGTCACAAGTATAGAAAAAATAGTAAAAATAATAAAGAAATCTATGTATGAGAGGGGAATTCTTGGGATGTGATCGGAACATGGGATAAACAAGATTGTTGGGCACATGCTTCTGATAGAAAACTTATAGAGTCATTTTGACTAGGCTAAGCTTTAAATGGAAATAAGCTCTCTCTCAAGTAGCTTACCCCGTTTCAAATGGGTTCCTCTCGGACACCCACTTTCCGCATGAAGACCAGCCTACGTCTTACCCCACTCACTCTCTCGAGCTGAGTGTTAGGATATGGGACTAGGGTTCACTCTCTCGAGCTGAACCTTATGTAGACCCACTCCTTAGGCCATCAATTTTGTAGTCTTGGTTTCGTGACTTCTCTCTCTCGCAAGCCGAAAACACATGAGTGGACTTGTATTTGCAACTACATATCCATTAGATTCATCAACAACTACTAAACGAAATCTAAATTAAACGACATTTAAACTATCAGGAAGCAAGACCCAACAACTAACTAACCCATATTCACAAAATCACACCCCAAGAATTGGGTTTTTAGCCACACATCAAGAGATAGAAATTTATACCTAAATGAGCTTGCATTCAATTGGGTATGAAAATTTGAGTCTTGTTACAGGCCAAGAATAAAAATTCCAAGAGACCTAAGTCCAAATCCTTGGAGATGAAACCCTCTTCTTCTTCAAGTTTCAAAACCTTCTCAAGCTCAGAGCAAAAATAAAAAGTACTAAATTATATTAATTGTTTCACACTAAAAATCTCATACTAAGGTAAAACTCTCAACGAGTATTTATAGTTTTCAAAAATCTGCGCTGCAGCGGATCATTCAGCGACATTAGTCGAAATCGCCGATCAACTCGGTGATTCGCCCCTTGATGTAGTTCATCGCCATCTTGTACCATCCTTAAGCATTATCCTGCTCTTGGTCATTGGGCGACATAGTACTGCCTCGCTGAACATCTCGACGATGCACCGACTGCTCCCCTTTTTTCGCCGACTTGATCCTTTCCTTCAGGGCTCAGCACACTGGAACAAAAGGTGAACTGAGACCCTTCGGCGACTCGCCAAGTGGATTCGGTGATCCTCAGGCCTTCATTTTCTTTATTCTTTTCAGCCTTTTTGTTCCTTTTTGCGAAGTAGTGTCCATGCTTTCCTTCAAACTTCAAATACCTGAAACTTACGTGTTTTCATCACATATTGAGATTAATTAAGCATTTGAGGACACAATTTCTAGTAAAATAAAGCCCTAAATAAGTCCAATTCGTGGACTCATCATCTACTATGACCCAAATTGAATTATATTGTCGCTGAGTACGTGGCAACCCTACTATAAAGTCCATATTCAACTCTTCCCACTCCCAAGTAGGAATACTAATGTCTTGGGATAAACCTTCCGGTTTCTGATGCTCAACTTTCACTTGTTGGTAATTTGGACACTTAGCCACAAATCTCGCAATATCCTTCTTCATCCCATTCCACCAATAGATCTCCCACAAATTACTGTACATCTTGGTGTCTTCCGGCTTAATGGAATACCGAGAACTATAGGCTTTTGTCAAGATTTGTTCCCTTAAGTCATCAACATTTGGAACACGTAATCGACCTTGGTATCTAAGTACACCTTCTCCCCCTTGGGAGAAAGACTCAACGGACTTTTTGAGCATCGCTTCCTTCAATTCTACCAAAGTCGGATCAAGGCATTGCTTAGCTTTCACATCACTCACGAAAGAAACCATTACGAACCATAACACCACCCTAATCCACTAGTCAAACACCCAAACGGGCCAATCTATGTACATCTCGTACCAATTCTTTCTTATCATCATTGATGTGAGCAACACTACCCATAGACAACCTACTAAGAGCATCCGCCACTACATATGCCTTTCCGAGGTGATAAAGAACACTCATATCATAATCATTCAATAACTCAAGTCACCTTCTCTGGCGAAGATTCAGATCTCTATGATTAAACATTTATTGCAAGCTTTTGTGATCAATGAACACATCTACGCGGACACCATACAAATAGTGCCTCAATAATTTCAAGGCAAAAACCACCGCCGCTAACTCAAGATCGTTGGTAGGATCATTCTTCTCATGGATCTTTAGTTACCTTGAAGCACAGGCAATAACCTTACCATTTTGCATAAGAACACACCCCAACCCAATTCTGGAGGCATATAATCAACAAAGCCATCCGTACCTTCTGGTAAAGTCAAATCGAAGCGGAAGTAAGTCTATCTTTCAACTCTTGATTTTTTTTTTCCACATAATTAGGACCATACAAATTTAGCCTTCTTTTGATTCAGTGCCCTAAAAAAAGAGGCAATTGAAGAGAAACCTTCAACAAACCTTCTATAATAACCGCCCAAACCCAAAAATCTTCTAATATCCGAAGGAGTTAGACGTCTAGGCCAACTCTTGACCACATTTGTCTTCTTAGGATCTACCTCAATACCTTTGCTTGACACAATATGACCAAGGAAAGCTACAGACCTTAATAAAAATTCACATTTTCTAAACTTTGCAAAAAGTTGTTGGTCCTTGAGGATTTGCAATACGATCCTCAAATGATCAATATGCTCATTCTCACTTCTTGAATAGATCAAAACATCATCAATAAACACAATAAAAAACATGTCAAGATAATGTCTAAACACTCGATTCAGCAAGTTCATAAACGCAACTGGAGCGTTAGTCAAACCAAAGGACATCACCAAGAACTCATAATGACCATATCGGATTCTAAAAGCATTTTGAAATATCTTCTTTCACCCTAAATTGGTAATAACCTGAATAGAGGTCAATCTTAGAGAAGTAACTTGCACCTTGGAGTTGGTCAAACAAATCATCTATCCTTGGAAGTGGATACTTGTTCTTAATGGTCACCTTATTCAACTGTCGATAATCAATACACATTTGGAGTGAACCATCCTTCTTCTTAATAAATAATAACGGAGCACCCCATGGAGAGATACTCGATCTGATGAAACCCTTGTCTAACAGATACTTCAACTGTTCTTTCAACTCCTTAAGTTCTGCCGGAGCCATACAGTAAGGAGCAATAAAGATACGTTGTGTATCTGGAGAGGTCAATACCGAAGTCTATTTCCCGATCGGGAGGAATACCGGGTAAGCCATCTGGGAACACTTCTAGAAACTCATTTACGATGGGGACCAACTCAAAAGAATGGGTTTCAAAATTTACATCCCTCATCCTTACTAGATGGTAAATGCAACCCTTAGAAATCATCTTTCTAGCTTTAAGACAAGAGACAAACTGACCCTTAGGCATAGAATTTCCCCCCTTCCACTCTAGGATAGGTTCATTTGAAAATTGAAATTTGACTACCCAAATTCTACAATCAATAGAAGCATAACATGAATGCAACCAATCCATACCAAGGATGACATCAAAGTCTAACATATCAAGCTCTACCAAGTCAATAAGAGTAACCCTATGGGATAAAGATATGGGACATATTCTATAGACCCTCTTAGACACCACAACATCACCAATATGGGTAGAGACAGAAAAAGGTTTTAATAACACATCGGGGAGTACATCAAACCTCATGGCCATATATGGAGTCACAAAGGACAAAGTAGCACTGGGATCAAGTAAAACACATATATCTATTTGGAAAACTTTTAACATACCGGTCACCAGGGGAACTCTCTTGATCACCTCTAGTTTGGAGTGCATAGAATCGGTTCTGCTTAGGAGCACTTGCACCTGAACCATTTGGACCGGATGAAGGGTAGGGTTGAGCCCTACGACAAATATCTCCCTCATTCTTAACAACCGAAGGACAATTCCTTATCTTGTGATCCATCTTTACCACACCCATAGCAAGCATTGGAACCTGCTAAATACTTACCTTCATGATTTCTCCCACATGTAGCACAAGTAGGCATCAAGGACCTACTGCCATCTCCTTGAGGTTTAGGGTTAGACACCCTTTCATTGTTAGACCTTAGAGGAGAATTAGAAGAACCTTGCCCGGATAAATTTTCCCGAAACCTTGAACGACCCCATCCAACAGACCTAGAATATGAAAAGTTACCATCATCCGCTCTTACCCTCATTGCTTCCCTAGATCTTTCCTTAAGCTTTTCCTCTTTAATCTGTTGGGCATGCACCATAAGATGAGAAATGTACATGTCATGGACAAGCATAGCGGTGCGGCATTCTTTGACTACCATGTCGGACACACCCAACACAAACTTACTCATCTTGGCCCTATGGTCCGCCACAATAAAAGGAGAATATTGGGATAATTGAGTGAACCTCAAAGCATATTCACTCACACTTATATTTCATTGCCGAAGGTTAATGAACTCAAGCACCTTGGCCTCTCTCATCTCAAGAGGTAAGAATCTATCAAGAAAAACACTTTTAAACCTTTCCCATTCTATGGAACCCACTTCTTTCGGCCTTGCCTCTTTCTATTGGTTGAACCAAATGTGAGAAACCCCTTTGAGTTGATAATGAGCCGATTCCAACTTCTCTACAGGAATCACACCCATCATAGCAAGTATCTTATAGACCTCATCAATAAACTCTTGTAGGATCTTTTTCAACTTTGGAGCCATAAAATTCCGGAGGGTTCTTCTTTGTAAATTCCCTCACTTTTGCTGTCGTCGTACCCCATTTGAGTTCATGGGGGCAACCACATCTCTATTGGATTGGGCCATCACGGCTTAAGCCAACACTTGGAAAGACGATCGAAACTCCGCATTTGATACATTTTCAACCGAAGGATCAATCAGAGTTTGAGAAGGAGCTTGGGGAGGAACTTTTTGGCCCACATTGCCTCCCTCAATTCTTCTAGCATTAGCCCTTCTAGTAGTTACATATTGTAAACCATCAGGTAATGATTAGGAGAATGACCTTATAGAGCTAAACTTTATGGCACAACTTAGACAAATGAAAAAGTGAAGTTTCCTAAACATCTAGTAGGCTCTCATTCATAAATGCGGCGCGCTTCACACTTATGAACAAGACTCTACTTGACGTGGTTTTAGACATCCTAGAACCATTCTAAACCTTGTGCTCTGATTACCAAGTTTGTCACGACCCAGGGGTACCCCCTAGATATAACAAGGTCTACAAGATCCCGAGAGGCCTCATACAAGCCACTTAGCGTATCATAACACAAAGTAATAGAAAATGGTGCGGAAATTTAAAACATTTCGAAACAATCAAAGTCTTTATAAAACGAGTGGAAGTCTAATACAATTGTCTCAAACCATCTAACCAACATGAATAAATCTTGGGACGCAGCCTATACAATAGTCTAAACATGAAATGAAAGATATAAAAGAAAGTGATGGTAAAATCCTCGAATGCTATGAGGACTAACCAAATCATCAATCCTTGATCTACTATGATCCTAGCCACAAGGGTGAGAATCAATATCGTCAGACCGTATATTTAATAAGAAATGTAGGCAAGACTATGTGTTAGTACAAACATGTACTAAATATGATGGCTAGCATAACCAACATAAACATAATGGTTATTCAATGGAAACCATAAGCATAATCAACGCACATATATCATCATCATAATAAAGGAGGAATACTTCTCAAGCAACCTCTACTTATCCTTAATCAAGACTTCGATCGTTCACCTCTAGTCATGCTTACTTCATGGAAGGCATCTCAAGCAACAATCCAAGCTATTCATTCTTCATAACATAGTCCACATTATTCATACTTACTTTTAAAAACATGGGGGTTCACCTCCTTGACGACCTTGCAAAGGCTAACGAGTATTCACCTCTTGCCTTACTTACCTTAAGATCATATGTACTCACCTCCAAAATCACATCATATGAGATGGGTACTCACCTCCACAACATTTCAAAAGGATCATGGGTACTCACCTCCATTTCCATTCATCATAATAGGAACGTGGAGAAGCACCTCTTGTTCAATCCTAAGGAGTATTGGAAATCACCTCATATCTTTCTTATATGGAGGTCGAGGGTAGTCACCTCTAACCTCACCAAATACATAGTCTTTTAGTCCAGATTCATTTTAGGTGAGCAATACTTTCAACCTAGAATCATTCATGTGAGAAAGCCTTTCACATTCATACATTCATACCTAAGCAATTCATGTGGGAAATATCCCTTCCACAACAATAATATCAATTACCAAAGCTTTACTCTCAAAGCACTACATCTCATTATCATCATTTATAATTTATTCTCAAGCAATTGACATCATACAACATCAATCCCATAAGGATAAGCCTAAACCCATAAAGTTTCCTTTCATGGCATCAACCCAATTATATCAATTCTAGGTTAGAATCATGGAATAGGCATGGGTACATGTAATTTCATCCTAAAAACATATAATTCAATCAATTCAATCATAAACAATCATAATGCACTCAATTGGACAAACACTCATCATAACTCCACAACATTGGAAGAACCCTAACTAGAATTGGGGAATTCTTCTTCAAATTGGGGAATTCTAGGGGACTCCATGGAAGGAAGGATTCTATGGATGAAAAGGTCATCATACCTTGATTACAAAACCCACAAGAAGCTTGAAGATTGGAGACTTGAACTTGACTTAGCTTTAACTCTTCCATCTTCTTCCACCTTCTGGAGAGAGAATATTTGAGAGAAGAGTTTTTGGGATTTGAGAAAATGATTTGAATGGTTGAATTTTAGGGGTTAAAAATAATTATATAGGCGTTTTATACTTAGGCAAAATGACACCACTTTGATTCAATCAAAACCAAAAAAGACCCATATGCCCCTAGATAACCACCAGGCACGACCAACGGATCGTGGCCAGGACAACGGACCATCCTGCACGGCCGTCATTCGATGGTCAAAGATTGGTTTCTGGACCTTGGATCTACGGACTTTGGACCACGGACCGTGGTCTGACCAACGGCCATTGGTCAGACCGTGGTCCTGAAGTCTGAGCATTGGCTTGGGGTGACCAACCACGAACCCTCCCTATGGTCCATGGCTTAGTCCATGGGCCGTGGGTGGCCTCTCGTGGATAGAACATGCAATTTTGCTGAAATGGTTGTTTTGCGTCATTTTGAATCCGGGGTGTTATATCTACCTTGAAGTTGAATTATGAATTAAAGGTTATAAATGATTTCTACGTATTTAAAGTAGTTTAAATTTTTTAGAATCAATAGGATTTGAAGGAACCCTTTTAAAGAACTCAAATCGATAGTTGATCTTGAAGGATTCACAATTTAACTCAAAGACTTTCTTGAACTCTACTCTTAACTCTTCCTTGAATTTGAATTATGAATTCAATGATCATGACTTGATATATATGATTTCTTGATGATTGGATGTAGGTTGGATAGTAAAAATCATTAAGAGAGCGAATACATGCTTTGAAAGATCGAATAAGGAACGAAGAATAGAGGCCGTGGGGACCTGATATCCCTGGCGCAGCAGTGGCGCACCGCGCCAGCTCTGAATTAACTTAGGCTGATCTAGGGCGCACTGCAGGCACAAGGCGCCAGCCCCTCAGGCGCAACAGGGGCGCGCCGCCCCAACCACGTTCCAAACGAATCCGATGAACTTTTCTTCAATAATTTTCATCCTTACCTCGTCTAATTTCGAATGATCTCCTCTAAACTCTTTTTGATACTTAAACCCAACCTAATTACAGTGAATTCTACACCAAAAACTCACCAATAACAACACTCATTCACAACTCTCACCTCAAGAATTCAACAAGGACTTCATTATCAAAAACGAAGCACAAAACTTCAAGAACTTAACAAGATTATCAATATACTCAATCTCATGGATGATATTTGTAAAAAAATAAACTCATGATTGTCGTGAGGGTGAACAAACCCAATACTATGGAAGCTTACATAACTCTTAGGATATAATTCTTGGCGAAATCCCTCGAAGAATCACAAAAATCTTGAACGCTCTTCCTTTTCTCCTCTTTTCCTCTTCTTGAACTCCTCTAAAAACCCTAAGCGGATTTTAGGAATAACTAAAACTGATTCTAATTAGTTTAGACTCCTGAAACCTTACTAAAATTGTTTAAATCCGATTGGGTAAAAAAGGGATCAAAATACCCCTCATATATTCGGGTAACTTTCCTTAATTGGACAGCCGACTTCAAACGGACATATCCCCCTCATATGAGCTCGAAAATTATCAAACTTAGTGGCATTTGAAAGAGGACTCATAGATCATTCTTTTGATATCTTATGAGTCTCCTAACTCATCTTGCGCTAAAAGTTATGGTTCTTTGAAGTTGACTCAACACTTAAAAGAACTTAGGAATGACTTGAATGAACTCTCTTCTAAAATCCTAAGCGTATTTGGATTTATGAAAACTGACCAAAATTAGATATTTCCTCATAATATTACTAAAATTCGTTTTAAGCTGATTGGATAAGGAAAAGATCAAAATACCCCTCATATTTTTGCGTAACTTTCCTTAATTAGACAGGCCGACTTCAAACGGGATTATCTCTCTTATACGAGCTCGAAAATTAGAAAACTTGGTGGCGTTGGAAAGAGGATTCCAAGACCTTTCATTTGATATCGTATGGGTCTCTTACGTTAGAGTCAATTCCCTAAATGGTCACACAAGTTGAGGGAATTGCCTTGAAATGTCATTTATGTTTCATTTAGGACCAAAATATCACTCAACTATCACTACTTTCTTCCAAATATATTTGACATTTCAAAAGCCTCACTCTCTCCTAATTGGCATGATTACTATAACTTTGATTTCATAAAAGAATTTCCGATAGATTCTAAATTGGTGTTTTAAACTATTCGTAATTATAATTATGAAATTAGTGGGATAGTTTTAATAATTTATTTAGTTGGTGGTTAAAGGAAATAATAGTAAAATTAATAGTAGGTCATTTTTACCGCTTTTATAGTTGGTCATATATAATAATTAAAGAGTAAATATTCTATAGAAAGAAAAAGGGTTTGAGGCGAGAAAACGGCAAGATGAAAGATCAACCATGCATTCTTTCGTGGGTACGTTTCTCTGTAAACGATTAACCACCAAATTGTTTAATGAGTATAAGGCTTCTGTAACATAAAATAGGTATAATTAATGATTTTTATAATGTCTATTATAAGATAATGTGGGTTGGAGGATATATATATATATATATATATATTTATATTATATACTTGATAGAGAATGGAATAGGGGGACAAATTCTGGAAATGGATAGCTACCTAATGATGGCCTAGGGATTTCTAAAGAGAGTGAGAGTTAATGCACATAATGAATGGTCAAGTTTTAATTAGAAAACAATTAATGTTTGAAGGATATATCTGGTAAATAAAGCTTACAGTTACAAAAAAATATGTTTGAAGTAAAGGTTGCAGGGAAGTTATATTATATATATAGAATTGGGTTTGGTGCCTGTTAGTCCGTCTGCCACTGGTTTCGTGACCAGTGGCTTCCATCTTTAGATATTAATATTTTGTTCTCACATTATAAATTATATTTTGATATATTGACATAGGTAATTAAATATTAGGTGTATCGTATTATTTAAATTCCATTAAAATTAAGATAATTGGAGGAATTGAGACTTACCCTTAGGTTGGAACTCTAAGTAATTGATGATAGAATTAGGTGAGTTCTGAGTCTAGTCTAAACATAGAATAATATGAGTGAGTGTTTATAGACTCGTTAACTTACACATTATGCATACATACATGGTAGATTGGAAAGGTTCGGAGGCATTGAGGAAAGGAAAAGTATTGGAAAAGTAGCTTGTTTTACTTCGGTTCTTCGGTGGAGGTAGGTTATAGTTCATTCTATTTAATAGATAGACTCTTAATAGTGATTGATATGCATTGACTGATATTGTGATGTTCTTTATGTACTTGATTGTGTGGTTGTGTGGTTTGTGATTGATCTGAAATCCTGAGACCCTGAACTTATAATCTTGAACCATCTCTATCGAAGTGATGCCTTGAATAAAGAAGGCTTGATGAACTATTGTTGATGAAGTGAAAAGTGGTGAAATAAATGATAAATTAATGACATTATTAGATCAGGTGTCATGTTTCGGCACGGTAACATTAAAGGAAAACATATATAAACAACACAATGTACTCAATCTCATAGAACCCAATTCCCAAATTCGCTTAATTTGGAGGCATGAGTCCTCAAGTATTGTTCTTGATATTGTTTACTGATTAAGTACTTAATTTAGTGTTGTTGTCACTGGTTCATGTTGTTTGTTGCTTGCCACCTGGTAAGTGTCATAGTTGATTTTATACTATTTATTCATTGCATATTAGTTTCAATTTTGGGATAGCCGATGATACCTACTCAGTATATGTTCCGTGTATTGACCCCTACTTGTGTTTTCTTTATTTTCTTTTGTGGAGTGCAGCAAGTGTACCATTGACTTCCACTCGCCCTCAGCTCTAGCCAGTCTCCAGCTCATCAGATTTCAGGGAGAGCTACTTCTTCTAGTTCGTGTTGGATTCTCTCGGTCATGGCATGATGTCTTTAAATTTCGGACATAGACCATCTTATTTACTTATTTTGATGTATTTAATACTCTTAGACTTGGTATTTTGAGAATAGATGTCTTTGATGTGATGACTTTCAGGTTTTAGGGATAATATGCAATAGACTTTAGAGGTTTATTTGATTGGTTGTTTTAATATGTTTTGAGCTTCCACATTTTTGTTGTTATTCATAGTTGAACAATCGATATAATTTGGGGTTGAATTCGTTGGTTCGCTTGCTTAAGAGGTTAAGTGTGGGTGCCACTCATGACTAGTTTTGGGTCGTGAGAAAATTGGTATCAGAACCTTAGGTTCGATGATCTCATCACACAAGGACAAGTCTAGTAGACTCTTGCGGAACGGTACGGGCACCTTTAACTTTCTTCGAGAGGCTATAGGACCTTAGGAAAACTCATATTTTACTTTCGTTCGTGCTATTACTTGAATCTAATCTTTATCTAGGTGATACAAATTGGTATTTGACCTTTTTCACACTATTTCACCGATGGTCAAAACTAGAGCAACAGTTGTGGCAACGCCAACACTAGCGAGACAGGGTGCGCTTGAGCCAACCATTTGGGTGGCATCACGAAGGGGAGCAGTGGCGAAAGGTTGAGGTAGATGTCGCGGGAGAAGGCCTACTAGAGGAAGAAGACAAGCAACTGGTCTAACTAGGGATAGAATAGTGACCCATCCACCGACTGACAATGTAGCGAGAACGGGTGATTAGGGGAAGAAGAGAAGATTCAGGAGAAAGAAGCACCACACCAGTATACTCCAGAGATGATTAATCAGGTTCTTACTTATCTCAACATGTTATCTGATCAAGGCCAGGCACCCCCATCATTTTCTGCACCAACACCTTGATGAGTCCACAAATTGGACTCATTTAGGGCTTTATTTTAATAGAAATAGTGTCCTCAAATGCTTATTTATTCTAAATATCTGATGAAAATACTTAAGTTTCAGGTATTTGAAGTTTTAGTGGAAGCATGAACACTAAGGCGCAAAAAGGAACAAAAAGACTGAAAGGAACGAAGAAGCTGAAGCCTGAGCATCGCCAAGCATGCTTGGCAATTCGCCGAAGGGACGCACTCCACCCTTTGTTCCATTAGGCGAAGACCTGAAGGAGCAGGATCAAAAAGGTGATGAAAAGAGCAGTCAGCGTTTCGCCGAATAGTTCCGCGAAGCAGTACTATGTCGCCAAATGACACAGGGTACGACGATGCTAAAGGCTAGTGCAAGAAGGCGGTGAACTACACCAAACGGCAAATCGTCGAGTTAATCGTCTATTTCGACTAACCTCGCTTAGCGATCCGCCAGAACTATTTTCTAAAGTCTATAAATACCAAACTCTATATTACTTTTAAGGGAGTCGAACTATTAATATAATTTACACAATAGAATAGTACTTTTTTGAATATTTTCTCTCAAGTTTGGAGAAGGTTTTTTTGGGAGACTTGAAGAAAGAAGGATTTATCTTCCCCAAGTTGGAAGTGGGTCTTCTACAATCTTCTTCCTTTGCTTAAATCAAGGTTTAATTCCTTATACCCATTTGATTTTAGTATCATTTTAGGTGTATTTATTTATTTCTTGATGTTTGGCTAAAAACCCCTATTCTTGGGGTGTGATTTAGTAAATATTTGTTGATATTATTGTTGGGTCTTGCTTGCTGATAGGTTAGATGTATTTTAATGATGATTTCACCTAGTGGTTGTGGTTTAATTTAAAGGGGTTGTAGTTGCAAATACAAAGCCGCCCATGTGTTTTCAGCTTGCCCGAGAGGGAGGTCACGAAACCAAGACCGCTAGACTGATGGCCTAAGGTGTGGGTCGACAAAAGGTTCAGCCCGAGAGGGTGAGCCCTAGTCCCATATCCTAACACTCAGCTCGAGAGAGTGAGTGGGGTAAGGCGTAGGTTGGCCTTCATGCGGCAAATGGGTGTCCGAGAGGAACACATTTGAAACGGGGTAAGTTGCGTGAGAGGGAACTTATTTCCATCTAAATCTTAGCCTAGTCACTATTATCTTGCAAATTTCCTTTCGAAAGCATGTGCCCACCGATTTATCTCAACTTATATTGCGGTCACACCCCAAGAACTTTTCCCCATACTTGATTTTCTTGTTATATTTGTTGTTTTTACTACTTGTGACAAAAACCCCAATTGATATTTGACACTTTTGTGTCACACCCCTTTAATTTACTATGTTTTACTCGTTACTATCTTTAGCTACGACTAGTTAGAACTAAATTTTATTTTTCTATTAATTCTCAAAACCACTCCCTTGGGACACAACCCCAACCTTTAGTTGGATTACTTTATTATCGACGATCGTAGACACTAGTACCGTAGGTTAGTATCGTTGGTCACGATAAACATCAAATTGGCGCCTCTGCTGGGGAGTGGTGTTATTGGAGAATTTTTAGATTAGTAGAATTCTTGTTTTTCTTAGTTTTAGTTTTACTAATCTTAGTTGTAGTTTTGTTTTGCTTGTCTGAAGACCAACGGAGAGAAACAAAAATGGATGAGTCATGTTTATCGTGACCAACGAAACTAACCTACGGTATGAGTGTCTACGATCGTCAATAGTATAGTAACCCAACTAAAGGTTGTGGTCGTGTCCCAAGGGAGTGGTAGTGAAAATAGTAGTTAGGCTAGAATTTTGTTCTAATTAGCTGTAGGTTGAGAAATTATCGAATAAAAACAATGTTAATTCAAGTGGTTGACACCAAAGTGTCAAATATCAATGGGGGTTTGTCACAAGTATAGTTAAAACAACAAAAATAAAGAGAAAATTCAAGTATAGGGAGAAGCTCTTGGGGTGTGACCGCAATATATATTGATATAAATCGTTGGGTAGATGCTTTCGATAGGAAATTTGCAAGATAATAGTGACCAGGCTAAGCTTTGATGGAAAGAAGTTCACTCTCGGGAAACTTACCCCGTTTCAAATAGGTTCCACTCGGACACCCATTTGCCGCATGAAGGCCAGCCTACGCCTTACCCCACTCACTCTCTCGAGCTGAGTGTTAGGATATGGGACTAGGGCTCACCCGCTCGGGCTGAATCTCATATCGACTCACTCCTTAGGCCATCAGTCTAGTGGTATTGGTTTCGCGACTTCTCTCTCGGGCAAGCCAAAAACACATGGCTGGCTTTGTATTTGGAACTACAAACCCTTTAGGTTAAACCACAACCACTAGGTAAAAACACAATTAAACTACATCTAACCTATAAGCAAGCCAGACCCAACAATAATATCAACACATATTTGCTAAATCACACCAAAAGAATGGGGGTTTTTAGCCACACATCAAGAAATAAAAAAAATACACCTAAAATGATACTAAAATCAAATGGGTATAAGAAATTAAACCTTGATTTAACCAAAGGAAGAAGAATGGAGAAGACCCACTTCCAACTTAGGGAAGATGAAATCCTTCTCTCTTCAATCTCCCACAAAGCCCTCTCCAAACTTGAGAGAAAATATCAAAAAACGTACTATTCTATTCTGAAAATAATAATAATGGTTCAGAACTTATAAAATTAATAATAAGTTTAGTATTTATAGACTTCAAAAAATAGCGCTGGCGGATCTTTCGGCGAAGCTAGTCGATGCCGCCGAATGAGTCGATGACCCACCCTTTTTTTGTTTCATCGCCGTTTCATGCTTGCCTTGAACATCTTCACGTTTTGGACCATTGGGCGGTATAGTACTGCTTCGTGGAACTATTTGGCGAAGCGCCGACTACTCCTTTCATCGCCTTTTTTATCCTCTTCCTTCAAGACTTCGCATACTGGAACAAAGAGCGGAGTCTGTCCTTTCGGCGAATCGCCAAAGGTTCTTGGTGATGCTCATGCTTCAACTTCTTCGTTATTTTCAGCCTTTCTGTTCCTTTTAGCACCTAAGTGTCCATTCTTCCACTAAAACTTCAAATACCTTAAACTTAAGAGTTTTCAATATAAGCATTCGAGGACACTATTTCTATCAAAATAAAGCCCTAAATGAGTCCAATTTGTGGACTTATCAACACCCTCAACTTAAACTTTTGCTTGTCCTCAAGAAAACTCAAGTTCAGCCATTCAAAAAATGTGTCTCAAACAGTGCTACACAAGACTTAATCATGAGTGCACACAACAAGAATCAATTTACTTATGCAAGGATCAATTGTGTACTTAAAGATTCAAGTTGTGACACACCATTACCAAAAATTCTCATGCTCGCAATACTTGCTACTTGTGAAAGTTCAAGCTCAACAAAAAAGTATCTAAATGCCCTCACATGAAAAATTATTCTATATTCACACACAGAGGTTAATCAATTCAAGATCAGCATTTGATGCAACACTCACACAGAAAAAGAGGAACGCAATGCATGTTTTCACCCATAGGTTTCCCTTATTTTCCAATCGACTTTCGATTCAGTTTACTCAAGATTAAAAAGTTCTTTCTAAAGCTTGTAATGGGGCTAAGTGGAAAGGTATGGTCATTTAGGTTCAGTGACTTTTTCCTCGTGAGTTGTGGCATTCTCAAGGCATTCCCTCCTTTTCCTTTATCAATTCTTTTTCTAGTGCTTCTAAGTCACCTTTTTTTGTTCTCCTCCATGGATTGCTTGAAACACTATTCCCTTCGTACTTTATTCCACATTTCATTTTTTTTCTTGAATTGAATTGAATTGAAGGGGTTCCATTTTATTCAATACCTTGGGTTATGGGGGACTTTTCTTGCGCTTCTTGACTTCTCCTTTTCCCTTTCACCACACCCTCAACTTAGGCTTTTCGCATAAGTTGGCTATTCGCTAAACCACAACTCAAGAGGATTGTAGGTAGTGGTTCAAGTAGGGTCTAGGGTTCATCAAGGTTCTTCCAAAGAAAGGTAAGGCTCAAAGGGTGTTCAAAAGAGTTTCACACTCTCATGGGTAGGCCACAAAAGAGGTATATGTCAAATTTGGCTCACACTCTTTGAAATTGCCTAAGATCATATCAAGAGGACACCTTTCTAAATCAATCAGACTAACAGGGAAAATTCTAGGTTTATTCATGCAAGTTTCAAAGCAAGCTAATCACACAAGACATCGACACTTAAGTCATACAAGACTACACACTTTCGCTAGTGTGCAACGGCCATTACAAGAAAATCAATTCGATAAATGGCTAATCATAACGAGATGGAACGAGTTCACATATTGTCTATTCAACTTCATTTGGCCTCATCGTAGCCATACATTCATGTTCGTTCAATTGAGAGCAATATTCAAGTCATCGGTATTGATCAAAACCGAGACTCAATTTTTTGAGAAAGAACAACCACATTCAACTCACGAAGGGTGGAAAAAATGTGTGAAAAATTCAAATTTTTTTGGAAGGGTCAAAAATCGTTTTACAATTACAAATAAATGGTAACGGAAACGGAGCCACAAGCTCAAACAATCGCAAAGCAGTTTTAAGAATACAATTAAAAACAGACAAACCCAAATCTATATAAAACACATACATCCATAGCAAGGAAATAGGTGAGTCTCACCTCACCACAATTAAAATATACTTGTCCTCAAATATATAACAATAATCCAGAGGTCAAATTAAAGAAAGACAGAGATAGGGCTAGAGAATAATCCTGGTTAGGCAGCTGTTTCGAGTTGGAGTCCTTCAACATATGTCGTGTAAAGAAGAAGGTATGTTGGGGACGTTTGGTGCATTGCCGAGTGACTCATCAAGCTCTGTACAACTTTTATTAGCATTCCAATGCGCCTATCTTCAATCCATGCTCTTGAGTGATTAATCAGTTATTTTTTTGTGCGTTGGCCTGCAACTTATCCAGTTCGTTCCCATTTGGTGGTCGCATTTTGGTTTATGAGTGATTCGGCCTTCGCCAAACAAATTTTTACTTCTCCGAGTTTTACAGAACTTCTCAGCAGTTGTGGATGTTCAAACGAAATTGACCATTTGGGTCACCGATCAGGTGGACAATTTGCTGAAACTGTCCTGAGCTCGTTGAGTTTTACAGACTCTAGATTTTGAAGATATCTTGAGTCAAATGGCGGAATAGATTTGATCAGCAACTTTTTCGGCGACTCGCCAACTGGTTCTGCTGCTCGCCATTATGCACCTCTTTGGCACCTATTACACTTAAGCCTATAAAACTAAGACACTATTATTTTACTAGTACGTCAATATAAGATAATATGGGATTTTGGGTTGCATCCCAAACAGCGCCTGAGTTAACGTCGCGGCACGACGCAAGTCAAAGACTACTCTTTATCCTCGGAATCACCCATGGTTTAATTAGGTGAATTTTTGGTGAATAGAGGATAGTGACCCATCATTAAATGGGTGATTTGAGCATCCTACATTGGAATTGTCATGGAGTGAGAGGCTGACGCTTCAGTTAACATTTTGACGTTTTCCTTCATCTCATTCAACATCTTCTCATGTGCCTCAATCTTTTGTTGAATGAGTGACAGGGCTTCATCATCATGTATACCTTTTTGCTTATTCCCATGTTTACATTCTCAAAGGGAGGAGTGCTTTTCTTTCCCTATGGCTTGTACCTCCAATTTCGTGACTCTGGTAGATAGAGCATTCAACTGGGTAGCTAGTGCGTCCCACTCCTGCTTCTTTTTAGCTTTTTTATTGTCTTCTACCATGCCATCAAGGAGTTTTGCTACAACTTCATAGGGCTAGTGTAGCATACCGCCCTGGCATATTTGATCAGCTATATCTCTATTCTCGTGTCCTAGACCCCTGTAGAAGCACTCCAGTAGCCCCTTGTCTGTCATCCCGTGAGATGGGCATGGTTGCAGCACCTCTTGAAACTTCAACCACGTTTCCTAAATAGTCTTATCCCCTTCCTGTTTGAAGGTCAGGAGGTTGTCCCTGAGGTTCAATAGTTTCAGAAGGGGATGATCCATATGGTATCTATAATGGTTTTCCATCCTTAGTTCCCTTCTTTGATATTCAAACTAGCAAAATAAAACTACAATTTAGATTGGTAACATTAAAACTAGAAAGAATCAAAATATTTATTTAACTACAAATTCCCAAATAACACCACTCCCCATAAGCGGCTCCATTTTGATGCTTATGTGTTTTCGGCTTACCCGAAAGGGAGGTCGCGAAACCAAGACCACTAGACTGATGGCCTAAGGAGTAGATCGACATGAGGTTCAGCCCAAGAGGGTGAGCCCTTGTCCCATATCCTAACACTCAGCTTGAAAGAGTGAGTGGGGTAAGGCGTAGGCTGGCCTTTATGCGGCAAATGGGTGTCCGAGAGGAACACATTTGAAAAGGAGTAAGTTGCCCGAGAGGGAACTTATTTCCATCTAAAGCTTAGCCTAGTCACTATTATCTTGCAAATTTCCTATCGAAAGCATGTACCCAACGATTTATCTCAACTTATATTGCGGTCACAGCCCAAGAACTTTTCCCCATACTTGCTTTTTTTGTTATTTTTGTTGTTTTTACTACTTGTGACAAAACCCCCAATTGATATTTAACAGTTTTGTGTCACCCCCTTTAATTTACTATGTTTTTACTCTTTAATGTCTTTAGCTACGACTAGTTAGAACTACATTTTTAATTTTCTATTAATTCTCAAAACCACTCCCTTGTGAAACGACCCCAACCTTTAGTTAGGTTAGTATATTATCGACGATCGTAGACACTCGTACCATAGGTTAGTGTCTTTGGTCACAATAAGCATCACACCTCAGGTTCAGGGAGTACAACATGCAGCTAGTTTGGCTCCCCGCATGGATCCATTCTTGGAAACAAATATGTTTCCCCGATTGACTGCATCGCCTTTAATGACTACTGATCAATATGACCTTTTTATTAAGTTCTTAAAGTTGAAACCTCCAGTTTTCAAGGGTACTAAATCTGAAGATGCTTATGATTTCCTGGTTGATTGTCATGAGTTGTTACATAAGATGGACATAGTTGAGCGATTCAGTGTTGAGTTTGTGACCTACCAGTTTCAAGGGGATGCCAAAATGTTCTGTAGGTCTTATGTTGAGTGTCGACTAGAAAAGGCACCACCTATGACTTGGGCTGCATTTTCTAGCTTCTTCATGGAGAAGTATATACCCGGACGTTGAGGGACAAGAGGAGAGATGAGTTCTTGAACATAGAGCAAGGAAGGATGTCTGTTGCAGCTTATGAGGCCAAATTTCATGCATTATCCAGGTATGCCACTCAACTTTGCTTCAGACTGCAACATCGGATTCGCCTCCTTGTAAAGGGATTGAGGTTAGATTTGCAGATTCCAGCTTTACAGGTAGCTTCTTCTCCAAAATCTTTTCAGAAAGTGGTGGGTTTTCTGATAGAGGTAGAGGGGATGTAGCCAGATGACTTCACCAAGGTGTCAACACTTAAGAAGTTTTATAACGTAGGTGAGTGTAGTGGTTCTTACTCTAGAGGGCAGAGTACAGAGGGTTATCCACCCCGTCCTATTCAGTCTTTATAGCAGGTTTTAGCTGAGGGTCCGTCGCGGACCAGCTAGCATTTTTCTGAGTTTAGAGGTTATCTTCAGTCTTCTTTGTCTTCACAGAGACTTACACTCGACTCCAGGACTTGTTATGGATATGGGAAGGCTGAACATATCACGAAATATTGTTCAAAGCAGAGTCAGGATCAGTACGATCAGAGTTGCACATCCCCAGCAATTAGAGGTAGAGGTGGTCATTGTACAGGTCGTCATTCTGGAGGACATGGTGGCCAAGGTAATGGATGTCACTAGTTCAGTCGGGGTGGTGGGCAAGTTGGAACTACTGGAGCGTAGCCCGGCAAGGGCAATGAATAGACATGTGATAGGGCCCATTGTTATGCTTTCCCCGGGAGGTCAGAGGTAGAGACATCTAATATTGTTATCACGTGTACTCTTTTGGTCTGTGATCGGATGGCTTTTGTATTGGTTGATCATGTATCCGTATTTTCTTATGTATCTTTGAAACGACCCCAAAAATGCCCGAAAATGTGCTTCGGAAACACCTATAATTGTAATTTCCATATATCTCAAAATCCGTGCATGATTTCAGAAATTCGACTTCATATTCTTATTCAGGGGGTAAAATTGAGTGGGAAATGGGTCTAACCCGAATTTTAGAACAACCGTATCAAATTTTGAAAATCGCAAAAAATGCGATTTTCAGGGTCAACTTTAAAGGGGCATATCTCTTAGCACACAAGGAACTGGAAGGGCTGCTACCTATTAAATTAAAGCCCTTCGATTTAGCTTTCCAATGCAATTGGTTTCACCTCATTCCGAGTTAGGATGAAGGAGTGATGATCATTTTCGTAAAACCTGTCGGAGCAGAATTTCAATTTCCAGTAGCTAAAGTTACTGTAGCGGCTGGACGTTTTTCTTTTATAAATAAGAGGATTGTCCCATACTTAGTTATATTTCTTTCTAGCTTCAAAACACTCACTAATCCCTCTCCAAAATTCCACCAAGATCTTCAACCAAATTCAAACATCTCAAGTTTTAATTTCGAATTCAAGACTCAATCTCAAGCATCAATTCTCCATTCCAATCCTCATCAAGGATTCTCCAAAGTTGAGGTATGTGGGTTGATTGTGGAAACCTTCCTTTCCACAAGTCCAACCATTTATCCTCTATTTTACTTCAAGTTTATGGGTCCTTATGATCATTTATGAACTCTTGAATTATGGAATTACTACTACACATTCTATTATGGTCTATTTTTGCATATTATCATGAAATGGAATTATTATGTGATGTTATGGTTTTCATGCTTCCATGATCAAATTATGAAGGTTGATATATATATGTATGTTGTTGGTGGGCTGATTTATATGTATTTCGGAATTGGTTGGACTTAGTACTCTTGAAAGACATGATTTTATCTACATGAACAATAGCCCACCATGTGTTTGATAAAATGTCATTTATAGAATTCATAGAAAATGGAAGGTCCAAGGTACATCCTATGAGTCGGATGATTATATAATTATTGAAATGATGATGAAAGGGATACATGTATATGATTTTCTCTATAAAAGTGTTGTGAGTCGACCAAGCCTAGTACGGGGGGTAGTAGGCCCGTATAACCGTATCAAGGGGTTGGTACCTTGGTTGCCTAGTACGGGGGGTAGTAGGCCCGTATAACCATATCGAGGGGTTTGTACCTTGGTCCCTAGCTCGGGGGGTGGTAGGCCCGGGTAACCACATTGAGGGGTTTGTACCTCTTTCGCCTCTCCAAGGGGGTGGTAGGCCTTGGAAATACTATATTGATGGTCACTCACCACACATGTACTACGTCCCACTAAATATGATTTTTATGTAAGCGTCATTATATATATCATTTCATTTATGTGCTATCTATCGGGTATGATTATGCATTTTTCCTATGATGTCCATCTATTGTGGCATTGCATTGCATCCCATATATTTAGTACATTCAAACGTTCTAACGCATACTCTATGCCTACATGATGTCACCATGTAGGGACCGGAGCACCGCTTGACCATCCTCTTCCGCGTGGCTAATACGATTTCCTATCAAGGTTATTGGTGAGTCCTCCATTTTGGGGACGTTGCTCATGATCTTTTGCTATGTATAAGACTTTTCTTTTTAGTTATGTTTTGACTATGAGGGTGAGCCCGGTAGTTTGTCTTGGCCCCCGCTAAGTACTCATGTTTAGAGGTGGTGTTGGACAAGTTGTGTATTATGCTTGAGCTTGACTCATCTATGGTATTTATGTATCATTTCTTTTTTTTTTCTTGCTCCCTTAGTCCCGATTTCCCCCTTTGATTATGCTTATCGCTTATGGTCATTTTAATTGCTTCCGCGACCAAGGATGTGTAATGATATGCTATGAGGCTTGTTTGGGGTTCCTTCGGGTTCCCCATTCGCCGGTCACGTCTAGGCCCTAGGCTTGGGTCGTGACAAACTTGGTATCAGAGCACTAGGTTGATAGATCCTCGGAGTCCAACCCACCGCGTTGATTAGAGTCTGATTCATGGTTGTGTTGTGCACCACAACTATGAGTAGGAGGCTATGAGACGTTTTAGGAAATGTTTCCCTTCTCCACTTTCTAAGTTATGCTGTAGAGTTGAATTAAGGTCTTCCCTAACGGTTGTTCTTTGCTTTGCTAGATCATGCCTAATACAAGAGGAAAACGAGCCCGCGCACCCGAGGAACAACCGACCAATGGGGATCTTCGGGATGCCCTTACTTTATTTGCCCAAGCTATGGCTAATCAAGCCAACCACGGGGCCCAAGCTCCTCAAGCTCCTACCCCGGCATCTCGGGTGAGAGACTTTGTGTGGATGAATCCCCCGGAATTCTATGGGTCTAAGTTAGATGAAGACCCTCAAGAGTTCATTGATGAAGTCCACAAGATATTAGCTATCATGGGCATGAGGTCAGAAGATAAGACGGAGTTGGCGGCCTACCAACTAAAAGGGGTGGCCCAAATATGGTACAACCAATGGAAGGAAGAGAAGGGGGCAAATTATGTGGTGCCTTGGGAAGAGTTCAAAACGGCTTTCCTTAATCGATTCTTTCCTCTTGAACTTAGGAAAGCCAAATTGGTGGAGTTCATGAATTTAAAACAAGGGTCTATGAGTGTGAGGGAGTATGCCCTCAAGTTTAACCAACTTTCAAGATATGCTCCACACTTGGTTGCCGACTCACGATCTAGAATGAACAAATTCGTGATGGGTGTGTCTGACCTAGTGAGTGAAGAATGCCGGTCCGCAATGTTGATTAGTGACATGGACTTGTCCCGCTTGATGGTCTATGCCGAACAAATGGAGGAGGAGAAGTTGAGGAAGAGGAGGGGTCATGAGGCCAAGAGGGCCCGCTTTGAGGGCAAGTTCCAAAGTCGAAGGGGAGGCCGGTTTCATCAAGGCCAAGGGTCTTCTCATGCGCCCCATAAGGGGTTTTCCAATGATGTTCCAAGGGCCCAAGGTGTTGGTGGTATAGGTCCTATTGATGTATGTTCGAAGTGTGGTAAGGGCCATGGTGGCCCGTGCTTGAGAAATACCGGTGCTTGCTATAGTTGTGGGGAAATGGGACACAAGGCGATGGATTGTCCCCGAAATCGCAACAAGGGTAAGGAGGTCCGTCCACAAGGTGCCAATGCGGTTCCTTTGGGGAGCGGGGGCCGACAAGATGGTGCCCCAAGGCACAATCGATTTTATGCTTTGCATGGGAGGCAAGGGGTCGATGAAGTCCCCGATGTCGTTACCGGTATGTTGAAAATCTTTGACTTCGATGTATATGCATTAATTGATCCGGGTGCCTCTCTTTCTTTTGTCACCCCCTTTGTTGCCAAAAAGTTTCATGTTGAGCCCGAATTGTTGCGTGAGTCATATAAGGTGTCTACTCCTATTGGTGCATATATTGTTGCTAGGAAGGTCTATAGAAATTGTCCTATTTGCATCTTGCATAAAATATTGCCTTGTGATCTTGTTGAGTTGGACATGGTCGATTTTGATGTTGTTCTTGGGATGGATTGGTTGCATGCATACTATGCTTCCATTGATTGTAGAACCCGTAGGGTCAAGTTCCAATTTCCAAGTGAACCCATTCTTGAGTGGGAAAGCCAAAATGTGGTAGTCAAGGGTAGGTTCATCTCTTGCATTAAAGCCCGTAAGTTGATCTCTAAGGGGTGTCTCTATCATCTTGTGAGGGTTAGGGATGTGGAGTCCAAAACCCTTCCTATAGAGTCGGTTCCGGTTGTAAATGAATTCCTTGATGTCTTTCCTAATGACCTTCCCGGTGTTCCTCCCGAAAGGGAAATAGATTTTGGCATAGACCTCCTCCCTGATACTCAACCCATTTCTATTCCCCCTTACCGTATGGCCCCGGCGGAGTTAAAGGAGTTGAAGGAACAATTGAAGGACTTGTTGGAGAAAGGTTTTATTAGGCCTAGCCAATCACCATGGGGTGCTCCGGTGTTGTTTGTAAAGAAGAAAGATGGGTCCCTTAGGATGTGTATTGATTACCGGCAACTCAATAGGGTCACCGTCAAGAATAAATATCCTCTTCCTAGGATTGATGACTTGTTCGACCAATTGCAAGGGGCTAGCCACTTCTCTAAGATTGATCTTCGGTCCGGGTATCATCAAGTGAAGGTGAGGGAGTGTGACATTCCCAAGACAGCCTTCCGGACTAGGTATGGGCATTATGAATTTGTGGTCATGTCCTTTGGGTTGATCAATGCATCGGCTATCTTCATGGACCTAATGAATATGGTCTTTAAACCCTACCTTGATTCCTTTGTTGTGGTCTTCATTGATGATATTTTAATCTATTCGCATAGCGAGGAAGAACATATGGGTCACTTGAGGGTTGTGTTGCAAAGATTGAGAGAGGAGAAGTTGTATGCCAAGTATGAAAATGTGAATTTTGGTTGAAGGAGGTTGCCTTCCTAGGTCATGTGGTGTCGGGGGATGGTATTAAGGTAGACCCTAAGAAGACCGATGTGATTAGAAATTGGCCTAGACCATTGACCCCGTCGGATATTAGGAGCTTCTTGGGCTTAGCGGGTTACTACCGGAGATTTGTGGATGAGTTTTCTTCTATTGCTTCTCCCATGACTAAGTTGACACAAAAGAAGGCTAAGTTTGAGTGGACCGACGAGTGCGAAAGGAATTTTCAAACCTTGAAAGATAAACTTGTGTCCGCTCCTATATTGTCACTACCGGATGGGCTTAAGGGATTTGTTGTGTATTGTGATGCTTCTAGAGTTGGCTTGGGTTGTGTCCTAATGCAAAATGGTAAGGTGATAGCCTATGCTTCTAGACAACTCAAAGTGCATGAAAAGAACTATCCTACACATGATCTTGAATTAGCCACGGTGGTGTTTGCTTTAAAGATTTGGCGTCATTACTTGTATGGGGTACATGTTAATGTGTTCACCGATCATAAGAGCCTCCAATATGTCTTCACTCAAAAAGATCTCAACTTGAGACAAAGAAGGTGGCTAGAATTTCTTAAAGATTATGATATGAGTGTGCATTATCATCCCGGTAAAGCTAATGTGGTGGCGGATGCTTTGAGTAGGGTGTCTATGGGTAGCCTAGCTCATGTTGATATTGGTGATAGGGAAATGGCTAGGGAGGTGCATCGGTTGGCTAGGTTGGGGGTTAGGTTGGAAGAGGTTGGTAATGGTGGTGTGGTCGTTGTTGATGGTGCTAGGTCTTCCTTGGTTGATGAGGTGAAAGCAAAACAAGATCTTGACTCTTCTTTGTTAGAATTGAAGGCCTTGGTGAAAGAGGGCAAGGTGGAAGTTTTCTCCCAAGGGGGAGATGGTGCCCTTAGGTACCAAGGTATGTTGTGTGTGCCTTGTGTTGATGGTTTGATGGAGAAAATTCTTGAGGAGGCTCATAATTCTTCCTACTCCATTCACCCCGGTTCCACCAAAATGTATAGAGATTTGAGGGATGTGTATTGGTGGGGAGGCATGAAGAAGGACATTGCCAAATTCGTCTCCAGTTGTCATAGTTGTCAACAAGTCAAGGCCGAACATCAAAGGCCGGGTGGTCTAACCCAAGACATAGAGATTCCTACTTGGAAGTGGGAAGAAATTAATATGGATTTTGTAGTTGGTTTACCCAAGACTAGAAAAGGTTTTGATTCTATTTGGGTGGTGGTTGATAGGATGACAAAATCGGCTCATTTTCTACCGGTAAAGACAACATATGGGACGGAAGATTATGCAAGGTTATATATTCATGACTTGGTAAGGTTGCATGGGATTCCTCTATCCATCATATCGGACCGTGGTACTCAATTTACTTCACACTTTTGGAAGTCCTTTCAAAGGGGTCTAGGTACGAGAGTTAAGCTTACTACGGCCTTTCACCCGCAAACGGATGGACAAGCCGAAAGGACTATCCAAACACTTGAGGATATGCTTAGGACTTGTGTATTGGAGCTTAAGGGTAGTTGGGAGGATCATCTTCCATTGATTGAGTTTTCCTATAACAATAGCTATCATTCTAGCATCGGTATGACTCCTTTTGAGGCTCTCTATGGGAGGCGTTGTAGATCACCGGTTGGGTGGTTTGAGGTTGGTGAGGTGGCCTTGTTAGGACCAGATCTAGTTATGGAGGCTCTTGAGAAGGTTAGGATGATTAGAGAAAGGTTGAAGACGGCCCAAAGTCGCCAAAAGTCCTATGCTGATGTGAGGAGAAGGGCTCTTGAATTTCGAGTTGGTGATTGGGTCTATTTGAAGGTGTCACCCATGAAAGGTGTGGTTCGTTTTGGTAAGAAGGGCAAGTTGAGCCCAAGATACGTGGGTCCTTATAAGGTGATGAGGAGAATTGGCAAGGTAGCTTATGAGTTGGAATTGCCTAGCGAAATGAATTTGGTTCATCCGGTATTTCATGTGTCTATGTTGAGAAAGTGTGTGGGTGATCCGAATGCCATTGTGTCTCTTGATGTTGTGGGTGTTGTTGAAGATAATTTGACCTATGAAGAGGTTCCGGTCCAGATTTTAGATAGGCAAGTGAAGAGGTTGAGAAACAAAGAGGTGGCTTCCGTTAAAGTCCTTTGGAGAAATCAACAAGTTGAAAGTGCTACTTGGGAGGCCGAAGCGGACATGCAAAGGCGATATCCTTATCTTTTTCACTCCACTCAAGCTTAAGGTATTGATCTTAGCCCTTTATAAAATCTCAGGTCTTAAGTTCGGCCCTCATGTCATTGCATACATTCATGTTTAAGTTGACAAGTTCAATGTGGTGTTACAACTATGTTGAGGTTTTGAATAAGGTGTAAGTGCATTGTTGCATCCTTATGTGGGCTGAAATTGCCATGGTTGTGTCTCTCATGTACGTCTCTTTAACATTCGGGGACGAATGTTCCCAAGGGGGAGATATTGAAACGACCCCAAAAATGCCCGAAAATGTGCTTCGGAAACACCTATAATTGTAATTTCCATATATCTCAAAATCCGTGCATGATTTCAGAAATTCGACTTCATATTCTTATTCAGGTGATAAAATTGAGTGGGAAATGGGTCTAACCTGAATTTTAGAACAACCGTATCAAATTTCGAAAATCGCAAAAAATGCAATTTTCAGGGTCAACTTTAAAGGGGAATATCTCTTAGCACACAAGGAACTGGAAGGGCTTCTACCTATTAAATTAAAGCCCTTCGAGTTAGCTTTCCAATGCAATTGGTTTCACCTCATTCCGAGTTAGGATGAAGGAGTTATGATCATTTTCGTAAAACCTGTCGGAGCAGAATTTCAATTTCCAGTAGCTAAAGTTACTGTAGCGGCTGGACGTTTTTCTTTTATAAATAAGAGGATTGTCCCATACTTAGTTATATTTCTTTCTAGCTTCAAAACACTCACTAATCCCTCTCCAAAATTCCACCAAGATCTTCAACCAAATTCAAACATCTCAAGTTTTAATTTCGAATTCAAGACTCAATCTCAAGCATCAATTCTCCATTCCAATCCTCATCAAGGATTCTCCAAAGTTGAGGTATGTGGGTTGATTGTGGAAACCTTCCTTTCCACAAGTCCAACCATTTATCCTCTATTTTACTTCAAGTTTATGGGTCCTTATGATCATTTATGAACTCTTGAATTATGGAATTACTACTACACATTCTATTATGGTCTATTTTTGCATATTATCATGAAATGGAATTATTATGTGATGTTATGGTTTTCATGCTTCCATGATCAAATTATGAAGGTTGATATATATATGTATGTTGTTGGTGGGCTGATTTATATGTATTTCGGAATTGGTTGGACTTAGTACTCTTGAAAGACATGATTTTATCTACATGAACAATAGCCCACCATGTGTTTGATAAAATGTCATTTATAGAATTCATAGAAAATGGAAGGTCCGAGGTACATCCTATGAGTCGGATGATTATATAATTATTGAAATGATGATGAAAGGGATACATGCATATGATTTTCTCTATAAAAGTGTTGTGAGTCGACCAAGCCTAGTACGGGGGGTAGTAGGCCCGTATAACCATATCAAGGGGTTGGTACCTTGGTTGCCTAGTATGGGGGGTAGTAGGCCCGTATAACCATATCGAGGGGTTTGTACCTTGGTCCCTAGCTCGGGGGGTGGTAGGCCCGGGTAACCACATTGAGGGGTTTGTACCTCTTTCGCCTCTCCAAGGGGGTGGTAGGCCTTGGAAATACTATATTGATGGTCACTCACCACACATGTACTACGTCCCACTAAATATGATTTTTATGTAAGCGTCATTATATATATCATTTCATTTATGTGCTATCTATCGGGTATGATTATGCATTTTTCCTATGATGTCCATCTATTGTGGCATTGCATTGCATCCCATATACTTAGTACATTCAAACGTACTAACGCATACTCTATGCCTACATGATGTCACCATGTAGGGACCGGAGCACCGCTTGACCATCCTCCTCCGCGTGGCTAATACGATTTCCTATCAAGGTTATTGGTGAGTCCTCCATTCCGGGGACGTTGCTCATGATCTTTTGCTATGTATAAGACTTTTCTTTTTAGTTATGTTTTGACTATGAGGGTGAGCCCGGTAGTTTGTCTTGGCCCCCGCTAAGTACTCATGTTTAGAGGTGGTGTTGGACAAGTTGTGTATTATGCTTGAGCTTAACTCATCTATGGTATTTATGTATCATTTCTTCTTCTTTTTTCTTGCTCCCTTAGTCCCGATTTCCCCCTTTGATTATGCTTATCGCTTATGGTCATTTTAATTGCTTCCGCGACCAAGGATGTGTAATGATATGCTATGAGGCTTGTTTGGGGTTCCTTCGGGTTCCCCATTCGCCGGTCACGTCTAAGCCCTAGGCTTGGGTCGTGACAATCTTCCTCATTCGCTACTGGTCTTGATTTGCATTGTGATTTTCTTGACATGCCTATTCGTGTCTCTACTCTTGTTGGTGAGTCTGTGACAATTGAGAAGGTGTATAGTTCTTGCCTTGTGAATTTTGTGGGGAGAAACACTTATGTAGATTTGATTATTCTAGAGATGGTTGATTTTGATGTAATTCTGGGTATGACTTGGCTTTCTCGAAATTTTGCTATCTTAGATTGTAATGCTAAGACTATGACCTTGGCCAAGCCTGGGACAGATCCACTAGTATGGGAGGGTGACTATATTTCCACCCTAGTTCGTATTATCTCTTTTCTTCGTGCTAAGAAGTTGGTGAGTAGAGGTTGTTTAGCTTTCTTGGCACATCTCAGGGATGATACTTCCAAAGTGCCTTCGATCTAGTCTGTTTCGATAGTCCTTGAGTTTGTGGATTTTTTTCTGTAGACTTGCCTGGTATGCCACCAGATAGAGATATTGATTTTTGTATTAACTTAGAGCCGGGGACTTGCCCAATTTCCATTCCACCTTATAAAATGTCCCCAGCTGGGTTAAGGGAGTTAAACTCCCAACTTCAGGAGTTGTTAGGTAAAGATTTTATTAAACCGAGTGTGTCTCCTTGGGGTGCTCCAATTTTTTTTGTGAAGAAGAAGGATGGTAGTTTTTCCAATGTGCATAGACTACAAGCAGCTGAATAAGGTAATTATTAAGAACAAGTACCCCATTCCTCGCATTGATGACTTGTTCGATCAGTTACATAGGGTGTTTGTGTCTTCTCTAAAATTGATTTGAGGTTCGATTATCATCAATTAAATATGCGGGCAACATATGTGCCAAATACTGCTTTCCGAACTAGGTATGGGCATTATGAATTCTTAGTAATGTTTTTTGGGCTTACGAATACCCCTGTTGCTTTCATGAGCCTGATGAACATATTTTTTAAGCCATATATGGACCTCTTCGTTATTTTATTTATTGATGATATACTGATATACTCAAAGACAAGAAGGAACATGAGAATTGTATTGGGGTTGTTAAGGGAGAAAAGGCTTTATGCCAAATTCTCCAAGTGTGAGTTTTAGCTCGATTCAGTGTCCTTCTTGGGGCAAGTGGTTTATAAGGATGGAGTGATGGTGGATCCCACTAACATTGAAGCGGTGAAGAGTTGGGTAAGGACTACTAATGTTTCACAGGTAATGGAGTGATGGTGGATCCCAGTAGCTACTACTGCTGATTCGTCAAGGGACTCTCTTCCATTTCTTCCCACCTGACCAATTTGACCAAGCCGAATGTTCCATTTGTATGGTCGGATGATTGTGAAGAAGGCTTCCTGAAACTCAAGACCTTGTTGACTACTACACCGATTCTTGCCTTGCTAGTGGAAGGTAAGAATTTCATTGTTTATTGTAATGCATCTTATTCTGGTTTGGGTGCAGTGCCAATGTAGGAGAGGAATGTAATTGACTATGGTTCAAGGCAATTGAAAGTACATGAACGTAACTACTCGACCCAAGATTTGGAGTTGGCTGCAGTTGTTTTTGCATTGAAGCAATGGAGGCATTATCTATATGAGGTCAAGTGTATACATATCATCATACTTTACAGTATGTGTTCACTCAGAAGGATTTGAATTTAAGGTAGAGGAGGTGGATGGAGTTATTGAAAGACTATGATATTACTATTTTATATCACTCGGGAAAAGCTAATGTTGTGGCAGATGCCCTAAGTAGAAAGGCAGGGAGCATGGGGAGTTTAACCCACTTACAGGTTTCTAGACGCCCATTGGTTAGAGAGGTTCAAACTTTGGCTAATGACTTTATGAGGCTGGAAGTACTTGAAAAATGAGGATTCTTGGCTTGTGTGGAGGCAAGATCTTATTTTATTGACAAGATTAAGGGAAAGTAGTTTGATGATGAGAAGTTGAGCCGAATTCGAGATATGGTATTGCGGAGAGAGGATAAAGAGGTTGTGATTGATGAGGAAGGCATCTTGAGAATTATCGATTCGTGTACCCTTTCTTACCCTCTCCTTCTTATGATCCTTCGAGGACGAACGATGGGTAAATTGGTATCTAATATAACAACCCTCTTGGTCGTTTTGAGTACTAGAGCTTTTGATTTCATAAAATACTTTTTGATAGATTCTAAATGAGTGTTTTGGACTATTCATAGTTATAAATATGAAATTAGTGGGGTAGTTTTAATAATTTATTTAGTTGGTGGTTAAAGGAAATAACAGTAAAATTTATAGTGGGTCAGTTTTACCACTTTTATAGTTGGTCTTATATAATAATTAGAGAGTAAATATTTTCTAGAAAGAATAAGGGTTTGAGGCGAGAAAACGGTGACATCAAAGATCAACCATGCATTCTTTCGCGGGCAGTGAAAAGACTAAAATCGGATTTACCCATATTAAGCTCCTAAAATCGGATTAAAATAATAGGGCAGTGAAAAGAATAAAATACCCCTTATATTTCCGGATTGGACATTTCCTTAATCTAACAACCCAACTTCCAAAGTCCATAACTTGCTCATACGAACTAGGAATTGTGCATACTTGGCGGCGTTGGAAAGATAATTCCAAGAGCTTCCCAACCATATCTGGAACTACACTTAAATCATCCTGATAGTAGTTATGGCCATCTAAAGTTGATCAAAATTCAATTTTAACTTACTTGGAATTTTCCAGATTTCCTTATACTTTCCAAAATTTTTTTTACTATTTCCAGATTTTAAATTTCCTTCTAGTTCTTTCTAGTTGCGAGATGTTACAATATCTCCCCCTTTGGAACATTCATCCTAGAATGAGATTTACTCTTACTAAGCTAAGGGTAATAACATAAAGTTCAAACACCCAACAAGCAAATGCAAACAAACAACATTATTACTCAAAATCTAGATAGTACTAAGAAGAAAATTAGTACCTTGGTCTGCATTTTCTTCGGATTCAAAGAGATGTGGATATCACTTCTTCATATTCTTCTCAGCTTCCCAAGTAGCTTCCTGAACAAATTGGTTCCTCCAAAGGACTTTGACTGACGCAACCTCCTTTGTTCTGAACTTGCGAACTTGACGATCTAGAATCTGAACCGGAATCTCCTAATAAGATAAGCTATTCTTGATCTCAATATTTTCAGTTGATATGATCAATGAAGGATTTCCCAGACATTTCTTCAACATAGAGATGTGAAATACCGGATGAACCGCTGCCAACTCTTGTGGTAGCTCTAACTCATAAGATACGTTGCCAATCCTTTTGGATATTCGATAAGGTCCAATATAACGGGGACTAAGCTTCCCCTTCTTACCAAACCTCATAACACCCTTCATGGGTGAAACTTTCAAATATACCCAATCATCTACTTCGAACTCTAACATCCTTCTCCTAACATCAGTGTAGGATTTTTGACGACTCTATGCCGTTTTCAACCTTTCTTGAATCACTTTAACCTTGTCGATAGCTTGGTGAACTAAATCTGGTCTTATCAACCCTGCTTCACTAGCTTCAAACCATCCAATATGAGATCTGTATCTTCTCCCATAAAGAGCTTCATAAGGAGCCATTTGGATGCTAGAGTGATAACTGTTGTTGTAAGCAAACTTAATGAGAGGTAGGCGATAATCCCAATTCCCTTTGAAATAAATCACACAAGCCCTCAACATATCCTCTAAGGTATGAATAGTGTGCTCTGCTTGCCCATCAATCTGAGGATGAAAGGCAGTACTTAAGTTCACTTTCTAACCCAAACCTTTCTAAAAAGATTTCCAAAACTGTGCAGTAAATTGTGCACCTCTATCTGAAATAATAGAGACTGGGACTCCATGAAGTCTTACCACCTCTTGAATATATAACCTGGCATAATCTTGTGCTGAATGGGTAGTCTTTACTGGTAGAAAATAGGCTGATTTTTGTCATTCTGTCGACAATCACCCAAATAGAATCGTGCTGTCTGCGAGACCTTGGTAAAACTATGATGAAGTCAATATTAATCATCTCCCACTTCCATTCTGGAATTTCTATATTCTGTGCCAAACCACCAGGCCTTTGGTGCTCAAGTTTCACTTGCTGGCAATTTAGACACTTAGCAACAAACTCTGCAATGCCCTTCTTCATGCTATTCCACCAATACATTTCTCTCAAATCACGATACATCTTTGTGGAACCCGGATGAATGGAATATCTAGAGCTATGAGCCTCCTCCATGATCCTCTCTTGGAGTCCATCCACCATAGGTACGCACAATGTACCTTGATATCTCAATACACCATCTCCCCCTTGTTCAAAATCTAATACTTTTTGCTTATGAACATTTGCCTTTAAGTCTAGCAAAATGGGATCTTGGTCTTGCTTTTCTTTCACTTTTAACACTAGTGATGATTCAGCCCCATTCGTCACCATTATTCCTCCTTCTGTGGAATCCATAAGTCAGACTCCTAAGCGTGCAAGCCTATGCACATCTTTTGCTAACTCTCCCTTTTCTTTCTCAACATTGGCTGTACTACCCATAGACAACTTTCTCAAGGCATCAGTAACAACATCAGCCTTACCTGGGTGATAAAGAATACTCATGTCATAGTCCTTGAGTAACTCTAACCACCTCATTTGTCTGAGATTAAGCTCTTTCTGAGTGAACACATATTGAAAACTCTTGTGATCAGTGAATACATCAGCATGAACACCATACAAATAATGATGCCATATCTTCAAAGCGAATACTACAGCAACCAACTCTAAGTCATGGGTTGGGTAGTTCTTCTCATGAACTTTCAACTATCTGGAGGCATAAGCAATAACTTTACCATTCTACATTAAGATACAACCCAAACCAACTCTAGATGCACACAATACACGACAAAACCTTGAGTACCTTCCGGTAAGGTCAAAACTGGGCAGTAGTCAACCTCTTCTTCAATTCCTGAAAGCTTTTCTCACAAGCTTCAGACCATTGAAATTTCATTGTCTTCTGAGTTAACTTCGCTAAAGGGGATGAAATGGATGAGAACCTTTCTACAAACCTTCTATAATAGCCAGCCAAACCCAAGAAACTCCTAATATCATTTGGAGATGTGGGTCTTGGCCAATTCTGCAATACTTCAATTTTCTGAGTATCAACTATAATTCCATCACCAGAAACTCATGTGGCCCAAAAATGCCACAGACTCAAGCCAAAATTCACACTTAGAGAACTTGGCGTACAACTCCTTATCTTTCAAAGTCTGAAGAACTATTCTGAGATGGCTAGCATGATCATCTTCATTCCTTGAATAGATTAGTATATCATCACTGAAGACGATAACAAACATATCTAAATAACGCTTGAAGATTCTATTCATAAGTTCCATGAACGCTGCTGGTGCATTAGTTAAACCGAACGACATGACCAAAAACTCATAATGACCATAACGGGTCCTAAATGTTGTCTTTGGAATGCCACATTCCCTTACTTTCAACTGATGGTAACCTGATCTGAGGTCAATTTTTGAGATACAAGAAGCATTCTAAAGGTGATCGAAAAGATCATCAATCCTCGAAAGAGGATACTTATTCTTGATGGTAACCTTGTTCAACTGACAGTAATCTATACACATCCTAAGGGAACCATCTTTTTTCCTCACAAACAAGACTGGAGCGCCCCAAGGTGAGACACTTGGTCGAATGAAACCTTTATCTAGCAAGTCTTTCAACTTCTCTTTAAGCCCTTTCAACTCTGTTGGTGCCATTCTATATGGAGGAATAGATATCAGACGAGTATCTGGAAGAAGATCTGTAGAAGTCTATCTCTCTCTCTCAGGAGGGACTCCAGGAAGATCATCTGGAAACTCTTTACTATTGGAACTGACTGAATATGAGGTACCTCAACACTTGAGTCATTAACTAGGTCTAAGTGATAGACACACACCTTAGAAACTAACTTTTTTGCCTTAAGGTACGAAATGAAATGACCCTTAGGCACTGTTGAACTGCTTTTCCACTCTAAGACTGGCGCATTTGGAAACTGAACTTGATTACTCGAGTTCTACAATCAACAGAGGCATAACAGACATGAAGCCAGTCCATACCAAGAATGACATCAAAATCTATCATATCTAACTTAATTAAATCAGCCATGGTACTCTTGTGATTGACAGAAACAGGACAATCACGATACTCTCTCTACTAGAATAGATTCACCAACAGGTGTAGAAACGCTGAACGGTTCACTAAGTTGCTCAGGAATAACATCAAAGTTCATAGCAACATAAGGAGTTACAAAAGATAAACTCGCTACTGAGTCTAGCGAAGCATAAATAGTAAAGTCAAAGACTTGAATCATAACAGTGAAAACATCTAGTGAATCCTCTTACTCTTGGTGACTATTGATAGCATACAAGAGGTCTGTTCCTTCGCCAGTACCAGAAGTAGCCCCTTTAGGTGTAGCTCGTCTGATGGAGCAACTGAAGGAGACTGGGCTCTATTGCCCCCATTACCATTTCCCTACTTGTTCTTTGGACACTCTTGCATGACATGCCTAGTCTAACCACATTTGAAACAACTAGTGGAGCCCTCACGATAAATACTTGAGTGGTTCCTACCACACTTGGAGCAGGTAGGAGGCTTACTACCCCCTTGCACCACACTTCCCTGTGAATAGACAGGCTTAGCTCTAGAATTCTGACTATAGTACTCACCCTTGTTCTTAGGTACAGGTGCACTAGCAGATAATAGAGCATGTCCCTTCTATTTCTGTTGGAAAGATGACCGGTTGGCATTACTCTTTTGCTGCCCGAACTCGTTCACTATCTTTGCCCTCTTGCTCTTGAACTCCTCTCTATCTCTCAGCTTCACTTCATCTACCTGCTGCACATAGACCATCAACCTTGAAATGTCCATGTCTCTAATAAGCATTGTTGCCTGACCCTTTTTGCTTGATAGATGGCCCAACCCAGCAACAAACAAGCTCTCATTCGACTCTTCATGTCCTTAACCATCTCTGGAGCATATCGGGATAGTTGGGTGAAATTCAACCCATATTCATGAACGCTGAGAGAATCCTGCTTAAGTGTTAGAAATTCCCGTACCTTAGCCTCTTTCAATTCTCGGGGAAAGAAAAGCCCCAAGAAAGCCTCTTCAAAACATGCCCAACTCGTAGGTGGTGCATCCTCAGCTCTACCCCCTTTCCATTGATCAAACCAAGTCCTAGGAACATTCTTAAATTGATATGCAGCTAGCTCAACTCGTTCAGTGTCAGCAACATGCATTACCTTGAAAACCTTCTTCAGTTCCTCAGTGAAGCTCTCTGGATCCTCTGTAGTGCTCGAACCAGCGAAACTTGGAGGATTCATCCTCAAGAACTCATGAATCCTCGAAGTATCAGCCTTTTCTTGTCGAGCTCCTCTTTGTTGACCAACCTGGTTAGTCACAGCTTGACTCAACATCCAGATAACCTCACGGAACTCAACATTAGTGACTTTGCTTTGCGGTTGCACTTCAGGTGCATTGAGTAACTCTTGCTCTTGTGATTCAACATTGCATCTCACAGGACGACCTTTGACATCTCTTCGTGGAGGCATAATTATCTGAAAAGCATGCACAAGCACGAGTTAGAGGGAAACTTTTAGAGATTAAACTCTAACGCACGAAATGAGTGTGAAAGAAGTGAAGGAATTTCTAACTGTTGCAGAGTCCCAATTAAAGATGTGGCGCACTTCACACCAATAACTAGGCCTCTACAGACACGACTTCATAGACTCCCTAGGACTCTTGAACTCTGGGTTGTGATACCAAGTTTTTCACGCCCCGAGCCTACACCTTGGGCGGGACTGGCACTCGAAGACTATTGCTGGCCCTAAGCGAACCCTTGGCTTGGCTTACTTAAATTAACGGAAGACTTAAAATCAACAAAGATAAGTTCATATAATAAACTGGAATGTTATAAAGGAACATTCAACTGGCCATTAAGGCAAACTCAAGTTTCAACATGGAATAATGACAATGAAAAAACTAAAGAACTAATATCTAACTGTCTATGAAGCCTCTAATAACAACTGAGATGGATGTTGGAACAAACCCCATAACATCCTAATGAACTAAACTAGGAAACAATGAAATGGATCCTTTGGAATGCAAGGAAGCTCACCAATAGACTCTAAACTGCTCACTGGATCAACGATGTTCTGGAATGCCGATCCTAGTTACCTGTGTCTGCATCATAAGACGATGCAAGCCAACTGGCATTAGTACATTGAATGTATGAGTATGCGAGTTGGAATGCTAAAACAATATAGGCTTGAAAGGGAATTTGAAAGAAACACTTACCTTGGATCTTCTCAACTCATGAATACTTAACTGAACTCATTTCAATATAAAGCAGTTTAAAACAAGTGCAATATAAAGAGAAGTTGTTTAAAAACATGATGTCAACTCTGTGTATATACAAGGATACAACATAACTCTGAAATGTATGTAAAAATGCAATAACTGATGTATATAAAATACAATAACTTCTGTGGGAGTTTCTCTAACCGACAACCATCACATAAGAGCAGTAGTGCTGATACAATGATCTACGTCACGCTGTCGGCGCATCCTATACCCGACCAAAGGTATAGAACCTGAACTACCCTATTGATCTACTAATCTATTGCGAAAAGGATTCATCTAAAAAGTATAACCCTTTTCTACCAATGGTGGCTACATGGTTTTATGGTGACGTGAGTTATCTAAACTCATGCTCGTCCTCAATTAGGTGCTCAATACTACTCCCAAAATATACTGGCTCTTATGTTTTAGAAACATACTTCTTCTGTGATTTGAGATTAGTGCTCAAAAATTTAGCTCAAAGGCTCTCTTGGAAATCAAAGTTTCCCCTCTTGCTTCATTTAGAAAGCGATTACTTTTTCTGAAAAGTGGCCTGAAGGCTATTTGGAAATCTCAGTTTCCGCTTATATTTAAATGTGAAAACATTTTAAATCTCTTTGGGAATACATAGTCCCCATATATTTCTTTGAAGAAACGAACTTCAACTTTAGATCCTTACTAAACTCGAAGCTTAATTCTTAAAACAAAGTTAAAACATTTGTGAAAGACTTTTAAAAAACTTTAAGAACTCATCTTAACTTGACTCTTGACTTCTCTTGACTTTGACCTTAACTGCTCTTGACTTGACTCTTAACTGATCCTTGAATTGAAAAATGGATTCAAGGATTAAGATTTATGAGTGGAAAGGTCTCATGATGTTTAGAAATGATTCTAGATTGTTAAACATGAGAAAATACCAAAAATCAATATTTGAAGGTGGGTCCGCAACATGGAGGCATAATTTAATTTTGGTTGCGAAAACATCTTCTGAGGCAGAACACCTCATGTCAGCTTCGCGACGCGAAGCTGAAATGATCAAATCTGGGCAATAGGTGCACGACGCGCGGCCACCCCTTAATTTCATCCGATGAAATTTCTTCTTCATTTTCCAACCCCGATTCACCCAAATTCGGTTCTTTTCTCAAATTTCTTTTAGATATAGATACCCAACAAATTTACCTAAGAACCTAACTCGAAACAACCTTATAATTCAACGTAACGAACACAAGAACTTCCCAACTTAGTCAAATTCAAGAACAATATATGAATTCAAGAATAGGTATCAAGTTCATCAATATTCAAATTCTTTTAGGACGAATCCAAACTGAAATAAATATGATTGGCATGTGGGAGAACGATCCCAACATAATGAGAGCCTCACATACCTGATAAAAGTAAATCCTTGGCGAAACACGAACTTCGTTGATCGATCTTGATGAATTTACCCTTTTCTCCTTCTTCTTTAGCCCTAGCGTGAAATCCCGAGTTCTAAAACTGACAAAGTTCTGAATTGACCCATATTAAGCTCCTAAAATTGGATTAAAATAATAGGGCAGTGAAAAGACTAAAATACCCCTTATATTTCCGGATTGGACATTTCCTTAATCTAACAACCCAACTTTCAAAGGGCATAACTTGCTCATACGAACTCGGAATTGCTCATACTTAGCGGCGTTGGAAAGATCATTCCAAGAGTCTCCCAACCATATCTGGAAAGACACCTAAATCATCGGGAGCGAGTAGTTATGGCCGTCTAAAATTGACCAAAATTCAACTTTAACTTACTTGCAATTTTCCAGATTTCCTTATACTTTCAAAAAAAAAAAAAACTATTTCCAGATTTTAAACTTCCTTCTAGTTCTTTCTAGTTGCGAGATGTTACATAGATACCCGATCTTGCTTATTCAGCAAACATAAAGATAATCAAACACAAAAGGTATAATAGTTGGAACCATTCGAAATCTAATGTGCCAAAAGTAGATAAATGGCTCTTGTGCAGACCAAGACATATGACCACAATAGATGCCTCTCAAATTTCATTCTTGCAACAAAAATCCACAACGAGATAGCTCAAGTAGCAAAGGAGATTTCATCCAACAAATGAAAAAAAAAGATCTCCAACGAATCAAAGATAACCTCCCCAACAATCAATCACATTCGTATGAGAAATTCAATAATGAAGATGAAGAAGGCATATATTTTCAGCCAACTAAACATCATAATGACATCACAAAACATCATAAAAATGATGTCACCTATAACATTAGCATGTATTGGCTGAATTTATTGTGGGTGATACTATAACACAACTATAGCACTTTTTACTATACCAAATATGTCCCTGATGATGTGGGGGAATAATTGGATAGAAAATATTGAGTAACACCCATCCCAGCAAATTTACAATCGAAAGTATTCTCATCAGTCTTCAACACATCAACCTTATATAGCTGAAGATATGCTAAGCCCTAATGGCACGACAACATGGGCAATTGGAAGCAACTCCCAAGAAATAACATTTTTTATTGCTTGTGTAAGGTCTTTTACATTTCTTGCACATATTCCACGTTCAAATTCTTAATTTTTCAGAATTACTACCCAAATGACATTTCTCCTCAAAGAATTATTATAAAGCTCCATAAAGGGGATAAAGTTAGATTTTTTTCTTAGGACATTTAAAGCAAACTATTAATTATGGTCTCTTATTCGATAGAAACCAATATAAGAGATGACATAAAAAAGTAAATGTGATAGAAATGCAGATGAGGAAGAGAGAAAATGATAAGTAGAAAGCTAAGTTAGACAATATTGGCGCAAGGAAGACTCTTCAAGAGCTTGAAGTTGAAATGTAGAGAAACATACGCAAATTCGAATGAGTATTAAAAATACAATCTCTTATTTTGAATAAAACATTCCTTTCACTTTCCATAAGTTCTAGAAATCCAACTGACATAAAAAAATAGTCCCCAGAAAATTAAAAATTAAAGATTGTAACCACTTGAGAAAAATACTTTCACTTTAGAAAGTCCTTATGATGAGTTCGAGTTTTTTCTTATAGCATTGGCTTATCATGTTGATAATTCACTTTGGAAAATTTTCTATTCCTTGAAACATGACCCTTGGTGTCCCTGCCACCTGCATATGTAGAAAATTACTTTCTATATCAAATAAGTAAAGAATAGTAAGCAAAGTTCGACAAAAGTACACACCTGAACAACAGAGTAAACTTGATCATACTCACTTCCATATTCATTAGGTAGGATCAAAATTGAAGCTCCAATATTCTGATAGAGATCATCCATATTATGGAAATTCAAATACGCATCACAATTTTCCCACTCATTTAAATCACTTATTTCATTAGCACTTGTATTTGATGTTGCAACAGTATTGCTTGGCACAAACATGTTTTGTTCACTGATCTATTGCTGGAAATTAGTATTTGCTGCTCCTGATCCATTGATTATCGCATTCCCACCATTCATATCAGTCATCATTGCACTAGTTGAATTTGTTGTTACATGGACTTGATTGAGACCTGAGCTGTAATCATATTGAGCTTCACGATTAAAGTTGTAATCATGATGATTCCCACTATTAGATGCCGTGTAAAAATTACTATTAGTGTTCTCAATAATTGTGCCTTGCGAACCAAATAACAAGTTATGTTGTTGTTGTAGCCTACCACCATCATTATTTTGGCCCAACAAAAATGGGTTGAGGTAGTGTTGTTGAACATGACGTTGTGGATGACAGAGTTGTTGCTCAGTTGAACTAACATAAATATTGTTGTTATTAACTGGTGAAAACTCCGGATCTCCATGAGTTTGATTTGGTACATTTGTTTGAAGATCAAGTATTCTCCCAAATATTTTATGGCTACTTGTTTCAATTCTTTGTTGGGAACCACTTGAAGATCTCTGTCGAATATATGTTTGCTCTTCTAAAGGTCTCCTTTGGTTGATACGACATCTCTGAAAGGAGAATAATCAAAGAAAAATTGGACTATGAAATTATTTATTATCGTAACTCATTTTTAAGGTATGTTTGCAATGCTTGAAATAAGTCTTTTTTAATAGTAAAAAAATTGTATTGGATAAAACTAAATGAAAAAATTCTTTTCAGTTAAATATTGATGATAATATTTTTTCAAGGAATAGTCGCTACGAAAAATAGTTTAAATTAGCATCGAATAAGAGTCTTCTAAGCATGCAATGAAAGTAATTGGTAGTCCTCATATAATAGCGAGTGGCTTGATAAAACTTTTGAATACTAAAGATGATATAATTTCCAACATTTACACGCATAAGTGATGCAAAATTAAATTTTATCCCAATAAATGCTTTTTGACACACCAACAACATAACCAGTGAAGTCTAATCAAGTGGGTCTGGAGAAAGTAGAGTGTAAGCAGACCTTAACATTACCTCGGGAGGTAGCTAAATGATTTTTTTTTATATGACATTAGTATCAAGATAATTGTAGTAAATGGATGTCACAAGTGTTGATGAAAAATCATCATATTTTCTAGTAACCAATTGTACAATAAAATAATTTGATAATAAATGTATTTTTACCAAACAAGTTACCCCTTAACAAAGACACACACACATATTCGTGTGAAGTATGTATGATTAAATATAATCCATAAATAATTAAGATATACCGATTAAAAAAAAGGAAACAATAAATTTGTTCAACTATTCGTGTGAAGATCCTTTAATCTTTTTAAGAATGTACCTGAAGATAATTGGCAACTTGCATCCTTGTAACACCTGGCACATTCATTATCTCGAGTATCTTTTTTGGTAAGCAACCTACATAATCCATTATAATGTACCTTTAATTTAATCACTACAACAATATTCCTAGATCAATATGAGATACATGTAGATAAGTAATCACCAAACATTAACTGCAAACAAATTTAACGTACGTTAGCTATAAGTATGAATCTCACTATTCATTTCACTACAGATAGAGAAACTAATTGTAGAGAAATTTAATTAATAACAAGGTAAACTTACGTCCATCACCAAGTCATTGTGTAGCTTCCTTGAATTTTTCACGGAGATTCACAGTCCATTCTATGTAGTCATTTCGCTTCAGAGTCTTATCAATACACGTACTTTGTCTTTCTCCTTTGTCAATCACTTTTTTGCCTTTTTTACATGTCTTGCTCCTCAATTTGTATGTTCCTCTTTCAGTCTCATGGATACTATTACTTTGTTTCTCATTATTAATAGACCTAATCTTCTCTCCAACGTGTCCTTTATTTCCCACAAAATTTTCATTACCAATAGTATAAAAATATTTCACATGATCTCCTTTTGGATCAAGTCCTTCTATCACTTTGTCTCTTTGTATTTTCTTCCTTAATACAAATTGCCACAAGTATTTCAGAATATTTTCATCAAGTGACCTTTCCATATACAAGTATGTTCCATTGTCAAAATCCTTCTTTGCCAAGAGTTCATCGTGTTCATCACATACAACTGCATAATTATTTTGATAAGTTCATAATTAGAATTAAATTATATTATACATCATGTGAGTAGTTAATTTATTGTGAACTTTATATATTGTAACAGTAATATTGTGACAATAGAATATATATCATATCACTATATAAACAAAGAACGATTAGGATTGTATAACTTCTGTTTTTAAACAACAAAAATCTTCACTTATTGCATTTAATGATGGTCTATCAAAAATTATTTTAGGTTTGTTTGGACTATTTAGTGATGAATTTCATGGTTAATTTTTTCTGGTAGTGTATTTACTAAAATAAATAACTTTAACCACCAAACAATAAAATCATATAAGATATCCATGCCATATCCATCTAAAACATATGTGATTAGTTAATTTCATTTATATAAACTGAATTTATATATTATAACAGTAATGCAACAAAATAACTATTTATTTTACAACAACTATTATTTTGCAATGAATAATTCTTGTTGTTGAACAATAAAAATTCATCACTAATCTTTTTAATGATTAAATTCACTTAGCTACAGACTATTTAAAAACAAATTAATGATGAACTTCACTGCTAGTTATTTATTTGTAAGTGTATTAATTAAAATGACTGACCTTAACCACTATAACAGTAAGATGAAAGATAGAACAAATACTTACAGAGAGTGACAATATCTAAGGCATCTACTTGTTTCAACAGTTTAAAACAAAACGAATCCGGTGAATGGACATTGACAATCATCACATCAATTTTTTCCTTTCCTTGTGAGAGAATTGACATTGCCACTGAAATCCTATCAACTGTTGTAACTGGATACATCCATGCATTTTGGAAGTTAGTGATGAACATGGAAATGATATATACACATATCTATCATTAGGAGGATCTGCTTAATCATCTTTCAAATTCAATTATGAAGTTTTATGTGATATTGCCCCACTTTACCCTATTCAATTGCATGTATCGATCAACTTATATTTTAATCGATGTGTAACATATAATAAGTGAGATTCACATAAAACAATTATAAATAATATTATTTTATGTTAAATAATTTGATTATATAGAATATCAAAGATCCTATTGGAGGATACTACTATTTATTCTAATTTATCTAATGACTTGTCAAAAATAAATAATCACTAAATAGATCAAATACTATCGAGGATAAAGGTTCAGAGATAATTTTATTTCATGAATACAACTAAATTTGAAGATTTAGAAAAGTATTATAATGGATATATCAATATGATGTAATATTCTCAGTTTACTTATCTATCGTCCTAAAAATGACCTTTTATTGTTGACATCAATAGGATAATTAATCCGATTTATTTGAAGATATTAATTGAAAGTAATTTATAATAACCACATGTTATTACTTGTCTCATATATGATAATATTATTTTTCTTATTTAATGAATATCGTATTTATGCATGCTAATTAAACTACAAACAGTTAAAAGAAATAAGCTAACAAAAGAGTCTTAAACTATTATAGAATACTGAACTGCAAATTGACAAAATACTCTTCTAGAAAAAGGTATTACCTATTATAATAGTACTGAATGGATTATAATGAGGGTATACTTCTACACCAAGTATCTAACATGAAACTCTAACCCATAATTTAGGCATTGACTTTCTGTTTTAGATATTTCTAAAAGTGGAAAATGGATTTTCAAAATCTTTTTTATTCTATCATTTTGATTGTTGTTTAGTTACTTTTGTTCGTACTACAAAGTTACTTGCTTTATGTATGTATACTATTGGTACCTACAAAAGTAGCTTGCAAAGATATTCAAGTAAAAATGATTTAATACACCTTGGACGTGGAAGAATCAATAAATACTAATAAAATAATTGAGAGACAACAAAAAAATACAGAAAAAATCCATAATAACACACATGAACTTAACTTTATTTTTTCCAAAAAACACCAAAATATTGTGGTGTTTGGCTACTAAAATTGTTATACTTATTTTTGCGAGGTAAAATAGCTCAGTAGTTCCATCGTTCTAAATTATTTTAGAGTATAGTAAGATAATTTTAGCATTTATCTAATTTTTAAAAAAATTCTGAAAATTGTCTATGGTGTTGCCAAATTTAAGTAGAGGTAGTAATCAAATTGTTGTTAGGGTTGAGCCAAAATGAAAAATAATATGTGAAACATAGCCATTAAATTATATTTAAATTATTTAATTTCAAAGTAAGGAAAAAACTATTTTAAAATTTAAGGTGCACGTGCTCAAAATGATGAAATATGTAACACCCCTCAAATATGAAGTAGGATAAAGTAGAGCCTCACATGGGTTTTATGCATTAATAACTTGTTAAAATAATGAAGAATAACCTTTTTAGTCAGTTTTAAAGAGTTTGGAAGTCAAACGTCAAGTGACGACCAAGACGTTCGGAAACTAGTCTTTTACGTGTTGGTGTGTTCTAGTATGTTGTTCATGTTTTTATGCGTTGTTTTGAGTCTAAAATCAGTGAAGGTGACCCTAGTGTCTTACTAAATGTTTTTAAGGTCAAAACGTTCGAGTACGAAGCCCCAGGACCACCCTAAGGGTCCCCGAGGAGGATCCCAACCCTTGGCCAAACAAGCTGCCAAGGCAACTTGCAAAATGGTCATGGAGGAGAATGTCCGCGTCGTGGACTTGTCGCGGACTCTTCTGTCTCGAAATTTAATTTCCAGAAACTTGTGGTAAAACTCCGCGTCGCGGACTTGTTTCCCGACAAAATCTGCGTAGGTAAAAACTCAAGTTTGACTTGTTTAAAAGGTCAAACTAAGTGAGGGGTAGTTTGGGTACGTTGGGGAATTATTATAAACGGTTATTCTACCTATTTTAGGGTATTTTAAGTGGTTAGAACCCCAAAACCTAGAATTAGACTTCATTATCCAAATTGAACCTTCCCTCTCAAATAAATTCTCTCTCTAGAACTCCATCGAAGACATTGATGAAGCTTCAAGCTAGGGGAAGAGTTCCTATTGATTTCTCCTTCAAATTCCTAGGAAATTAATCATAAAGGTATGGGGATTTTATCTTTGATTCTCCTTTCAATCAAAGAGCCAAATCCAAGTGATTTCAATGTTTTTCAAAAACACTAAAAACCCCAATTTCAGTTCTAAGCTTGGGTTCTTGCATTAAAGTATTTCAAATGATGATTTATGTTAATATTGATGGTTTTAAGATCAAAAACTCCATGAACCCTTGCATATCTTGAAATCCTAATTTTGGATCTAAAGTGGGTCTATTGATTATGAGCTAATAATGTGCTATTAATATGTAGATTGTTATGGGCTATTGATTTATGTATTGTTCTATAATGAATTATGAGGAATTGATGGTCAATAGTGTTATATTGGATGTTGGCCTTGAATGGACAATTGTGACCTAAGGCTTATGATGATGATGAAGTTGTGAATAGATTATTGATTCTAGTATTATATATATATATGTAGTAGATGTTAGAATTGTGAGGTTTGATCCCTTTGAAAGTGGGGAGGTGTTTACTTTATAAGCATGTTGTGATCATATCCCTTTGAAAGTGAATGATAATATTATCTTTCTTTATTCTGTATATATCTTTCCTTCTATTGTATAAATAAATAATTTCAATATATATATATATTTTGAGATAGTTTAGGCATGTGAAGATGCGGTATGATGATGGGTAGATTTGCTCCCATTTGAGATCTATTTAGCTCAGTAATTAGTATCCTCAATGTCTAATTTTGTCCTATTATGATAAAATATTGATGATTTGCAGCTACAAAGGCAAATTGATAAGGGATGGATTGATGTTTGAAGGAATGACCAAAATGCAAAAGAAGTACAAAACATACATTGTTGATCGCTTAACAAGAAGGAAAGATCGCCAACTAAGCACGAGCTTGCGCAAAATGATAGTGCATGGCATTTGTGTCTATCAAATTAAGTGGATAGACTCCAATAGATAAGGCGATTCACCGAATGAGAAAGGCGGTCGTGCAATAAACATCGCCCAAATGAAAGTGTTAAAAGAAAAGAGTGATTGCTCGTCAGACTAACCAAGGTTGTTCTCGGACATTTGTCGAACGTCAAAGGCTGACTTAATCAAGTTCACCTAATGAGGTTCAAACACCTTAAGCCTAGAGCATGAAAACATGAGCTTAGGAGTAAGAGGTAATTCGCCAAATCTAGCTCGGCAAGCCCGACTAATGTCGCCGATTGAGTCGTGTATTAGGGTTTTGGGCCTAATTTTAGAAAATTATAAATCGCTCAAGAGAAAGAAAATAAGGGATCATCAAAGTTTGTCTGAAGGAATTAGTTTTGAAATAGAGTTTAGAGAGAGAACAATTTACTTTCGTTCAGTACACTTTCTACCTTTAGGGGTTTTACAACTTTGTGCTTGAAACTGACAACCTGAAGTTGAATTTAAAGTCAGTTTACTTGTAATTACTTAAATTCATGTTACCCATGTCTGTTTCCTTGAATGGTATATTTTTTATGTATTTATGATGCGTGCCTAAAACTCCAAGATCTATGGGTGCAATTGTGGGGTTTGGTATTTATTTAAAGTAGTGAGTATTGTACAATGCTCTTTTTTGCTGCTGTTCATAGATGAATTTTTTATAATAAGCATGGGGTTACTTTATTGGTTAAGGTTGCAAACTTAATTCCTACTTCAAATTCCTGATCGATGCTCGAAAGAGATTTGTCGGAGTGGGTAATTAGTCCAATACTAGAATTTTATGTTTAAATCTGTAACTTGCTTGAAAATAGAGGTTATGGGTCGAATATATTTTTCCGATTCTTGGAATGGAGAATAGAGTATGTTATTGGGTTATTTTGATTGACATTTAAATGAGACTGAAAGTAGATTCCATGTATAGATGCATTGATATCAAAAGATGATTAGCGTCACTGAAGATGACTTAGCTATTCTTGAATCATCATCACTATAGAGCAACACAATTACCCCTATGTGACATCGATTTCCAATATCCACACCCCTAGATTACTTGTTTACTCTTGAATTCTTTGGTATTTTAGTTTAATTGCGATCACCGATTACCAAAGCTTTCTATTAAATTGGTGGAATTATCTACCCACTTGTTCTTACTATTACAAATAAGTGATCTTGGAATCAAAATTTCTAAAAAGGAATTCTCCATGAAATACCATTTTCTATGGGATTCGACCCCGACTCTTCATTGAGTATTATAATTGACGACAATAGTAGTCCCTTTTAATTGGTTTTAAAGAGGACATTCGAGTGTTTTAAAGAGCTTACTGCTGCCTTTTTGGAAATAATATTTCCACCCTCAAAGATTGTTAAACATCGAATCCAAATAAAAAATTTCAAGCGTATTTAAGGTGAACATCTACATGAGACGTGGATAAGGTAAAATAAGCTACTTTTTCAATGTCCAATGCATGGTGTTCCGGACAATTTGCTGCTACAATACATCTATTCTAGCCTTGATTCAGTCAATAAAGGTTTGTCTGATCAGTTGGTCCAAGGTGGATTAATGAAACAATTGTTTGACGTGGCTAGTTTATTTCTAGATGATATGAGCAAAGTTAACTGAGCATGACATACAAGAGAAAACCAACTACCTACTTTGCAACTTGGAATAATCATTGAAAAATTTGAGAAGGACCATGAATTAGATGAAAAAACATGGCCAATAAGATGACCCAACTCGATTTGCTATCTAACCATGTCATGAGAGATGGACATACATCAGTAAATGTTGTTATAATCAAAAGTGGGCAGTGCCTAGATGATTCCATGATCTACTCCTCGGTGAAGATTGATTGATCGGAGGAGAGAGCTCATAGCTTATTATTAGTATAGTGAAAAGGGTCTGTAATCTAAAGTACTGTTGATGCTGAGATTAGGAAAAAAGGCACTAAAATTCTCACTCCATAGCACAATGTGGGCCAAAGAGTAAGTTGCAGCCTGTATAACAGTTCAGCCTTCTGGTATTAGCTTAGGCTTGGCTTGTAACATTTCCACTTTCTCTTCCGTTACACTGTTGCTTAATTTGTTCTTTTTTAGCAGTGCATCTGGTAGGTCCTGGTAAAAGAAGTTTTGCTCAAATCTTATCAACAAAATCTCATATGCTCATCTTAGAAACCACTTAAAGTTGGATCAATTTAGAATATTAAATTATTGTGCGAGAACAGTTCTGTGATATATCCTTTTAACACAATTCAGCTCTCCTGTTTTTGATTTTGGTTTTCAACTTTTATTGAGATTTTTGAGCTTTAAATTGTATAATGAGTGTGGGCTTGAAGCCATAAGGCTATTGTTTGTTAGATTTCATTGGGTTGCATTATATTGTGCAATTTGAACTATACCAATAAGATATTTGAATATGTGTGCCTGTAAAATGTCAATCTTGATTGTGTTAGTTGAAGTTTAAAATTAAATCGATATTTATGTTGGGTTTGAGTACAATTTTATGTTGATTAAGTTTGATTATCTTAGTGTTGACCCAATTACATGATTTTGCCTTATGATAAATAGGGTGACTACTTTCTTAAAGGTAAATCATCAATTCTTGCAATGCTTAGCAATATCTCAGGGGAGTATTAGTACCCATTGGTAGATAAGCATAATATATGTGGATTGTAATGCTGGGAGGAAATTAATACTGGTTGTTTATGTTGGGTTACATGTAATAATTAGGCAGTGGATTGAACACTTCCTATTTGGTGGCTTGTCTTAGCTCACCAAGGAGGTTAGGCGAATAGCTGAATAAGCCTCAGCGCGTCCTCTTTAGCATATATATTACCTTGGGTACTATCCCATTCCGATGGCTTGTCTTAGTCTACCAATATCATTTGGTGAATAACCAACTAGTAGTGCATATCTCCTTTGATGCATCTGTCTTTTTTTATTTGCTTTGTTATTTTTGATGAACTTATCTTGGCTTGCTTAAACCGACTTGGCGAATCACGGAGTTGGAATTGATTCAACTTTTTGTTCTTGAATCATGAGATATTTGCAACGGTTTAATTCGGTGAGATCACTGAAGCTCGCTTATTATTTTTGGTTTTTTGCCTTCCCAATAGGTGAGATTCTAAGATGTTTTTGAAGTTTGATTCAATGTGTGTTTGATTTCAACTAACCTTCACTACTCCTATATTTGAATGTGTGCTATGTAGGTAATGGCAAGAACTAAAGGAAAGGAAGTTGTTACATCGGATATTGCGTCAAACAGAGATCCTCCTTCTCCTCCACAAAAGAAACACCAAGGCTTATCCAATAACGAGCCTTCCCAATTGTCAACAATTCACAACCTCACAAGCATCTATCCAAGAAAGGGTACAACCTAAAAATGGGGGTGGTGAGGTAGAGGACTTAGATTATGTCGAAATTGGTGTAGCCCTCCTTTGTGTAAGCACCTACTCCTAGAGTCCTCTCAATTATCGCTTCAAGAACCCTCAATAGGATCAAAGTTTCTGAAGAGATGATTATCCTTAAAGATAGATGACTCTTCACTAACAGAGTCATGAGTGACTACCTACCTATCGCAGATACCATCCAGTTCCACAAGTTCGAGGGGTTCTCCAAGCCAAGGAACCCCTTTATTCCATCTTGGGAGCAAGAGTTCTACAATGCTTATGCGCAGGCCCTTCCAATGAAGAGGAAAGGTACAATTTGGAAATCGCTTAAAGAAGTGGAGGTGCATTGCAATAAAGTATGATCCAGAGCTATTAACATTGCACTTGGGATACCGTCATTACAAGCAGATCTATATTCACTATGCATGAGACATGGCTTGGATTCCTTGAAAATGTAGTTAGCCCCTCACATTTTCTGATTCTTCTTCCTTCTTGATGGCTAATGGTGCCCAGATTTTGAAATAAGACTTGAATATTGTAGAGAGATACTTGTTTGGCTTCATCAGTAGTAACATAATGTCATCAAATAATGAGTCTATCCTTCGCCATGACAAGGCACTCTTGGTAGTCACAATCATAGACAATTAGTACATATGTGTGGTTGCAATTATACCTAATGAGATTCTGATGAGAGCTATGAAAGAGCACACTTGAATCTCATTTTTGGTGTATATTACCCAGCTACGTGAGAGGTCATTATCCCTTATATTGAAGCTAAAGATGTGAGCGTTACCCAACTTCTTCTAGTGATATCAGGAGGATTGGGGCTTGTGCTTACGGGACGACGTTGCTAGGAGGAAGCCTCCACCACTAGACACGATGCCCTTTGTTGATTCCACCACACTATCGATTGAGGCTAGCACACTTGCTCCATCTGTGGAGTAGGCAAGTATTTCTTCACCTATGCCTCATCATACTCTTGCTGCTAGTGATTTTTCTATTGTTCCCACTAGTATTAGTGTTTCTATTTGTGTTGCTCTAAGACTTTCCCCAACTTCTATCTCTCGTCACGCATTGACACAAACAATGATTTATCAGATGGGAAGCTTTACCTAGTTGGCAGATGTTATAGCCACCCAAGTTGAGATGAACATGCCCAAAGTCATTGATTGGGCCATTAAAAAGGCCTTACTTCGGTTGATAGAGAGAGTGGTTAAGTGTGAGGGGTTTGTTGAGAGCCATGGTGATAGGTTGGAAAACATCGCCACTAGACATGAGGCCTAAGAGAAGGCCAAGGGTAGTTCTGGTGCACTAGACACTATAAGGGACGAGGTTTCTACCTTCCAAGCAGAGGTGACCTAGTTGCAATCCACGAATATCTCCATCCTTTGAGGTGATGTTCCATTACTGGATGCGCCTACGTCCTTGCCAAAGATGTATAGAACTGAATTTCTTCCTAGTGAGCAGTTTTAGATAGCTACAAGTGTTGATACAGTTGATGATGATGATGCTGAGAGGCCCGATGATGAGTTGGCCGAAGAGAGGGATGAGCAGGAGTTGCGGAACGAGGAGCATGGTATTGTGAAGATGTTAACTGAGTTGCAGGATACTAAGGAGGTCATTTTCCAGGCAACCCTAGAGAGATCCCTTAGGGAGACTACAGAGGTTGGTCCTAGTGGAGTCTTTTAAGACTAAACCATACCTCCAAGCATTTAGATAGGAACTGATGCCCTATATGAGTCTTCCTTGCATCCTCCAGTGATCTTATTGCAGGGCATCAATGCCCCTCTTGAGAATTCCCCACGTGAGACTCCAAACAAGAGTGCTCCATAGGCATAACTTGTCAGGGGGACCCTTTTATCTCTTCCTCATGTACTTTATTTATCATTTCATTAAGGATACTTTATTTTATATTTTGTATGGTAAGGTATTTAGTTCCAACGTTCCCCTTTTTAATTGTATTTTGTTATTTTGAGATCTTGATAATTGTTGTCGTAACACCGTGAAAACTTCAAAGATAAAACCCGAACCATTCTTTAATTGTCTCTAAAATTGAATCGGGTGATCCTTAAGTTACTCATATGTGTAAAGGTCATTTTTTTGGTGTTCTAAAGGATTTGGATATGACTTAAGCTCAAAAGAACCCCCTAGCACAGAGTTGAGTTGAAATCTTCATTTTCGATTATGTTTTGACATAAGATTCTACTTAGGTCAACTTCAGATGATCATATCTCCTAAAAAATAATGAATTAGGTGGCCTACTACCTACAAAATCAAAGGCCTTTGAGTCCTCTTTCCAAATCAAAAAAGTTTTCCTCATTTCATGTTCAGAGTAAAAAGTTATGACCATTTTACGAAAGATCATCAAACAAGAATTTTCTAAGTCTGTGAACGACCGCCCCAACCGATGGGCTGTAGGTTGAATGATGAACCATCCTATCAAGTTGTCGGAAGAGTACTGGGGTCAACTTTTGGGACCCAAAGCTAAGGAACACAACCGACGGGCCGTAGGTCTAACTAGGGGCCGTTGTTTGGACCCGTAGATGGACTTTTGTGCCTTAAAAACTTAATATAGAATCTACGGATGGGATCTATGGTTTGTGGGTCAAACCACGACCCGTAGATGGCTCGGGTCAAATCACGCCTTATAGATAGTCCCGTGGACAGTTTTTGATAGTTTTTAAAGAGGGGTAGTTCAGTCTTTTCCAACCCTCTCTAAGCCTAACTTATGAATTCTTTTTCACCTAATTAAGGTATAAATAGTGTTGATTATGAAAGGTTATTATAGTGATAGACTTAGTTCGACCTCATTCTACATCTACTTTCTTTTAGTAAAGAATAATCTAGGGTTACATCCTTAGTTTTGATTATTCTTGAGTTGAGTTTGTTGTTGAATTCCGAGGTTTTATTCCTAATTTTTGAGTTGCTATAGATTATGTATTGAGATTCTTGAGTTGATTATTCATGCCTATTTTTCAATTTGAACCCTTTTATTTGAAGTATTCAATGAGTTATTGGCGAGAATCCTTTTAAACGAAATATTATCTTAAATTGATTTTCTCATTGAGTAAAAAAGAGTTTTAGAGGAAAGTTTAAGGAGGCATTTTGAGTAAAGCTTATTGGAATTATTGACACTCAAATTTATCATTTTTACAGTGAGAAAAGAGAAACTTTGATTTCCAAACGAGTAATGAGTGCAGAGTTAATTCAGAGGAATTGCCTCTTTTAAGAGGATAGTTGAGCAATTATCTCAAACTAGAGAAAGATTAATGTTTTTATAAATTGAGAAAAGGTAAATATTATTGGGAGTATTATTGAACACTGATATGAGGGAGTGTTTAGACAACTCACAACCCCCATAAACCATGTCTTGCCAACATGGGTACATGATCATACTTTTTAGACGAATCCTTATTGCCTTTGGACATAGCTTAGTGGATCCACTTTGTTGAGGTGTTCTATATCCTGACACGACATATGACAGTTCTAGCAGCATGACAAGATGTTGTATCATCACTTAGCTCATAGTGATTGTTGTTGGTTAGAGAATCTCCCTATAGAGTTAAAGTGTATTTTTATGTATAACTTATTATGTTAAAGTTAAGAGAATGAGAACGTATTCTGGAAATTTTTGATGATTTCACTTCCTTATTTCATTACATTCACTCGACTATGTATCTACATCTATTATATTCTTTTCATTCAGTTGTTTGCTATTCAGCTATATTACAAACTCGTACATTCAATGTACTGATGTTATTCGACCTACATCTTTTAAAATTCATATGGAGGTAACCAGGATCATCAATAGACGTTTAGTTGAGATCACTTTGCACTATTGACAACTTTGGTGAGCCTTCTTGATTTCCAGAGGATTTCACAATTTACTTCCATGTTATTGTTGAGTTGCCGTGGGTCTTGTCCTTACTTCTATCCTAGTATTAGAGGCTTCATAGATAGTTAGATTTGATAAGTCTCATAGTATTTCCCTTTTGTTTGAGATGTTTTGAGATTGTTTTGCAATGTATAATTATTATTGCACTTAAGTATTTTGAGACAGTTGAGTTAAATATTTACTTGAGTTTGAACTTTATAAATTATATTTTACATCTTCATTTTGCTTGAGTTAGTCTTCCACTAAACACTTATCCAAGCCAAGGGTTCACTTGGGGATCAAAAATGGTTCTCGAGTGCTAGCCACATCTGGGGTGTAGGCTCGGTGCATGACAAACTTGGTATCAGAGCCCATATTTCAAGAGTTTTAGGGGTGTCTATAAGGTCGAGCTTGTACAGTCCTTCATGTCAGTTTGAAGCACGCCACATCTACAATTGGTGGGCTACAACATTTACGACCATTTCACTTTCTTCTTACTCATGTTCGTGCGATATAGTTCAACCCTATAAAAGTTTCCTCTAACTTCTACTTACGTGTCTTTTCTTATCATGCCTCCATGATGTGCCGTGAAATCTTGGTATATTTGATGACAAAACTAAGGATTAACACTAGAATTGAGTTTATTTTTGTAAGATTTTATATGTGTTGAATGTCAAAACAGGTTTATACGTGCATAGAAAAGTTGGAAAAAAAGAAGCTTAAAATGATTGTCTGAAGGAAACACCACGGAGCCCAATACGGGCCATCATATGGCCCGTGATGATGAGGCAGTGATGTGGAAATTGAGATACTGATAACTAAAGTCAAAGTGAAGACAAGGAGCCCTAGACGGGTCGTATTCCTCTTGACGAGCCGTGATAATGCTCATGGTAATGAAGTAGTAGACATGGAGAAGTTGGGATTTCTGACCAAAGTTTAAGTAAAGACCAGAACGCCTTTGATGGGCCATGGTCCCTATAACTTTCCGTGAAGTTGACCGTGAAGATATTCCAGTGAAGAGGGCTTGAAGAGTTACATATTGGTGGACCAAGTAACGACCACAAAAGGCTTCACGGGCCGTGGTCATCGTAACAGTTCTTGATGCCGCGTGTGGTAGATTTCCATGGTGTTTTGAGATTGCCAAGTAAGGACAATAGAGAGCATCACGGACCGTGAAGCACTTGACGGATCTTCGTACTGTCCGTGAAGCTCCCCGACATTTCAGTCCTACTTCGAGAATGACTCTTTTTAGATTGACTATTTGAATTAATTAGGTTGTAATTTTGAATCATCTCGTGATATCTGGAACGAGTGACTAGTTTCTAAATATTCTCTACTTTTAGTTTTGATCAATTAGCATTGAACGATTTCGAAATTTTGAATTTATTTGTCTGATTATCAAATCTTCGATTGAATTTGCAAACCTTCGTAAGTGATTTCTCTTAATGAATTCATTACAAATATTTTCTTATTCAGTTAAAAGCATGAGTGCTTAAACACCACAACTAGGGTTGTGGGAACTATGACTGAAATGTGAGTTTAGATTCGTAAAACGAGTAGAATGTGATTCATGTTTGCATAACTTAGCTTACCTTTCATTAGTCCATTATTGTACTGAGTGCATTATTTAGAACTCGTCTATATCTACCAATTGTTTGAGAAAAAATTTATAGTTAGGAAAAAGTTGGGTTAAATTGTTCAATTAGAGTGACAGTTCGAGTTCTAGAGAAAAGAACTTTGATTCTAAACTTTGCGAGGGTAAGATTGACTCACACTCTAATACCGAGAGGTATTGAGTGGAAAGTTATCTAATAAGACTGAGAAGTGTCTGATATACCTAACTCGTGTGTATTTTTCAAAGAATGAAGTACCTGAAACTCGTTCATGAATCAACATCAGATTAATGTCAAAGGCAACACAACATTTGTTTTGTTCATTTATCAATACAACTTTAAAATCAAGACTCTGTAAATTATTCTAATCTTGTAATCTCAACAATATTTGTTACCTAAACCTTACAACTAAACCCAATTTATATTTCGCAATTACCTTTGTTAGGAAATAATAACAACATTTCAATAAACGCGATTGTGAAACTATTTGTGTAAAGAAATTCTCTGTGGGATGGAACTCATCTCACGTTAAGTTCTATAAATTGACTTTGACCATTTATACTTCTTAACTGAAGTGTAAGTTTGGACGTATCACCCCACGAAGAGCTATTTGAGAACGTCCTGCTAGGAGGAATGCTAATTCTCAAGGTTAAGAAGCTTCCAATGCACCAGATATGGATGAGGATCCTCAAAGGTTTATCGACAAGGTCTATAAGGTACTAGATATTATGAGGGAAACTCCAGAAAAGAAAGTGGAGTTATTCGCTTACCAATTGAAAGATGTTGCTGAATTGTGGTATGATCAATGAAAGGGAGAGAGACCGGTGGAAGTGGGTCCCCTAGAGTGGGAAGTGTTTAAATTGTCGATTATTGATAGGTTGTTTCCCTTAGAGTTGAGGGAAGCTAAGGTGCAAGAGTTGATTAACCTTCATCAAGGAAGTATGAGTGTGAAGGAGTATGTCGTAAAGTTCACTCAATTGTCCAAGTATGCTCCAAATATGGTGGCAGATTCGAGGGCTAAGATGAGTAGGGTTTTGATGGGCGTGTCCTACATGGTAGAAAAAGAATGTCGTACGACAATTGTACTTCATGATATGAATATCTCACGTCTTATGGTGTACGACCAACAAATTGAGGAATCAATACTTAAGGGAAACTCTACAGAGGTAAAAAAGGCTAAGACCGGTGACATTAATTTCTCAAATGCTAGATCTGATGGACATAGTCGTCCTAAGTTTCATCAAGGGTCTTCCGGTCAAGGTTATTCTAACGTTCCACTGAAGTTTGACAAGGATATGGTGTCTAACCCTAAACCTCAAGGAGGTAATGGAGGTGGCTCTTCTTTGGCTAGGTCTGCATATGCTAAATGTGGGAAGAAACACAATGGTAAGTGCCTAGCCAGCACCGACGGATGCTTTAGTTGTGGGAAAACTAGTCACAAATTGAGAGATTTTCCCATGCTTGCGGCAAAAGGAAAAGAAAGCAAACAAGCTCCTCCTAGTGGTTTAAATTCCAATGCTCTAAAGCAAAACCATTTTTATGCTATCCAATCCTGAGGTGACCAAGAGAGTTCCCTGGATGTAGTGACCGATATGTTAAAAGTTTTTCAACATGATGTATATGCCTTGCTTGATCCCTATGCTACTTTATCTTTTGTGACACCCTATGTGGTGATGAGGTTTGATGTTCCTCTAGAAGTGTTATTAGAACATTTTTCTGTCTCTATTCCTCTTGGTTACTTGGTAGAACTTGACATGTTAGACTTTTATGTGATTTTTGGTATGGATTGGTTACATGCATGCTATGCCTCTATTGATTGTAGAACTCAGGTGGTTATATTCCAATTCCTGAATGAGCCTATCCTAGAGTGGAACGGTGGAAATTCTATGCCTAGAGGTCAATTTGTGTCTTACCTTAAATCTAGAAAGATGATCTCAAAGGGTTGACTTTACCATGTTGTTAGGGTGAGGGATGTAGATTTCGAAACCCCTTCTCTTGAGTCGGTTCCCATAGTTAATGAATTCTCAGAAGTTCTCCCCGATGATTTGCCCGGTATTCCTCCCGAGCAGGAGTTAGATTTTGATATTGACATTCTCCCGGATACGCAACCTATATCTATTCCTCTTTATAGATTGGCTCTGGCCGAGTTAAAGGAGTTTAAAGAGCAACTAAAGGATTTGTTGGATAAGGGTTTCATCTGACTGAGTATCTCTCCATGGGGTGCTCCAATGTTGTTTCTTAGAAAGAAGGATGGGTCTCTTAGAATGTGAATTTATTATCGTCAATTGAATAAAGTGACCATTAAGAACTAATATCCTCTTCCAAGAATTGATTACTTCTTTGACCAACTTCAAAGGGCTAGTTATTTCTCAAAAATTGTTCTTCGTTCAGCTTATCGCCAGTTGAGGGTGAGAGGGGATGATATTCCAAAGACGGCTTTTAGAACCGTGTATGGTCACATGAGTTTTTGGTTATGTCGTTTGGGTTGACCAATGCTCCAGCGGCATTTATGGATTTGATGAATAGTGTGTTTAGACAATACCTTGATATGTTCGTAATTGTGTTTATTGATAATATTTTGATCTATTCAAGGAGTGACGACGAACATATGGACCATTTGAGAATTATGTTGCAAGTTCTTAAGGACCAACAACTTTTTGCAAAGTTTAGAAAGTGTGAATTTTTGTTAAAGTCCATAGCTTTCCTTGGTCATATTGTGTCAAGCAAGGGGATTGAGGTAGATCCTAAGAAGACGGATGCGATCAAGAGTTGGCCTAGACCTATAACTCCTTACAATATTAGAAGCTTTGTGGGTTTGCCCGATTACTATAGTAGGTTTGTTGAGGAATTTTCTTCCATTCTTCTCCTTTGACGGCTTTGACTCAAAAGAAGGCTAAGTTTATGTGGTCGGAAGCTTGTGAGAACAGTTTCCAAGAGTTGAAAGATAGACTTGCTTCCGCTCCGGTGTTGACCTTACCAGAAGGTATGGATGGCTTTGTGGTATATTGTGATGCCTCTAGAGTTGGGTTGGGATGCATTCTTATGAAAAATGTCAAGGTGATTGCCTATGCTTCAAGGTAAATTAAGATCATGAGAAGAATTATGCTACCCATGACCATGAGTTAGCAGTTGTTGTGTTTGCCTTAAAAATATGGAGGCATTACTTGTATGGGGTCCATGTGGATGTTTTCACCGATCATAAGAGTCTACAATATGTGTTAATTCAAAAGGACTTGAATCTTCACCACTTAAGGTGGCTAAACCTCTTGAAGATTATGACATGAGTGTCCTTTATCACCCCAATAAAGCTAATGTGGTAGCAGATTGTCAATGGGTAGTGTGGCTCATGTAGATGATGTAAAGAAAGAGTGGTTTGTGATGTTCATAGGTTGGCCCCACTAGATGTTCAACTAGTGGATTCCACCCAGGGTGGTGTCATGGTCCATAATGGTTCTGAATCATCCTTTGTAATGGATATGAAGTCTAAGCAACATCTTGAACCTATTTTGGTTGAATTGAAAAAGGCGGTACTCAAAAATTATGTTGAGGCTTTCTCCCAAAGAGGAGATGTGGTACTTAGATATCAAGGTCGATTATGTGTTCTGAATGTTGATGACTTAAGGGTACAAATTTTAGAGGAAGCCCATAGTTCTCAATTTTCTATTCACCCGGGAGCCACCAAGATGTATCGTGATCTACGGGAAGTCTATTGGTGGAATGGGATGAAGAAAGATATTGCGAAATATGTAGCCAAGTGTCCTAATTGTCAACAAGTGAAAGTTGAGCACCAAAGGTCGGGAGGTTTGTCCCAACATATTGTTATTCCTACTTGGAAGTGGGAAGAGTTGAATTTGGACTTTATAGCGGGTTTGCCCCGCACCCGGCGACAACATGACTCTATATTGGTAATAGTAGATCGGATGACGAAATTGGCTCATTTCATTCCCGTCAAAGTTTCTTATTCGGCGGAAGACTATGCTAAGATGTACTTGAGAGAGATGGTAAAATTGCATGGTGTACCTTTGTCTATCATTTCTGATCGTGGTACCCAATTCTCTTCTCAATTTTGGAAGTCATTCCAAAAGGGTCTTTGTACCAAAGTTAAGCTTAGCATGACTTTTTATCCCCAAATCAATGGGAAAACGGAGCGTACTATTCAGACTTTGAGGACATGTTGAGGGCTTGTGTGATTGATTTTAAGGGTAATTCAGATGACCATTTGCCACTGATGGAATTTGGCTACAATAATAGCTATCACTCGAGTATTAGTATGGCTCTCTTTGAGGCTCTCTATGGTAGGAGGTGTAGATCTCCTATTGGTTGGTTTGAGGTGGGTGAAGTTTCTTTGATAGGTCCCGAGTTAGTTTATGAAGCCACTGAGAAAGTTCAACTTATTAGAGAGAGGTTGAGAATGGTCCAAAGTCGGCAAAAGTCTTATGCCGATGTTAGGAGGAGATATCTTGACTTTGAGGTTCATGATTGGTTTTATTCAAAAAATTTACCCATAGAGTGTGTTATAAGGTTGGGAAGAAAGGGAAGCTTAGTCCCCATTTTGTAGGCCCATATGAGATTTTGAGGTGTGTTGGCAAGGTTGCATATGCGTTAGGATTTTCAAATGAGTTGGCATTGGTGCATCCGATTTTCCACGTCTATGTTGAATAAATGTGTAAGGGATCCAACATCCATAGTTACCTTAGAAGGTTTGGAGGTTAAAGAAAATCTTGCTTATGAGGAGGTACCGGTTGAGATCTTAGACAGACAAGTCAAAAAGTTGAGAAACAAGGAAGTTGGCTCAGTGAGGTGCTATGGAGAAATTACTTAGTCGAGGGTGCTACTTGAGAGGACGTTATGTGATTTGATATCATCATATCTTTCCTTCTACTCCTACTCTAGCTTGAGGTAATAATCTCATCTCGGGTTGTTTTATGTGTTGGGAGTCATTTGTGATTTATGTGTTTCCATGATTCCCTTATGATTATGCATGTGCATGTAAAAGCTTAAATTTTGAAAGAAATTACTTGTATTATTTGTTTTCTTCATGTTGTTTGCACTGAGTATGAGTTGCCTATAGACTTCATGAGATGATTGTTGAGCATGCATTTGTTATACTCTTTGAGAATGAGTTGCATAAAGGCTCCATGAGATTGTGTTGAACATGCTTTTAGTTTGGAGAAGAAAGTTCCTCCTTAGACATGAGAAATTTTGAATTTCATGTATATTGGGTTGCTAGATGTAGTTCCTACTTCCTTTTTGATGCATTTGAGTATGATGAGTTTGGAGTTGATGTTTTCTCCTTATTTATGTGGATTGCATGCATAGTGGGCTGATAGAGTTAGTTCACCCATCTTTTGATTTTTTGCGAACGTCCTAGCTTGCAGTTGATAATTCCTCATTGGTTGATTGTATTGCATCGTAGGTTAGGTTGCAAGTTCCTCTCCTACTCTTTTAGGAGTAGTTTAAATCTCATTCGAGGACGAATGCTCCCAAGGGGGATATATTGTAACACCACGCGTCCAAAGAGAAACATTTAGTTGCTTTCCAAATGCTGGTGCAGCCAACCACGCCAGCCACCCACAGCCCGTGGAGGGGACAATGCACCGTAGGCGTGGTCCGTGGTTGGAGCCCCAGAATCCCAAGATTCTGACCCCTATTGACGGCCCACCAGGATGGTCCGTGGGTCGGACCACGCCCCATCGACTAGGTCCGTCGTTGGGCAATCAAAAATAGTCCAAGCTTGGACCACTGAAGGGACCTACGGACCGAAGGTTGGTCCATGCCCCGTGATCCAGTGGCCATAGGTCAAGGCCAAATTCTCTTACCACCAACCACTGCTCATCAGGATTGACCGTAGGTCCATCCACGCCGTCGGCTGGGTCCATAAGTGGTAGGTCGGAGGCTGCAGGAAGTTTAACTTAGGGGTAATGTGGTATGTCATTTTACCTATATTTAGAACCACTATATAATCCTTTTTAACCCCAAATTTACCCCATTTAATTCATTCTTCCTAAATCCCAAAAGAAAACCAATTCCTATCAAATATTTTCATTTCTAGAACTTGAAGATGAAGATGATGATTTCACCTAGGGTTTCAACCTAAGGATCCAAATTCACCATTGAAGATAGGAAATTGGACTTGAGGTATGGTAGCTTTCATCCATGGGTTCCTTCCACCCATGGAGTCCCTGAATTCCTTTATTTCAAATGATAAGATTCCCCAATTAGCTAGGGATTTCCTCAAACATCATGGGTTCTTTTGATTATTGATCTTAATGATTGAATTATGTTTAAATATGCATGAATTGATGATTTACAATGCTTTTATGATGTTTCGTCTATGAACCTGTGCAAACCCCCATGCTTTCCAAATTGTCATCTCATAGAGTAGGGTTGTTGATTATGAAAGATGAGTTTTATGATCTAAAGCATTAAGTAATAGAATTACATGAATCTATGATAAATCCCTATCTAATGCTAGAATTCTAGATTTAGTGATTGAAAGTAACTTTGAACCTTGAAAGGGCAATGTACGAGTATGCATGATCTTATGAAACCAATGTGAAGGCTTTAAGGGTGCTTTGAGAGTAAAGTGCCAATATTGTTGTTTTTGTTGTGTTGAAAAGGTTATTCTCACCTAATTGAATCAATAAATAAGAGTTATCCTAATGAACTAACTGGATTGGCAAAATTACATGCCTTTCCATGGATAATGAGAATAAGTTAAAAAAATACTATTATCTAGGAATTAAACTTAGAAGCAAGTGGATATTGACCTTGAGATGGAAGCTCTCCCTTGAGTAGAGGCCGTTTTTAAAAAAAATCTAAAATCTTTAATCTGTCACATATAACCTCTGGGAGAAGAAGAAAGATTTGGGGTCTATATATAGGTAAGGAAACAAGTATATGTATTTTCATATATAGAAAGGAACTATTTTTGTGACTGTTGGGTTTTAAAAGGTGTACATTAAAAATAAAGGGTTATGACTTTAATGAAGAGTTGTGACTTTTATCAAGAATTGTGACTTTTACGAAGATTTGTGTCTTTTATAAAGAATTGTAACTTTTATGAATAGTTGTGACATTTTTGAACAATTGTGACTTTTATGAAAAGTTGTGGCTTTTTCGTAAGGTTGTGACTTTTACGAAGGGTTGTGACTTTTACGAAGGATTATGACTTTTGACTTTTCCCAAAGGGTTGTGATCTTTTCGATAAGGTACAATAAACACTTGTTCACACTACTCTTTGTTGTCTATTAATAGAGGGGTTCCTCTTATTTTTCAACAACGAATTTTTGGACTTCTTCATCTTCTATTAAATCTAGTACTAGTATTACATGAGTGGTTCATTGGCACCATCATTTTAGGTATTGATACACCGGCGAGTAAGATCGTTATATTATGGAAGGATATATTTCATTAACCTCGGATACTTCAGGGGAATAATTTCCTGAAGGACGCACTATGGGGGCTCAATTTTCTTCTGTGAGAAAATATATTTTTTATATTATTTCTAATGTGTTTTGGATTCTATTTTCTTTGCTAATTTGAAGTTTCTTGTTTTTAAAGTATTCTCTAAACTCTGTTGTTTCTTACCATTTTCTTCAAAGTTATTGTTATAAGTATCTTAGTAATACAGGTTGAACTACAATTTTAAGGAAATTATTATATTTTGTATCCTTTTTGGTTCCTTTTATTGAGGGAAATATATTATGGAAGTAGGAGTTTGTGTTCTTATAATTTATTTTGGACAGATTTTTGAATTGGGGCTTAACATATTGTAAACAACGTTGTTGTAGTATTTATATGATTCTAGTATATCCAAGTAAGTACATGATGAAGGAATCTTACACTTGATGCTACACAGTAGTTTCTTATTGTTTCTGACTATAACCTTGATCAAATTAAAGATGATTAAGTTAAATAATTTGTTATTGGCTTAATAGTTTTATTCTCTGTTGTGGTAAAATTGGGTAGAGAAATACTTTTGTGTGTGTTACATCCAATATTGTAAGCATCTTTCTATGATTTTAATCCAAATAAATCGACCATGGATAAAGACCCAAGTGACGTTTGACAACAAGAAAAGTGACTTGCATGACATCATCATTACTGTCAGATATAGATATGATTCAATGGGAGTAAAAATTGAGTTTATTTTCCTTGCTTATTTCATTTTCACCTTTATAAGTTACGAGATTTATTTCATAAATTTTAGGATAGATGTTCATTATGTGATGATCTCAGAATATAATTTTGTTATGTTTGGAGATTAATTTTTTTTGTAGTTTTCCACTCATTGTGAAATTTGATTGTGTCGGATTTTCGCAGACTCAAATCTTTTGATTTTCTACTCCTTTGATTTGAAGACTATAAAAACTTTACCATGTATATTTGAATGTGCATTTGGTTCGAAGAATATTAAACTTCGCCAGGAATATTATGGCTAAATGATTTAAAATTAGAAAAACTTCATCGCTAACTAGAACCAATGTTTTATTTTTGGTTTCTGGAGATTAAAACCTCTTGATTTTCTACTCCATTTGAATTTGAAATTTATTTGACGTTTAACCTTAAAAGTTCATTCGGTGAACAAAATCACATAAAGCATAAAAAAAATTAAAACGTTAAAATTAAAGTACATGTTTAAAATATTTTTCAAAAATAATACACAAAATAAAAGTAGTTAAACATATATAAGTTTTCAAATCAATAAATATATGTACTAACTTATTATAAAGTTACCAATCAAAAAATGACATGTGTCCGAGAGATTGTGCAAACTCTCTATGCCATGTTAGCATTTGTGGTGTATTTATTCCATTAGAAATTAGTTTGTGGGAGGGGGGGGGGGGGGTAATTGGACCCTAGTAAATTTTAGGTGTGTCTCTCGGATTTCGTTCATAGTCTAGGGGGTACTTGTGCCTTATCACTAAAGAATATAAAAATTTCTTCATTTACTAGAAACAAATTTTATAAAGATTCAGCCTTTATTGTTAGTATTCAGAATACTAAATTTTTTGTGACAAAAAAAATAGTGACATAAAGTTAGTGATTGTGTGCCTGCAATGGGTGCCTCTATGAAATGAACTTTGACAGTTTGTAAAGATTGTCAAAGGGAATTGAAGCACTACAATTATTTTGTAGAATATTATTTTCAAAAGAAACTTCATGTTGTCAATGGCATTTTGATACGAAAATATTTTCTCTAGGAAATTAAGTTCCATAACTGATGAGGAAATTACTTTCTCAGTGTAAATAGGAAAAAAAAGTTCTACAAGAGGCATTCCATATTGATTGTCTCCTCTCACACTCCAAGCACCAACGCACCTCATTTTCACCCTACCCATCTCTCATAGTACTATTTTTCTAGATTATGTATAAATAATTTTAGGAGAATATTTTGTCATATCTACCGCACACAAGATCAAAATTATGGTAAGAAATCTACTTATTTTTTAAGAGAACGTTTTCCTTCATATATAGAACACACCCTTAGAATCTGGTTTTTCCTTCCTATATATTTTTGTCAAATCTAATTTATATATTTTTGTGTTCATCAATGATCACTAAAGTAAGATTTTAAATACGAATTTTTTATATATATTTTCATTCTAATGTTTGATGTTTGCCTTTCAGGTTCAACATGGCTCAAGGCTATATGTCTATTCATCGTGGAAAGAAATAAAGAGGAAGAAGACCTTTTGGTTAAGGATAATCCTCCTTTTCATGTTTCAACAATAGAGACCATTAATTTCATGATCCAAAACTTGACGTAATGGCACAACTCTCTTCTCAGCAAGAAAAGTCGGCCTCAAATTCAACAACAGGAAAGAAATGCGGAAAATAAAACAATAATAACATAATAGTGGAAAACATAGTAATTCTAATATAACCCCAAAACCTGGAAGTAAAAGTCTCAATGTCTGTCTCTAGAATAGAACAAAGCACAAAATAAGGAACAAGAGGGTCCGTTGGAATGACAAGTAGTTGCCTCTCAAAGTCTTTCGAAACCCTAAAAATAGAAGAAGAGCAATCACTTGAATCTGGACTGGGAACTGATGAGTCCACGATTTGGACTCAATTAGGGCTTACTTTTAATAGATTTAGTGTCCTCGAATGCATATTTTGTCTAAATAACTGATGTAAATCCTTGAATTTTAGGCATTTGGACTTAGGGACAAAGCATGGACACTATTGAGGAAAAAGGAACAAGGTAGTCGAAAGAATGAAGAAAAGAAGGCCTGAGGATCGCCTAAACCATTGGGCAAGTCGCCGAATGCCCTTGGTCTCGCCTAATTTTCCAGTGTGCCAAGCCCTGAAGGAGAAAATCAAGCCAGCGATAGAAAGTAGCAGTCGGCGATTCACCAAACTATTCTGCAATGCAGTGCTATATCGCACAAAGTTACAGGACCTCAAAGATGTTGAAGGCAAACGCAAAAAGGCGATACAAATGACCAAAGGTCGGATCACCGAGTGGATCAACGATCCTGACTTATTTCACCGACTGGTCCTTCGCAGCACACTTTTTCACAACTATAAATACTTGTTTAAATTTTTAACTTACTATATGATATCATATTAATATTCAGTTTTTGAAGTTGAGAAATAAGAACTCAGTTTGTGAGATATTTTTCCTTAGCTTTGAAAATTTAAAGATTCTTCATCCTAGATGTTTGTAAAGACAATATTAATCGTACCCAGTTGATGAAAACACATTTCGGTATCGATTTCTGTATTTTTACTATGTCTAGCTAAATCCCCAATTTTTGGGGTGTGATTATGGGTTGAATTAGCTGCTGGGTATTGCTAATTGATAGTCTATTTGTTGTTTAAAAGTGATTTCGGTCAGTAATTGTGATTGAATTTAATGGGTTGTAGTTGCAAATACAATCCTAACTTTGTGTTTTGTCTTGCTCGAGAGAGAGGTTTTAAAACCAAAATTGTTGAATCTATGGCATGTGGGTATTGGGTTGTCATGGATTCAACTCGAGAGAGTGAACCCTAAACCAGTTTACACACATTCAGCTCGAGAGAGTGAATGGACTAAAGCGAAGATTGTGTTTCATTGTGGCTTATTGGTGTTCGAGAGAAACCAATTCGATTAGGGGTAAACTGTTCGAGAGAAAGTTTACCCCCACTAAAGTCTATCTTATTCACTGATTTGCAAAGGTTTACTATCACATCCCAAGAATCCCGTCTCCATATTCGTATTTTCATAGTGTTTGTTGTTTTTAGTTGCTAGTTGACTACAAACCACCTTTTGATATTTGACACTTGTGTCAACCTTTAATTTATCATGTTTTTCTTCGTAAATGCTTTTAGCTATAATTGACTTGAGCATTTATATATTTTTCTATTGATTCTTGAGTACGAACCACTCCCTTGGACCTCGACCCCAACTCACTAGTTGGGTTATATTACTACTCACGATCGTTGGCAATTGAACTGGAAGTAGTGTCCTGATACCTGAAATCAAAGTGGCGTCGCTGCCGGGGAGTGGTGTTACTTAAGAATTTTTAGTTAAGTTAGATTTTTTTCATGTTAGTTAATAGTAATACTTACTTAATTGTTAGTTTTGTTTTGTGTGGTTGTACTTTGAAATAGAGGAGGTGAGCATGTTTGGTAGTAAATACGAACAAGTGTATTTTCCTCCGTTAGAAGTGATGATGTTCAGGGATCGCATCCTAACCTTCAAACAATTGGAAGGTGAACGGATTCATAAGTCGTGACTAAGGTTTAAAGCATTGATGGTTCAATGCCCAACCTGTGAAATTCCCGATGTACTCCTCCTGGAATTTTTTTACAGAAGTCTTAGTCCCGAGATCAAGGTTTTAGCTGATCAACTCATCTCGGGTGGTATTGCACAACAACCCTATGTGATAGCAGCCCAACTGCTTGATCACATGGCTGAAACAAACCAAGAAGTAGAGAGGGACTTCAGGTTGGCAACACTGATAAACCAGCTGGATGATTTGGCCAAAAAGATGATGGAGATTGAAGTCCAATTCAAAAGGAAGGATAGATACATCCCTCCTCATGAGCGAAGAAGGCCTAAGGACGATGAGGGTAAACGTGTCAAAGAAATGTTCTCAATCATTATCCAAAAGGTAAATGAGCATGATAGAGTGCTGGAAGAGATGAAGGAGAATATCGAAGTGTTAAATCAGATGATTGGCTGTCACACTAGATCTATCCATCTAATTTAAAACCTCATGGGTTATGTATGGCCTAATCTTCACCCAAACAAACAAGAGTGGTTACACAGTGACACTAAGGTCAACCCCAAAAATGGAGATTGAGTGTGGACTTGCGTCGTGCAACGACGTTAACTAAGGCGTTGCTTGGGAGGCAACCCAAGACTCTTTATCGCTCTAGTTTTGCTTTAAGAAATAATGGTGTGTTGTTTGTGTAAGTCAAAGTGGGAAAGTTGTTGAAAAGTGCAGGTTGGCGAGCAAAATCTCCAGTCGGCGCATTGTCGACCAGGTCAGCGAACTCGATCTAATCCGCTGTTTGGACCCCCAGTTTAACTGGAGGTTATGTAAAACTTGGCGAGGTAAGTATCACCAAGTGGATTGGCGAGCACGACTAATGTCGCCGATTGGGCAAGAACTGGACGATTTTTATAAGACCGAAGGTTTAAATTTTCAAACTCTTCACTTTCAATCTTGCCAAACTCACACCCGCACTTTATTTTCTATATTTATTGCTTCATTACTGTATTTGAGTTGTTGATTTATGCTCGGATTTGGATTACTTTGCCACCTAGCATTTTAATCTTGTTTTCATCAGCATAAAAGGTTGGTTTTCCGAACCTCGAGTTTATTTTTATCAAATTTGTACTCATTTGCAATGCTATTAACATATTGTCGTGTGTTGGGCCTCTCTTATAGGTTTAGAATGTTTGAATGCCCATTTTAAGTTGATAATCTTGCCTGTATTGTTTTGATTGTTAGAATCGTGTATTCTTATGCATTGAAATGATTTAAATTTTGTGGGGTTGTGCTTGCATGTTGTTTAGTTCGGTTGAGTGAAGTCTGAGTTGCCCGTATTTGTGCCAAAAGACCTAATTTTTCCAATGACAAAATGAATGACATTATTCTTAAGGGCAAAACTCATCAATTGGCCAAATTTGCCAAAATCGGGAAAAGTTTGAGTATCCTGAGGTAATGGGTGCTATGGGTCTTGCTTTAATTTGACTAGTGCATGCTTTGATTTTATTTTTGGGGGTTGCGGGGTTGAATTCAAGATGATGGGTTGAAAGTAAGGACGTTGGGTCATTGACGAGCTGAGTCGAGCTTGCCGAACAACTCGGCGGTTCGCCGAAAGTCCCCATCTCACCTTTAATTTCATGTTAAATAAGTAGTTTGGTTCTGTAACTTTTGGCGAGAAGTTGAGGTCGCCGGAGGCTCTTGGCGACTCGCCAAAAGTCTTCTTGATCCCCATTTGTCTGCACCCCTAACCCTTTTTGCGTTGTAACTTTCGGCGGGCTAATCCTTGCTCACCGAATGTTGTCGGTGATTCACCGAAAGGCTTTCCCATCGCCGACTTGCACTAGCTTTAAAGCTGATCCTTTTGCCGAGCCCGATCTGGCTCGCCAAAGCGGTTCGACGACTCACCGACTAGTTCGACGAGTCTTTCTGCAACTATTTTTCTGTGAATTTAACTGAATTGGTTCTAACTTTTTCCCAATGTTTTGCAGACATGGCTAGATCTAAAGTTACATGAAGAAATATGCCACCCCGAAGGAAACAAAAAGGGATTGCACTCAATGAGGATGCAGTTGTATCCAAGGGCAAGGCCATAAAACTCCGCACAACTGGTGGGAAAGGCAAGGTTAAAGGAAAAGCACCTGTGTCACAGGAGGTAAGCTACGACAGTGACGGCATCTATGAAACTTACCTTACCACTTCTGAGAGTTAGGGTGAGCATCAGAAGCCTCAAACTATAGCTTCTGATGATGATGAGCTGATAGTAGCATAGAGGGCAGAGCTACGTTAAAAAAGAATGCATGATCCATCTAGGATCAGGACACCTCCACCCACCACTTTTTATCCTCCAGTTCCAAAACAGGATTTATTCCTAGCACCTCTTATACAGTGTCCACCTCTCAAGTCGATTAACAGATTAAAGACTGAGGGGCTGAGGACCATCATTGAGGAAAAGCGTCTGTCCACAAATGGGGTGATTGACAGATACCCAGAGATTATGAGTTGTCTGAAGGCTCAGAAATTCCAGATCTTCACCAAGCCCCCTGGCCCATATATTCCAAATTGGGTCCGGGAGTTCTATGCCTCTTATGGGACCTTGAGACCACAGGGGAAGAAGCCAGCAGCTAAATTCAACCTGATTGACTACGTGGTTGTCAGGGTAAGAAGGTGCAATGTGATTGTACTACCGTCAACGTATAATTAGAATGCACAACGAGGCTTGAGGATGACTGTCTCCACAAGATCACGATGACGACTCTGAAGAACATGAGGAAGTGGCTGGCTCCATTGATATCAGACGACACTCCCAAGTGGCTTGAGTTTGGAGTAGCTATTGAAAAGAAGGACCTCAATGTGGCAGCGAGGTATTGGTTTGGCTTCATCAGCAACGTGATCATGCCTTCCCAAAATTAGTTTATTCTTCGCCATGCCAAAGAAGCCTGTTTGGGCTATCTCATTAAGGGGTCCAGTCTAAACCTGGGATGATCATCACAAAGGAAATGATCATGTGGTCCAAGCAGCGCCAGACTTTACTCCCCTTCCCGGTGTTGATTACCGAGCTATGCAGACGGGCTCTAGTTCCGAGAGATGCAAATAAGGATATGAAAGTGATTCCCACATCTGCCACTGATATCCGAAGAATTGAGGCTGAATATTTAAAGGACCAGGCTGAGAAGAAAAGAAGGCAAACCCGATGGATTAATCCCCAGTTATGGATACAGATTCCCTACCTATAGAGGCATCATTCCCTACTCCGGCCCCTAGGCCTTCAGGTACCCCTATCGTTGTCCCTTCTGAGGTTCTAAGTTCTTCTGCTTCTACACTGCCTCCTAGACCTGCTGCTGCTCCTATCTTCCGGACCCCGTTCACTCAGGCTTCATTACTCCAGATGGGGCAACTTGCCTATTCTACGGATCGTCGAGTTGCTAGAATCGAGGCCTGCATTCTGAGCATGATTCAGACTTTCCTGGTTGATGTTGTGACACCCTTGAGCACTGTCATTGATGCCCTTACGGCAAGGATAGTGGTGTGCGACCGTGGCTAAAGGGCCATCGAGGAGGTGACGGCCTTAAAAGCCTTTATAGCTGTGTTGCAGAGCGATGTGGATCAACTGAAGTCCATCGATATGTTCATGATCTTCGGGACAGTAGAGATCCCATATGTGCTACCACCGGAGATGAGGGTAGAGTTGAGCATAGAACTGATCCTGAGTCTGTGGTGGAAACTGATGAGGAGATGCTCAAGGTGGCTAAGGAAGCTGCATATGAGGGCCTTACTGAGACATAAGAGGCCATGGTAGATGATGTTGTACAGGCTTCTTTGGTATATACACCATTGGCAGCTCCTAGTGCTAATAATGTTCCTTCTGAGATGACTTTGGGTACTGAGGCCCGAGACAGGACTGATGCACCGGGCACAGATGCCCAGACTAATGGAGCGACTGCGTAGACAGGATCCCCTCTTTACCTCCCTCTTTATCTTACTTTTATTTTAACTTTTGGATATTCTTGTTTGCATTTGAGTATAAATGCTTTTATTTGTGGTGGGGTGAGGCCCACCTTTTGTGTGATTTTTTGTGAATATTTATGTTTTGTTTATACATTTGGGTTTTTGAGCTAAAACTGTGTTATACACTGCTTTTTGTGGAAGGTTTGAGCTTGTGGCTCCGTGTTTTTAATTATAAATGATTTTTGACCCTTCCAAAAAATTGTTGCCAACTCTTGTTTGTATTGAATGTGGTTGTTCTTGTGCAAATTTGAGTATCGGTTTTGATCAATACCGATAACTTGAATAGTGCTCATAATCAAACAAAAATGAATGTGCGGCTACGATGAGGCCAAATGAAGTTGCATAGCCAATATATGAACTCTTTGCATCTCGTTATGACTAGCCAAGTATCGAATTGAGTCTCATGTGATGAACATTGGACACTAGCGAAAGTGTGGAGTCTTGTTTGACTTTGGTGTCAATGCCTTCTGTGATAAGCTTATTGTGAACCATGTGTGATGACACCTAGAATTTGCCCCATTGGTCCGGCTGTCTAAGTGATGCAATCTCTTGTTATGATCTTAGGCAACTTTAAAGAGTGTAAAACAATTTGACATTATACCTCTTTTGTGGCCTACCTTGTGAGTGTGTGAACCCCTCTTGAGCACCCTTTGAGCCTTAACCTTTTCTTGGAAGAAACTTGATGACATTGTGACCTTTTCTTGATCCAATACCCGTAATCCTCATGATTTGTGATTAGTTTGAATAGTCAACTTAGGCCAAAAGCCTAAGTTCGGGGTGCGGTGAAAGGAGAAGGTAAATCAAGACGTGCAAGAAAGAGAAGAAAAGAATGAAAAAAAAAATGCAAAAGAATGAAAAAATTGTGGAATAAAGCTGTGAAAATACTAAAAGAAATGGGGTTTCCAACAGTCCATGGAAAGTGAATAAGGGGATGACTTGTAAGCACGAATGAAAAATGATGAAGAAAAGGAAAGGAAGTGTTGTTCACACCATATTTCATGAGGAGTTTAGCCACTGAGCCTAAATTGACCATACCTTTGCACTCTTTGATCTTGAATGAGCTGAAACAAATGTTGGTTGGAAAATACGAGCAAGCCTATGGGTGAAATCATACATTTTGTTCATCTTTGTGAGTGTGAGCATTGCATTTGATTTCGAAACTTTAAATTGTTGAATCATTATATGTGAATATGGAATCATTCTTTGTGTGAGGGCATTTGAATACCTTTGTTGAGCTTAAACTTGCATTTGAAGCAAGTATTGTGAGCTTGAGATTCTTTGATATTGGTGTGTCACAGCTTGACTCTTTGAGTGCACAATTGATCTTTGCATGAGTAAGTTGAGTCTTTTTGTGTGCATTCACGATTGAGTCTTGTGTAGCACTGTTTGAGATATCCTCTTTGAACTGCTGAACTTGAGTTTTACTTGAGGAAAAACAAAAGTTTAAGTTGGGGGTGTTGATGAGTCCATGATTTGGACTCATTTTAGGGCTTAATTTTAATAGAATTAGTGTCCTTGAATGCATATTTTGTCTCAATAACTAATGTAAATCTTTTTATTTCAGGTATTTGGACTTAGGGACAAAGCATGGACACCATTGACCAAAAAGGAACAAGGGAGCTGAAAGAACAAAGAAAAGAAGGCCTGAGTATCGCCTAAACCATTGGGCGAGTCATCGAATGGCCTTGGTCTTGCCTAATGTTCCAGTGTACCAAGCCCTAAAGGAGAAAATCAAGTCGGTGATAGAAAGTAGCAGTCCGCGAGTCGCCGAACGGTTCCGCGGTACAGTACTCTATTGCCCAAAGTTACAGGACCTCAAGGATGCTGAAGGCAAATGCAAAAAGGTGATACAAATGACCAATGGGCGGATCTCCGAGTGGATCGGCGATCCTGACTTATTTCACCAACTGGTCCTTCGCATCACACTTTTTGGAAACTATAAATACTTGTTTAAATTTTTAGCTTAGTATCTGATATCATATTATTATTTAGTTTTTGAAGTTGCGAACTCAGAACTGAGTTTGAGAGACATTTTTCCTTAGCTTTGAAGATATGAAAATTTCCATTTCTAACAAATTGAAAGTGGGTATTGAAGATTCTTCATCTTAGACATTTGTAAAGACAATATTAATCGTACCCAGTTGATGGAAACACATTTCGGTATCGATTTCTGTCCTTTTACTATGTCTAGCTAAAACCCTAATTCCTGGGGTATGATTATGTGACTATGGGTTGAATTAACTGTTGGGTATTGCTAATTTATAGTCTATTTTATGTTTAAAAGTGATTTCGTTCAGTAATTGTGGTTGAATTTAATGGGTTGTAGTTGCAAATACAATCCTAACTTCGTGCTTTTGGCTTGCTCGAGAGAGAGTTTTAAAAACCAAATTGTTGGATTGATGGTCTGTGGGTATTGGGTTGTCATGGGTTCAGCTCGAGAGAGTGAACCCTAAACCCTTTTCCACACATTCAGCTCAAGAGAGTGAATGGACTAAAGCGAAGGTTGTTCTTCATTGCGGCTTATCGGTGTTCGAGAGAAACCAATTCGATTCGGGGTAAATTGTTCGAGAGAAAGTTTACCCCCACTAAAGTCTAGCTTATTCACTGATTTGCAGCGGTTTACAATTAATTACAATTACCCGATTATTTTCCTTAGCCCATAATCCTATCACATCCCAAGAATCCCGTCTCCATATTCGTATTTTCATATTGTTTGCTGTTTTTAGTTGCTAGTTGACTACAAACCACCTTTTGATATTTGTCACTTGTGTCAACCTTTAATTTTTCATTTTTTTCTTCGTAAATGCTTTTAGCTATAATTGACTTGAGCATATTTATGCTTTTCTATTGATTCTTGAGTACAAACAACTCCCTTGGGATTCGACCACAACTCACTAGTTGGGTTATATTACAACTCACGATCATTGACACTTAAACTGGAAGTAGTGTCCTGATACGTGAAATCAGGAACCTACAAAAGTGCAGAAGCAAGGAGTGTGTCACTCCCCGAGGCTACCCCCTTGACATAAACACGGGACCTATGATCACGAGTGACCCCAAGCTAACCATAAGCTCGCATATCATAAGCATACTGAAAGAAAAACAAATACTATGCGGAAGTTTAAAGTAAAGGATAACTAAAGTGGGGAATACTCAACTGATCTGAATATGTAAGGTACTATGAGTTTTAATGCAACTGAAAGATCAACTCAAATCTAAAGTTGAATCTAATACTATGTCTGAAAAAGGCCTCTAACTGACTAGAGTTGTTGGGACAGGCCGAAGCTAACACTAAACATACTGAAAACTAAAATGAAAAGATTGAATCTAGAAAACATGTCTCTTGTCCTCGAAATATGAGGAATCACCATTGAAGCTGTTGAAGTAAAGATCGGGAATCGATCTACATGTGATCTGGATGCTGAGTACCTAAACCTACATTATGAAAAGATGTAGCACAGAGTATCTGTCAGTACTTGGAATGTACTGAGCATGCAGGATATAGAATGTAGCTAAATAAAATACATAAACTGAGCAATGATATAATCTGAACTGAATATAAATACTGAAATATACAGAATACTAAGCTAAATGCAATGACCAAGTACTAATCCTGAACATGACATACTGAGAATGCATATTAAGGTATAAATGAAGACTTGGTCAACTACACTAATTTATGACAGTGGGAGCTACTATTAACCGACATAAAACCATGTGAGCTAAACGTGGAGTCCGATGTATATGCCCTATCAAGAGGACCCAATATACGTTGCCAAGGGTATAAAGGCATGATTGGCGTGATAACTAAATATAATGCCCACATAGGGGACTTATAAACATAAGGCGGCACGTAGTTCTAGGACTAAGAGGGTACGTTGAACCATATTCCAACTCGATGTAAAGTCTACTTCCAACTGAATATGTATATACCACATTATGACTTAAATGTTGAAATACCGAATAGCTTAAAAAACTGATATGCAAAATCTAAGACTATAACAATTATATACTAATAATGTGACATTCGAAACTGAAGCATGATTATCTGTTTGACTAACCTAGCAAGTGCATTTCATAAACTAAAGAATCTACACAACTACGGTTCTGAAGTTCATACAAGGAATTTAACAACGATTCCAAGAAAACATGATAATTCAATTCAAAACACTAGAACAGCTAAATTACAACAAATATCTAAAGTTTCTAGAAACCCTAGGTCTAAACAAAAGATAGAGAATCAAAAATCTGAATGAAGTATAGGGACCTAGTGAAAAAAAGGAATCCACTAGTGAAATCCCACATACTTGGTGACGAATTTCACGGAGAAATCTTTCAACTTCGGGGCTGGAACTGAGGAAAACTTGTTGCGTTCCTAGAGAGGGATTGGTCGATTGTTTCTTCTCCTTTTGCCCTAGGTTTGATGAATTTTAGGAGAATAATTGGTTAGGGAAAGTTCTAATGCAGTTGCTAGGCTTAAACTGACCAAAACTACGTAGTTTAGGGGTTAAACGATGTAGTTTAAGTGTCCAACGCATAGAGAAAATGACCAAAATGACCCCAACATAAAATCCGACGGAGGCCTTCCACGGGCCATATGACAGACCGTCACAAGGACCACAGCCCATCAAGTGGGTCGTGGTCTACTGTCCAGTGCCTTCTAGTTCTGGGTGGTCCAACCACGAGCCTTACCACGGCCCGTGTGAAGGACCACGGACCGTGAAAGTCAACATGGTTCTTCACTTGAGTTAGGGTATGTCAGCTCAGGTTCACAGACGCCACCACGGCCCATCTTCGAGACCACGGCCCTTGGAGGGCTCCGTTGTCTGACGCCTATGCCTGGTGGGTTCTGTCTGGCTACCACAGGTAAGTCGACGGACCGTGGTTCCTTTCACGATCCTCGAACCCTGTCGTGGTTCACCACTTTCTGCATTTTTTCTGCTGCAACTTCTAAATTTGATTTCCGAGGTGTTACAAATTGAGTACCAAACAACACGGTACTCAGCAAGTAACCTACTAAACAAAGCACAACTAAGTTAGAATACGAGTACTCCTTTGATCCCAACTGAACCTCCTGAAACTACAACTTGCATAGAAATAAGTCAAACCTAACAACTTTGCAATACATAGTTCGCAGATCTTAACATTCACAGTTTAACAGTCAAATTTCAACAACCAACGAGTATCAAGTAGACCATTTCCCTTTGACACAATATCACTATTCAGAACCATTTTCCTTTGGCTTTTTATAATATCACTTGTCAGAACTATTTTCCTTCGGCATAATCATCACATGTATAATCACGGTGCACAACAATCGATGAAAATAAGTAATTTTACATCATAAGAAAGAGACAATAACTCGGGTAATTCAAGTCCACAATAATGGCATCAAGGTTTCTCATCAATCAATACACAATGAACGGAAATACAAGATTCTACAAGTTTTATGGGTTTATAAGATCACCTACCTCAATTCAATCAAATGTCAATTCAAGACTTGAGTCTTCCCTTTCTGAACAATGCACAAAGACACACAATCTAGTTCAACCAAGTAAGCACAATAAGATGTTAGAAATAACAACAACCAAATCATAAATATTTAAAAATGGGTCAAAAGAACTCAAAACCCCAATTCCAAAATTGAGGTTTGAATAAAAAAATTCTTTACTTGAAAATATTATCCAATGAATTTGGAACTCATTGGTGAAAACAATTTCGAAAAAGGAATTAAAATGAGTTCACAATCACCATTTTATTTTAGAACTCAAGTTCTTGTAAAACCTTGTCATTGTCAATCAAAATCCCAAGTTTTGATATTCAATTTTATAAATGATAAAAGGGGATTGCAATTTTAGGGTCACAAAGGCTTACCCTAATGATTTATCATAAGAAATTAGTTCAAAATCGCCTCTAGGCGTTCTCTGAAATTCAAAATAGGGAAAAATAGGAGTAAAACCCTGAAATGACAAGCCAAAAAGGTCTCTAATACCGCAAAAGCGACATCTTGTTTGCAAAAGTGAACACCAGAAAACCCGATCTTCGCTTTCGCGAACTAGTCTTCGCTAACATTGAGGTCGTGATCACAAACAGGTCATCGTGAATGCATTGATCAGACTCTCTCTATCACGAAGGTTGTGAAAGTGATGACCCTTTGTGAAAGCGCGGCATAGAAGATACTAGCAAAATACAACCAACTCAAAATCACCGAAAGGACCCTTGGGAATAGATCAGAACCCCGTACATACAAATCACATATTCAATCCACTTAAACTCATCATTCCAAAATCAAATGGAACCATCGAAACATGATTCTGAGGTAAACTTGATCTAAAACTCGTGAGAGTCTCAAGTAAATGAACATAACGCCTAAAAAGGCTAAATCAAACTCGGCACCTCTGAAAATTCAACCAAGACCTCACTCAGGCCTAAAATTATCCATTGAATCCAATGGAACTCTCAGAATTCTTATCCAAACTTTCGAACCCCGAATGTCGACCAGAGTCAATACAAAGGTTAAAATTTCACAAATTTCCAACTTCGGACTTCAATCCTCAAAAAGACTCTAAATATGAAACCCCCAACTTTCGGGACCGATGGAATAGTCAAAATTTTATTCTAACAATTGAAACTCCAAAAAATCACTCTTAATCACTTTACCCTTTAAAAACTCAAAAATTAAAAATATCCACAACTTTCACTCAATGTTTGAAACTAAATTTCAAAACTAAATAAAAAAAGCCTCGGGCTAATATCGGGAAGGACAAAATTAAAATTTTGCAAAAATTTCTAAAAATGACCAACCGGGTTATTACATTATCCACCACTAAAAACCATGTTCGTCCTCGACCATAAAGCAAAAGAAAGTACTTGGGGCTTAAACAAATTAAGGATATCTAGCATGCATATCAGAATCTGTTTCCCAAGTCGCCTCACCAACTAAATAGTGTTTCTACTACACCTTCACTAAGCGATCTTCTTGATCCTAAGCTTTTCGACCTGCCTATCCAAAATGGATATATGCTCATGTAATGTACTATTTCTTATGTTTTAATAAGGAAATGACCAGTTTGCTCTTCCCCATAGCGTTATCATGCTTATTTTGTGTTGTGGGAATGGTTGGTGTGATCTTTGATGTGATCGTATGTGTTGTTTTTTGTGACTTTGACCCTTTTGATTTGATAATTATTTGTATGGTTGACTTTAGTCAATATTTTTAATTCTGAGCATTGGTTAGAGATTCAAAATCATTGATGAATTGATTATGCAGTTGTGTTGTATGTGTTGTGATGCATTTATCCTCATTTGACATATGATTGTTCATGGAAATATGATAAAGTGGAGAAAAGCTATTTATTTTAGAAAGAAAATGAGACACCTTAAATTTATCCTTGACCACGAGCTAGGTTACAAGTTGATTGTATATTGAGATTTTGAGATTTTGAGATTCTTATATGAAATGTGAGTCCCCCATGGGTCTTTTTCTAGAAGCTAAATCTTGGCAAGATGTATACAATAGGTTGTATGACAACCTTTATTCCACCACTTCATCTCATCATCTTATTGCATTGCGTTGCCTAGATTTTTTGTGTTGTGTAACTTGATTATCTGTTGATATGAGTATTAACTATAGCCTTATGTGTTAACCTTATTCACATTGTTACACCTTAGCATGACTATGAATGCCTTAAGTTTTTTTGGTAATTAAGGTCATATTGTGTGTGAAATCATTTATAAGGTGTGAGTTTGGAAATATCTTTTGATATCTATAAAACCATTGTTTGTACTGTTGTTATGAAAGAGTGAAGTTTCTATCTCTGTTTCATTTGTTCACACCAATGGTTTTTGTTTTTCCTTTTCTTCTATATATAAATTAATTTTAATTTTAATCCTTATGATATCTCATCAAATAAATATAATTATTAATTAATTATGTTACTTAATTATCAATATATTATGTTGAGTATGTATTGTTACTTCATATTTGACAGTAATATAATTCTAAAAATAATTCAAATATAACATACTTCAACACACACTTGAGTTAATTGAAGAATAAACATTTCACATCTAATATCACAAAAATCAAAAGAATAATTCACTTTTTTGGCATTAATCAATGAAGTTCTATCAATAAGGAAAATTATTCTACTCTTCAACACATCAAAAATTAAAATATCATTGATGCAAAAAGAAAATGACAATATAATGTCTCTAAGTAAACTTTCATGCATAAATGTCTTATTTTCTATTTGTAAATCCTTGAAAATCCATAATCATCTTCATAAAAATGTTGAAGTTTTCACTCTTCTCATCATACTTATCCTAACATTTCTTGCATCACTTCCAAATCTTCTTCCACCCCTTGTATGAATCTTGTGTTCATTATGAAGCTTTTCACAATCCTTCACCTCCTTTGAAAATTAGCCATGCAAATTCTGTTTCAACAATATGAATTTCAATATTCAAAAGAAAAGAGAACATTTTCAAATATATATCGATAATATTGTTGAAAAAGTAAAGAAATTTCAAGTATATGAGGTTACATTATTTTTAAAATAAACTAAAAAGAAAAGGTTATGTTGTAATATTTTTGTGATTACCAGGGTGTGATTCACACAAGTCTTTTATGAAGAGGCAATACTGAGGAGGGTAATTTTGGAGGACAAAAAAGGTCATTGTCCATAACAACTTGTCTTGACATCTATAATATGTCAGTCATAAGAGGCTGACTATATTCAAAGGTCGAAACAACCTTTCAAAACTCAATTAGAAAATACTCAGGGCTAATATCGGGAGGGAAAAAATTATAATTTTACAAAAATTTCTAAAAATGACCAACCGGCTTATTACATTATCCACCACTAAATCCCATGTTCGTCCTCGATCATAAAGAAAAAGAAAGTACTTGGAGCATAAAAAATTTAAGGATATCTAGCATGCATATCAAACGATGTCTCCTGAGTTGCCTCAACAACTAAATAGTGTTTCCAGTGCACCTTCACTAAAGCAATCTTTTTTATCCTAAGATTTTGGACCTGCCTATCCAAAATGGCTATACGCTCATGTAATATCCTATTTCTTATGTTTTAATTAGGAAATGACCATTTTTCCCTTTCCCATAGCATTATCATTCTTAGTTTGTATTATGGGAATGGTTGGTGTGGTCTCCGATGCGATCGGATGTGTTTTTGGTGATTTTGACCCTTTTGATTTGAGAATTATTAGTATGGTTGACTTTGGTCAACATTATTAATTTCGAACGTTGGTTAGAGACTCAAAATCCTTGATGAATTGATTATTCATTTGTGTTGTATTTGTGATGCATTCATCCTCATTTGACATATTATTGTTCATTGGAAATGTGAGAAAGTGGAGAAAAGTTATTTATTTTAGAAAGAAAATGAGATACCTAACATTTATCCTTGACCACGAGCTAGGTGAAAAGTTGATGAGATATTGAGATTGTTATATGGACTGTGAGTCCCCCATGGATCTTTTTCTGGAATTAAAGCTTGGCAAGGTGTATACAATAGGTTATGTGAAGACCTTGATTCAACCACATCATTTCTTCATCTTATTGCATTGCATTGGCTAGATTTATTGTATTGTGTTACTTGATTATATGTTGATATGAGTATTAACTATAGCCTTATGTGTGAAACTTATTCACGTTGTTACACATTAGCCTGTCTATGCATGCCTTTAGTTTTTTCTGGTTATTAAGGTCATATTGTGTGTGAAATCATTTATAAGGTATTAGTCTAGAAATATCTTTAGATATATAGAAAAGATTGTTTGTTTGTTATGAAAGAGTGGATCTATCTGTCTTTCATTTGTTCACACCAATTGTTTTTGTTTTTCCTTTTCTTCTATATATAAATTAATTTTAATTTTGATTCCTATGATATCTGATTAAATACATTTAATCTTTATTTAGTTACATCTTAATTATCAATATATTAAGTTGAGTATGTATTGTTACTTCATATTTGACAGTAATACAATTTCAAAAATAACTCAAATATAACATACTTTAACACACACTTGAGTTAATTGAAGAATAGACATTTCACATCTAATATCACAAAAATCAAAAGAACAATTCACATTTAGGCATTAATCAATGTAGTTCTATCAATAAGGAAAATTATTCTACACTTTAACACATCCAAACTCAAAGTTTCATTGCTGCAACAAGAAAATGGCAATATAATGTCTCAAAGTAATATTTCATGCATAAATGTATTATTTTCTATTTGTAGATCCTTGAATAGCCATAAGACTCTTCAGAAAAATGTTGAAGTCTTCATCTCTACTCAGCATACTTATCCTAACATTTCTTGAATCACTTCCAAATCTCCTTCCACTCCTTGTTTGAATCTTGTGTTCTTTAAGAAGCTTTTCACAATCCCCCTCTTCACCTCCTTTGCAAATAACCAATGCAAAAGTAGTTTAAAAAAAAAATATGAATTTCAAATTTAAAAGAAAATAAAACTTTTTCAAATATATATCAATAATATAGTTTAAAATGTAAAGGAATTTCAAGTATATGAAGTTACATTATTTTTTAAATAAATTAAAATAAAAATGTTACGTTGTAATATTTTCGTGATTACCAGGGTGTGATTCACACAAGTCTTTTGTGAAGAGGCAATACTGAGGAGGGTAATTTTGGAGGACAAAAAGGTCATTGTCCATAACAACTTTTCTTAACCTTTGCCATCTGTCAGTCATAAGAGACTGACTATATTCAAATAATTTTTTCAATGTGAAATCCAAACAACTATTAGAGACCACTTCAAGAGTCTTAGCAGCTCTAAGTTGAGCTTCTTTTGAAACACCAATTATACCGATCTACATGAACTTAGTCATTTTCCTTGCCACCTCTTTGTCCTTAACAAGTGCCCAACTACATGCAAATCAAATTATAATAAGTGATAAATTGAAATATTTTCTAATTATTGTGAGCTCACTTGAAATTAATGTTTTAAAAACTTACCTAATTCTGGAACCAACATGGCCAGTGCATTTTGAAATAGTAAAGTGCATAAGATCATGGTTGGCATGTGAGTTAATAGCAGTATACTGTGGCCAATAATAAGCTAAGTCGTAGATTAATTTTGCTTAATATCCATTAAATACAGGCTCTCTAATAATCCCATCATGATTATTTTGAGATGTAATCAACTCAATATAAGCTCCATCTTTCTAAAAAAAAATTGCATCTCTCCTGCCCATTTGTGTAGTCCTTACCTCACAAAATGAGTCACATCAGGATATGCCTGCAAAAAGACAAAACTTATTAATAAACATCGAAAAATGACACTTTTAAATTTGACTTATTAAGTCACACGATGTGTTCCAAGAATTGTGATTCATGTTGTATTTAAGGGTTTTACCTAGTGATTACTGATGTTGATTGTGAATACTAAAAATTCGAATTTAAAATCCAGCAAAGGAAAAAGAATGTTATATTTAATGGATCTAACATGTACCAAGAACCATAACTTCAGACTGCTAATTTTATTGAGCAGAGCATAAACTTTACAATTTAAATAAAAAAATATTGTATAAACGTGTACCGAATAAAAAGGTGTATATGAAACTACACTGGTTGGTTCAGGTTGATCAGACGGAGAAAGAGCATAAAGGGCAGCTTGCACAAGCTGGCTTGATCCTGTGCCAACAACAATATAATGATCATCAAAAATTGCATTTCCAACTACATTGTGCAGCCTCTTAGTTTGTTCCTCTAGTTTTGACTCCAAGAACCAACACAAGCTCTTACCATTAGCAAAATAACTCAATGAATCATCACCATGGAATGTTATGTCACACTTGTTCCCTTTTTTCTCCAATATGACTCATACATTGTTGGATCACCACTATACACACACAAAAAAATCCCAAATTAGTATTCCAACAAAGAATTGAGCATTTCAACAAATTGTAAGAAAATGGAACTAATCTTGACAGAGATTTAATCAATCTCAAAAGCTAGCTAGTTCATTAGGGGAGGATTCGATAAGGACTCAATGGTTTTCACCGTCTAATCATTTCGAAGGCCACTCTATAAATTTTGTCCCCCTTTTATCTCAATGGTTAAATTATTCTCTAAAAGTAGGTAGATGAATATTTTTTTTGTAGATAAATTTATTCCACTTGGCTAACCAAAGACAAACAAATTATCTCATTCTGACACATTACACCCCATGACATTCGAAGGGCACAAAATATAATAGACCGCTCAATATTGAGTAAATCAAAATTGATGATTTTATAAATTAAAAAAATGACTCATGAGAATAGGTCAAGACAATAAGCTTATAACTTAGAATACGAACTGATCCAGAACAATAGTGGGGGAAGTGTCCCTAGTGTCATTTTCTGGAGTTGGACAAGGGACTAAAGAACACTTGACAAGAAAAACATTTGTTCGACTCATCTTTTTCTCTTCTTTTCTTTTCAAATATAAAATCTTAAATCACTCTCAAATAAACCTATGGGAGAAGAAGACAGATTTGGGGTCTATATATAGGGAAGGAGACTAGTATATACATTTTCATATATAGAAAGGAACTATTTTAGTGGTTGTTGGGTTTTAAAAGGTGTACATGAAAAATGAAGAGTTATAACTTTTATGAAGAGTTGTGACTTTTATGATGAATTGTGACTTTTATGAAGAGTTGTGACTTTTATGAAAAGTTGTGACATTTTTGAAAAGTTGTGACTTTTTTGTAAGGTTGTGACTTTGACGAAGGGTTATGACATTTTACTTTTTCCAATGGGTTGTGATATTTTTGATAAGGCACAATAAACACGTGTTCACACAACTCTTTGTTGTCTATTAATAGAGGGGTTTCCTCTTATTTTTCAACAACGAATTTTTGGACTTCTTCTGCTTCTATTAAATCTAGTACTAGTATTATAAGTATACTTTATTGTTGTTGAATGGTTCACTGATACCATCGTTTTAGCTACTGATACACCAGTGAGTAATATCATTTTATTATGGGAGGATATATTTCATTAACCTCGGATACTTTAGGGGAACAATTTCCTAAAGGACACACTATGCGGGCTCGATTTTCTTCTCTGAGAAAATATATTTTTGTATTATTTCTAATATGTTTTTTGTTCTATTTTCTTTGCTAGTTTTAAGTTTCTAATTTTTAAAGTATTCTTTAAACATTGTTGTTTCTTACCATGTTCTTCAAAGTTATTTTTCTAAGTATCTTAGTATTATAGGTTGAACTATAATTTTAAGGAAACTATCATATTGTTGGATCTTTTTTTGTTCTTTTGATCAAGGGAAATAGATCATGTAAGTAGGAGTTTGTGTCCTTATAATTTGTTTTGGACAGATTTTTGGATTGGGGCACAACATATCGTAAACGTTGTTATTGTGGCATTTATATGATTCCAGTATGTCCAAGTAAGTACATGAAGAAGGAATCTTAGACTTGATGCTACACAATAATTTCTTACTATTTCTGACTATAACCTTGATCAAATTAAAGATGATTAAGTTAAATAATTTGTTATTGGATTAATAGTTTTGTTCTCCTTTGTGGTAAAATTGGGTAGAGAAATGCTTTTGTGTGTGATACATCCAATATTGTAAGCATATTTCTATAATTTTAATCCAAAGAAATCGATCATGGATAAAGACCCAAGTGATACTTGACAACAAGAAAAGTGACTTGCATGACATCCTCATTATTGTCTGGTAGATATGATTCAATGGGAGTAAAAAATATGTTGGCAATAATCATAGAAATGTAAGCCACGATGAAGAAATTCTTCAACTATATGATGATTTAAAGAAAAATGGACCAAACACATCTCCACTGCTACAAGGATGAGTGAAGTATAGTACTTCTGAAACAATTGTATGTAGAAAATAAGAAAAAATAAAAACAGGAAAATCACGTGCATGCAACTGTACGTGTAGAAAATATATGTGTGATGATACTTGCGAATAACACCTGCTGATAAATAATCTATCTAACAGGCTTGCTACCAATACGATGAAACATCTTCAACATAGCTCGGTTTTCTGCATTTCTACTACTTTTCGCCTATATTGTTAATTGAAAGGAAAATGAAATTTATACCTAACCCCCACAAAATCATCCATTGTATTTGACACAAAGCTATGAAATTGAATGTAGAAAATAAAATTTGAAGTGCAATTTTGCAAATTGAAAGTTTCACATCTAAAATACTATGACGAGCTACGAAATGAAAGCTTTGACAAAATAGACTATAAAATCACTAGTTTGGAATTTTTTTTTTCCTTAACTAACCACTCCCATTGCTTCTTGTCTACTCCCTTGGGAATATAGTTAAGAGCCTATATAGTTGGCTTATTCTTCAATAAGTTGCATGCAAGCTTCCTCTCCATTTGTTCCATAACTCATTCATCCATCCAGATATATGATCACAATGATTATGTCAACACTCTCTAATTTATCCTACAATATTAAAATATGAATTAAGTTAATGAACACAACATAAACGATGATGAATTTCACTTCTATAGTAAGGAAGATGAAAAAAGAGAGTAAAATGTGCGTCAACTATGCAAAAACTATGTAAAAAGTAAAGTAAGAAGAAGATGTATAACAATGGTTAATGATGGAAATAGACAAAAAAAAAGTTTCAATTCAACATGAAGTTAAGCACTAGATGGAAGATGACAGTTAAGCCAGGCAACTATATGTATTCATGATTCAACAAGGTAAAACTAATTGCATACATAATGTATTCATGATTCACCAGTATAAAACTAATTTCATATAAGATTTAACTAATTGAAACTCAGACTTCTCTCTATCCAGATGGCATACATCGCTTCAGTAAAGACCATTCTAAATAGTCTAGCACTTTGTGATCTTTATCTTCTATAATGAGTTTCCCAATCTACATATTGTTTCTAGGTTTGGGCAGTGACCATTAATTTTTTGATCCACTTAATAGCCTTGCCCATATGTCGAGAGTATGGTTGCATGAAACGAACAAATGGTCTCTGCTTTCATCAGTAGTTCTACAAAGTCCACACTCTGATTCCACATTGATCTTCCATTTGATCAATCTGTTGGCTATCACTATCCTCCCCTGGAAGTGTAACAACAAGGTTTAGGCGAGCAAATATTCTACCAAGATACTAAACCACAAGGTTTGAGCGAGCACATATACATCTTTCATTTTATTGTACTATGATTAGATTTTTGATTAGATTAATGTATATAGAATAGATCCCTTTTAAGAACTAGCCAATATAAACTAAGTAACTAAGATAGATCACATGGTAGATGAATGAAATTGAGTATGCATTTGACTAGAAGACATGGTAGAGTTTTTATGTCCTTTTCCTCATCCCTTACCAAAAGCACCCGGAGAAAACAAACCACTACTATTTGTATATAAATTCACAATGACTATTTGATAAATTATTGTATTGAATGTAAAATAATTCTACAAAAAAAAATGGCCTAAACTTGTAAGACTTGACATTACAATGCATATGGATAGAAATGATCAAAAGGACACAACAATCAGTGAGCAAAGCTATGTTATTGGCAGTAGTTGCAGCGGTTATATATCATTCTTGGAGAGCCAGAATGAGGCTTTTTGAAATCATAAGATTATCGGACCACTACTGATCCATAAACTACAAGTGAGAGTGATTAGAAGAATAAAGGAGTACATATATAAGAATAACTACTAGCTAGTCTAGCTGCTTGTTTTGTTTGATACATAAAAGTTTAATTTCAGTCATCTATGCAATTAAATCTCAATAGTTCTGAAAAAAACTTACTTGTTTCAACATGTTTGATATATTGCTTACCTTGATTGCTACATGGACGAAATGGAGTTTTAACTTACATATACTCTTTCTCGAGAACCATGAAGTTCTTGTAGGAAACATAGAGGTTCTTTAACTACAAATCTTAGAACTGCACAAAGAATACGAAGGAAATACTTTGTACAAGTGCCCTCTTTATTAACCAGAAACATCTGCTTTTATAGGATTATAGACTCAAGAAGATAATATATATCCATGACTCCCACTTGACTAGAAACTAGGAAAGTGCCATCAGATATCATAGGGGCCAACCACTTTTTCAGAGTCTCCAATGACTTTGTCTTGATCATGTATTGATAGTTCTCTGAGATGTTTCTGGTGCACTCCAAAACTGTGTTGATGTCATCACTGAATTTTACCTTCTTTCCCCTGACAACCACATAATGAACCGGCTTGAATTTAGTGGCCTTCTTCTTCCCTTGTGGCACCATGGCTCTGTAGGCAGTGTAGAATTCCCAGACCCAATTTGGAATGTAAGGGCCACGCGGTCTAGTGAATATCTGGAACTTATGGGACCTCAAGAAGCTTCAAATCTCCGGGTATATGTCTATTACTCTGTCAGTAGACAACCTCTTATCCTCGATAATGGTCCTCAATCCCTCAATCTTTAGTCTGTTCATAGACCAGAGAGGAGGACCATGTGCAGGTGGTGTTGGGACCACTGCTTGGTCTGGGATAGGAGGAGGAGTAGCAGCTTGGGATACCCAGATCCTAGACGGATCATGCATCCTCTTGGAGCACAGTTCATCACTCTGAGCCATCAGTAGCTCATCATCCTCAGGCTCAGAAATTGCAGCCTGAGGGTCTTAGTGCTCACCCTCACTCTCAAAAATGGTGAGGTGAGTGGCATATATCCCCTCATTATCGGAGCTAACATCCGGTGATGCCAAAACAGGTGCCTTGCCTTTCCCTTTGCCTTTCCCACTGGTGGTAGGCAGCTATGTGGTCTTCGCTTCGGATGCAGCTGCATCCTCATTTATGATAACTCGTTTTGCCCACTTGCGGGGCGGCATGTCTGTACCTACCACTTTTGGTCTAGCCATATCTGTAAAACACACCAAAATAAGTTAGAACGATTCAAGAAAAATGCAGAAAATAAATTGCAGAAAGACTCGTCGAATCACTTTTGTGAGCCAGATCGGGCTCGCTGAAAAGACTGGAGCAAAAATTTCCCAAAAAAATGGCATGTCGGTGATGGGAGAGTCCTTTCGGTGAATCACCGACCTCATTCGGCAAGCACAGACAAGCCTATCAAAAGTTACAATGCATATTAGTGGTTAGGGGCGTAGAAAGGGCGATCAAAGAAGACTTTCGGTGAGTCATTGAGTGCACCAGGCGAGCGTAAGCTTCTCACCAAAAGTTATAGAACCAAACTCAACAAAAGCATGAAATTGAAGGCAATCAAGAGGGATTTTGGCGAACCGCCGAGTGGTTCGGCTAGCTCGACCCAGCTAGCCAAACTACGCAACATGCCTATTTTCAACCCCAACTTCTAAAATCAACCCGCAACCCCCAAAAACAAAATCAAACCACACACATTATCAATTTAGCCAAGACCCATTAGACCCATACCACCGGGGTACTTAGACTTCCCCTGATTTGGCTAAAATTGGCCATTTGATGAGTTTTGCCCTTAAGAATGACGTCAAACACTCCATCATTGGGAAAAGCACGTCATTTAGCACAATTTGGGTTACTCAGACATCACCCGAGTAGACTCAACACCAATTAAGCACAACCCACAAGATTACGATCAATTTTAAAGAAGGAAATTCGGGAAATCAACCACATAGGTAATTAAGGCATGAAATTGAATTTAAAACATGCAAACAAGCACACATATACAAATTCAGAAAGGCCCAGCACAGATCAACATAATTTATAACAAAGCATTTGATTTCAACCTCTATTTACGAATTTAGGGTTTGGAAAACCAACCTTTAATGCCGAATATATGTATCTGTAAGTTAGGCGGCAAAGTATCCAACTCTGAACACAGAATCAATGACTTAAAAGCGAAAAATGCAAAAATATGGGAAATATAGAGTGCGGGTGTGATTGTATGTGTCACGCCCCGAGACGCGAACACGGGACCTAGGATTACAAGTGACCCCAACCTAACCCTGCTGGCATAATCATGAGCATACTAAAGATAATAAACTGATGCGGAAGATAAATCATAAATAAAAATGAAAAGATGGGGAATACCCATATACTATAACTTAGATAAATGAAAACTGATGAATTTAATACAAAGAAGATATTAACTCAATACTAAGCTGAATCTATCTATGTCTGAAAATAGCCTCTAACTGACTAGAAATGCTGGGACAGACCCCAACTAAGTCTAGCAAAACTGAAACTAAAGGACTAAAAATAATACTGAAAAGAGACTCATGACTATTTTCCTCGGAGAATGAGAACTCACCACTGATTCTGTTGAACTAGAGATCGGGAACCGATCTAAGCGTGATCTGGATGCTGAGAACCTGAACCTACATCACGAGAAGATGTAGCACACGTATGCGTCAGTACTTAAAAGGTACTGAGCATGCAGAATAGAATACAACTGAAATAACATATAACTGAACAAAGCAAATAAGAAATGATATAATCTAAACAGGATATAGATACTGAATGTTGAGATAACTGAATGCAGTGACCAATTTATAACATGCTGAAACTGAATACTGACTATACTAATAAATGGTCAATGCTATAGAATTTGACTGAACTGTGGGAGCTACTAATAATCGATAATAAAACCACATGAGATAAATGTGGAGTCCGATGTATACTCCCCATCGAGAGGACCTAATATACCCTGCCAGAGGAATAGAGGCATGCTGGCGTGATCCCTGAAATGATGCCCACATAGGGGACTTACAACCTACGTGGCTAGTAGTTCTGGGACTATTTGGGTACGCTGAACCCTAGTCCAACTCGGTATTATGCTACTCCCAATGGATTAAGTGATTAACACATTATGACTGAATTTCTGTAAGTTACTGGATAGCTTAAACTGAATATGCAAAACTGAGAATGCAACAATTAATCTAATATTGATGCATTAATAACTGAGGCATGTATAATTGAATAACTGAAATATCTAACCTAGCATGTGTAATTTGAAGAACTAAAGAAATATATAGCTAGGGTTCTGAAATTCATGAAATAAACTGAGCAATAACATGATAATCTGATTTGGAACATTTAAACAACTAATTCATGATGATTAGTTGAAATTCTAAAAAACCCTAGGTTTGTTCATAATCATGGAATCAAGAATCTAACTGAATTCTAGGGACCTAATGGGCGAAAGGAACCCACTAGTGAAATCCCACATACCTGGTGACGAATTCCATGAAGAAATCCTTCGATTTCAGGGCTGGAACTGGAGGAAACTTGATATGTTCTTGAACTAGGGTTCTTGACTTCTTTCTCCTCTTAGCGTTCTAATTTTTCTAAGTTTTGATTAATGATTTGACTTAGGTAAGTTCTAGTTATGTTTCTAGGCTTAAACTGAATAAAACCTCATAATTTAGGGTTAAACGACGTAGCTTAGGGGTCCTACGAATTAGGAAAAGGACCAAAACAACCCTAGGTTAATTTTGGCGAAGCCCATCCACAAAAAGAACGACGGTCCGTCGTTTGATCTACCGGCCGTCGTTTGGGTCCGTCGGTCAAGTCTATCCGGTAGGTCTTCACTAAAACGAGCATAACTTTTTACTCGGAGGTCGGATTTTAGAAAACTTGGTGGCGTTGGAAAGAGGATTCAATTATCTATGATATAATAGGTCATGTGACACATAATTCATTTTCTACTAAGAGTTATGACTATTTGAAGTTGACCCAATCAACAATTTTCCTCAAACTGGCTGCTGACCCTTATCTACGGTCAAACCTACGGACCGTCCATTGAATGATGGTCCATGCTGGTCGACCGTAGTTCATTTTAGAGGATGGGTAAAGGAGTCTTGATCCACAGACACAGACCATGGACCCTGGGTATGTCCGTGGGTCGAGACTTAGCCGATTTTCTTAGCTGGGTTTGGGGAGGGGTTGCAGTGGTGACCACGGACCACCAGCACGGGCCATGGTCTGACCTACGGTCCGTGGATAGCGACCTTGGGTTGCACCTGTAACTTCTCAAAATCTGCATTTTGGTCTATCTAGGATACGGGATGTTACAGTATGAAGTTGAAAAGTGAAGGAATGTGAAAGAATTTGAGAGTTTATACATTTGGCCTTTTAAAACCATGCAGTTCGCACCTTTCGGCGATATTATTTTTCCTCGCCGAACCACTCGGCTACACACCGAGTGGTAACTTACCTCGCCGACTTTTGTAGGACCTCCAGTTGACTTGGGGGTCCAAACGGTGGACAAAGAAAGGTTCACCAACCTGTTCAATGATTCACCGACTAGTCCATGGGCCCGCTGAGTTTTACAGACTCTAACCTGATATATTCCTGAGCCCAACGGTGGTCCAAGTCGGGCACGCCGACCTCTTCGGTGAGTCGCCGACTGGACATTTTACTCGCCAACCTACACTTTTCCAACACATTCTACACTTTAACCTGCACAATCAACACACGTTATTCCAAAAACAAAAATAAAGCAATAAAAACTTGGGTTGCCTCCCAAGCAGCGCCTTAGTTAACGTCGTGGCACGACGTAAGTCCCCACTCAAACTTCATTCTTAGGGTTCGCCATAGTATCACTAGGCAAACCCCTTGATGTCTCAGGTTTAAATGAGAAGAAATTTGACCCATTTGGGTCTCCGACTGCTTGATAGAGACGGAAGGAGAGGTCACCATCTGGTTAAGGGTCAATACATCTTTCTTCATATCATTCAAAATTTTATCGCACCCTTCAACCTTGTTGAGAACACGAGAAAGCATATCCTCAGATCGGCCACCCTCAGAATCTTTGGGCTTTTGATAGTTGTGGGGAGGAACATACCTATCCTTCTCCCCATCTATTTCCTTCCAAGTGGCATTTTGATCTCGCCATTCTTTATCACGATCTCTCCATCCCTCATCCCTGTTACAACCTTGGTTACCACCCTATCTTGGGTAGTTTGCACGATAACCTCCTCCTTGGTTAGCTAGAAAGTTCATTTTCTCATTGTACAGCGCTTCAACCTTGGCCTCATCAGGGTTTACACACCCAACACCCACAACATTTACACTTTTAGAACCAACTTCCATGACATTCTTGGCTAAAATGTCGAGTTGGGTCATCATCTTTGCCATGATTTGGTCCCTCTCTTGATCTTTCTCAAGCTGCTCATTTGTCAATTTAAAAGTGAGAGGGGAGACCTGATCTGAAATGACCCAAAAAGTTCTTAAAAATGTGCTTCGGAAGTTACCGAAAACTTGTTTAGCTATATCAAAAAAAAATCCGTTTCGTTTTTCGAAAATCCAACTTCATATTCTTGTTTAGGGGGTCAAATTGAGTGGGAAATGGGTCTAACCCAAATTTTAGAGCACCCGTATCAAAATCCGAAATTTCCAAGTGAAGCCTTTTCGAGGGTCTACTTTGGAGGGTCATATCTCCTAGCACACAAATAATTGTGTGGCTCATAACATATCCATGGAAAGCCCTTTGAGTTAGCTACCTAACGCAATTCTTTTCATCTCATTCGGAGTTCGGACGAAGAAGTTATGCCCATTTTCGTAAAATCTGTCCGGCAGGAAATGCAATTTCCAGTGAGCGTTTTTACTGTTCACCCGCCTCATTTTTTTTTCTAAGTGTTGGACCATTTTTCCAAAGGGCATATGTTATTTCCTATATACCATTAGTTCAATTCTCATCTCTAAAACATTTTCCAAAACACATCTCCCATACTTAGACACATTTTCTCTCAAGTTCTCTCAAGAACCCTAATCCAAAACCTTCCTCAAGATTGAAGAGACTCTTGCTCCAAGTTCCAAGCTTTCATTGAAGACACTCTCAAGACCTTCATAAGAACTCAAGGTATGTGGTGTTGAACTCATGGGTCCTTCCACCCATAGTGCCTAGACTCTATTCTACTCACTAATTCATGGTTTAAGTTAAGATTCATAAATTAGTCTTGTTCTTTGTAATAATTTCCTGCACATTGAATTTTAAACATGAAAAGTGATTGTTTTGAGCATGTTGTGACTCTAGAACTTGAATCTAAATTTGGAATGGATGTGGAGATTTTCATGTGGTATTGTGGGTGTTAAAAGGTGTTGTTGTAGGTTGTTCACTGGTTTGGCTGCATAATTACTACCCTATTTTCCATGCTCTTTGATTCCATTACATGCCTTCAAGGTGTTTGACAAAATGTCCAACTATGGAGAATTGATGAATCGATGCTTTAAAGCTTGAGTTATGAGATGTATGGCAATCCAGAGATGTGTTGATGACAAACTAAGTTTGTGTATATGTTCATTCCATACGTGAGATTGCATTAGAGCCTAATGGGAATTTCCTATATAAAGTGTTGTATGACCATGCCCGGTCCGGGGGAAAAGAACCGGACAACCATGTGAGAGGTTTATATCTCACCACCTAGGATGCTTGGGGTGTGACCAACATCAACCATGTGAGAGGTTTATATGTCACCACCTAGGATGCTTGGGGTGTGACCAACATCAACCATGTGAGGGGTTTATACCTTGCCACCAGGGTGTCCGGGTGCGAACAGCATCCCCCATCCTAAGTTGGGGTTATAGATTGGTTGGATCATGCATACACATATGATAACTACTATTAGTATAGATTTACTTAAACATGTTTTGACTTCACTTTGATCATGTATCCTCATATTGTTATTCATAATGCCTATGAAACTATTTCTTGTATTTCGATTGCGTCCTTGTCTATTGTTGTGTTGCACCCCGCATACTTAGTACATTCCAAGTACTAACGCATATTTTGCCTACATGATGTCACCATGTAGGGACCGGAGCTACTCTTGATCCTTCTCTCCATTCACGTGGCTAGTACGGTGCTTATCCGAGTTTGTTGGTGAGTCCTCAATGATTCAAGAGCTATGTTATGTTTCCTACTCCTATGTTTTGAGACTTTAGCTTGCAATTGTATTTTGACTATGAGGGGAGCCGGTAGTATGTCATGGCCCCCATCCTATCTATGCATGTAGAGGTGTGCGTTGGACAAGTATTTTGTAAATGATCTTGACTCTTGTTCTATAATGTCTTTTTTAAATGATTTGCCCTTAGTCCCTATTTCCCGTTAATTAATGTTGATTGTACTTCCGCGACCGATGAAGTGTGATGACAAGTTTGAGAGGCTTGTTTGGGGTTCCTTCGGGTTCCTCATTCGCAATGTCACATCTAGGCCCTAGGCTTGGGTCGTGACATGATCTTCACTAGAGTACCATGCCCGGTTAATTTTGGTCATACCATCCAAGATCAGGGTTGCTATAACATAAGGTTGTTGCATCAGACCTCCCAGAGAAAGTTGATTAGCTACTCCTTTGTTCACCGAATCAAGGATTCGGTAAAAGCATTACAGTTAAACGTTGTTGGGCAAACCATGGGTTGGGCATTGTAGCACCAACTTCTTAAATCTTAGCCAAGTCTCATGGATTAGCTCAACCTCCAAACACTTGAAGCTTTGGATGTTGTCCCAAAGAGTCATCATCTTCGAAGGGGGAAAGAATCGCACTTGAAATGCGGTAATGAGCTCTTCCCACAAAGTGATACAATCTCTTGGCAACTCTGCCAACCAATTGCACACTTCTACCATTAGATAAAATGGAAACAACTTCAGCCGGACCGACTCTTGAGATATGTTATTAAAGGAGAACGACCCACAAACATCAACAAAGTTCCTTATGTGCTCATGGGGATCCTCATGAGCCGAGCCACCAAACAACCCTTTCAATTGCAAGAGCTGCAACATGGTGCTAGTAATGTGGAACACGGTGTTCCCTTCAGCTGGAGGCAAGCGAATGGCACCAACACCACCGACTAGATTAGGGTCATTAACATTCGGCTCATTTACATCATTAAGATTGCCGATGTCATCTTGGTGGCCCACTTGGCTACCATTGCTTCTGTTGACACTTATTTTCTCTGCAATAAAACAACAACGCAAAAACCAAAACTAAAAGTAAGTAGATTCAACTATGACTAAAAAGAACAAAATTCAACTTCACCAAAAGAATTTCAAACTACACCGCTCCCCGGCAGCGGCACCATTTCCATTAATCGTTTCAACGACAATTCATCCAATTCTAATTGTCAACGATTGTTACTCAGTATATAACCCAACTAAATGAGTTGGGGTCGAATCCTACAGGGAGCAGTACGTGTATAAGATTCAATTGAGAAGTATCAACATGTTCAAATAAGTCATAGGAATAAAAGTTATCAAATAAAAACATCATTCAAATAAGGGGGTGACACGAATGTCAAATGAGGGGTTTTGATTTTAATTATCAACTTCAAACAGTGCCAAACAATATGAGATAACAATAATGAGACGGGTTCTTGGGATGCGATTAGATTATACGCTAATTTAGATAAGTGGGTGATTGCAACTATTAAAAAATAGCTAAATATCAGTGAGTAAGCTAGGCTATGGAGGAGATAAACTTTCTCTCAAAAAATTTACCCCCGAATAAAGTTGATTTCTCTCGAACATCAACAAGCATGCAAAATAAGAATAGCCCACACCTTAGCCCATTCACTCTCTCGAGTTGAAAGTGTGGGATTGGGTTTAGGATTCACTCTCTCAGTTGGACCCAGGTCAACCCAATACCCACTGACTATCAGTCAAAAACTTAGTTCTAAAACCTCTCTCTCGAGCAAGCCACAAACACAAGGCTAGAACTGTATTTGCAACTACAATTCTTAAATTAAACCAGATTTAATGATTGAACTCACTTCTAAATAGCATTTAAACTAACAATTAGCAATACCCATAAACTAAATCAACCCAAAATCACATAATCACACCCCAAGAATTTAGGTTTTAGCTAGACATCATAAAAAGGTAAAAACCGTTACCAAATTGATTATCCATCTACTGGGTAAGAGTAGATTCTTCCTTAAAATGCTCCAATTCAAAGAATCTCAAAGACCCACTTCCAATTTATCAAAAGTGAAAAATTTCAGTTCTTCAAAGCTTAGGAAAAACTAGAAAAAAATTGTCTCAGTTCTAAAAATATGAGCTATGATAAGATATTATGATATTAGATACTAAACTAAATGTTCAAAAATGTATTTATAGTCGTCAAAAATGTGTTGGGCAGAGTCACTTGACGAAGTAAGTCGGGCTCGTCGAACCACTCGCGGAGCCGCCCTTTGGTCACTTTCATCGTCTCTCTACCTTGGCATTCAGCATCCTCAAGGTCTGTAACTTTGGGCGATCCAGCACAACATCGCGAAACTACTCGGTGATCTACCGACTGCTCCTTTCCGTGGCCAACTTGATTTCTTCCCTCAGGGCTTGGCACACTGGAACTTCAGGTGGTCAAATAGCCACTCTGCGATTCGTCGAGTGATCTTGGCGATCACCAGGCAGCCTTTCTTCATCCTTTCAACCTATTTTATTCCTTTTTGCTTGTTAGTGTCCTTTCTTTGTTCCTCAATCCATATACCTTAAAATCAAGGGTTTTACATCAGTTATTAGCACAAAATAAGCTTTTGAGGACACTAATTCTACATAAACAAAGCCCTAAATAAGTCCAAATCTTGGACTCATAAGCACTTGAATCTACCCTTTCCAAATTCTTTCCGCTTGTTTGTGGTTTATAAATAACAATTTAATGCAAGGATCAATTATTTAAGGTCCAATTATCCGAATTATAACAAACCCAATAACCTAATACCAAACCAATGATCCTAATATGCAGCTAGGGCTATTTTCCACCATCAATTTTAGTCTAAAACCCTCCCCCAATAATAATTAACCAAGAATCTAAGTTCTACGGATCGAAAAAGGGATTAGGGAAGTAAAATCCTTACCTTTAGTGCTAGAATAGGTGGAAAACCTTCAAGAAATACCCATGGGTCGTCTCTTAGCTCTCAAGAACAAAACTTGCAGAAAATAACGTTTTTGGGATTTAATTCGCGACTATGCCGCTACAGCATACCCCATCCCGCCACATCGTCCCCGCCCTGGTGGGAATAATCCCCCTACAACGGCTTACACAGAGACAGAGAATCGAAATTAGAGTTTCAAACCCCCATTTCACAACACATCTTCAACCCATGATGTTGGAAGACTACCCTTTCATGCTAAGATCAGTTTTGGGAGTTCCACTTGCTTGAATTTGGTCATGTAAAGTCGTACGTGTTCCTTAACGTCTTAGCTATCTACTCATGTAATCCAAATCATTATTAAATCGCTTATTCATTACTAGATTTCCCTAGACCTCACATGACTCATATTTCGTCCAAATCTGGACTAGGATAGGAATTTCCAAATTACTACAAAAAACATTTCTCACCCCAATTCTTTCCACGTTGGCTTTACAATAATGACAGGAACAGTTCGTTACAATAGATATCAATTTACCCATCACTCGTCCCCGAGTGACAAACTAGGAATAAAATGGGCTAAAGTAAGGGTAGAGTAGTACGTGAATCGTCGAACAACTAGGGATACCTATCTCGCATGTCCTTCACAGCATCCCAATTAGCTTCCTCAACTGGACGATGCTTCCATTGAACTTTCACCAACTTTATCTCCTTAGTCTTCAGCTTCCGAATATCGCGGTCAAAAATTGCTACTGGTTCTTCCTCATACTGAAGGTCTTTGTCAAACAAAAACTGAGTCCCATTTGATGATATAATCTCTGTCTCATGATACTTCTTCAACATGGACACATGGAACACTGGATGAACTCCAGATAAGCTAGGTGGTAAAGCCAATCTATAAGACACTGGTCCTACACAGTCAAGAATCTCAAATGGACCAATGTATCGCAGACTAAGCTTGCCCTTCTTGCCAAATCTCATCACTCCTTTCATGTGTGACAGGTTAAGAAGAACATTCTCACCAGTCTGAAATGCCATGTGTCTTACCTTATGGTCTACATACTTCTTCTGTCGAGTTTGGGCTGCTAAAAGCTTAGCTTGGATGCTTCTTACCTTATCCTGAGCATCTTTCACCAATTCAACCCCCAAAGGTTTTACATCTCCATCTTCAAACCACCATACGGGTGATCTACATCCCCTCCCATAAAGTGCTTCGAACGGTGCCATATCAATGTTGGAGTGGTAATTGTTATTATAGGAGAACTCGCAAAACGGTAGGAACTTATCCCAATTCCCTCCAAAGTCAATCACACATGCCCTCAACATGTCCTCTAATACCTGAATAGTCCTCTCCGACTGCCCGTCTGGCTACGGATGGAAAGCTATACTAAAAGTGGGTTGTGTGCCTAATTCATCATGTAATTTCCTCCAAAACTTGGATGTGAAATGTGTACCACGGTCTGAGATGATAGAAAAGGGCACCCCATGCAGCCTTACTATCTCTTTCACATAAACATTAGCCAACTGCTGAGCATTATAGTCTATTCTGACTGGAATAAAATGAGCTGACTCAGTCAACCTGTCAACCACTACCCAAATAGAATCAAACTTCCCCAAAGTCTTGGGAAAACCAACCACAAAATCTATAGCGATCCTTTCCCACTTCCATTTTGGAATTGACATTCTTTGGAGAAAACTTGCAGGCCTTTGATGCTCATACTTTACCTGCTGACAGTTTTGGCACTTAGTTATAAACTCGGCTATGTCTTTCTTTATGCCAGGCCACTAATAAAGTCGCTTCAAGTCTCGGTACATCTTGGTCACACCCGGATGAATGGAATACCTCGAACCATGAGCTTCTGTCAATAATTTCAAAATCAAGACATCAATTCAAGGAACACAAACCCTTCTTGTAAAGCTGAGCACGCCCCCCGCTTCAAGAGTGGTATCTTGTGCATTTCTAGACACTGTCTTCTTTCTGAGCTCATTCAAGTTGTCTTCCTCAAATTGTTTGGCCTTGATCTCCTCAATGAATGTAGCCTTCACCTCAATGCTAGCTAAAACCCCATGTTTTTCTAATATGCCCAACTGCATGAACTTAGATTCCAAGGTTTGAATTTCCTTAGCCAAATGTCGCTCGAATAGACTCAAGCAAGCTAGACTACCCATACTCATCGCCTTTCGGCTTAATGTCCCTGCCACCACGTTAGCCTTACCCGGATGATACTGAATGGTCTCATTATAATCCTTAAGTAACTCCATCCACCTTCGTTGTCTCAAATTCATATCATTTTGAGTAAATACATGTTGTAGACTACGATGATCAGTAAACACCTCACACTTGACACCAAAGAGGTAATGCCACAAAATCTTAAAAGCAAACACTACCGTTGCCAACTCTAAATCATATGTTAGGCAATTTCTCTCATGCACCTTCAACTGTCGCAATGCATAAGCTATAACATTTTTATCTTGCATTAACACAGCACCCGAACCCGAATGTGAAGCATCACAATAAACAATGAAATCCTTACCTTCCACCGGTAGTGCCAGGATAAGTGTTATGGTCAAAAGGGTCTTGAGCTTTTGAAATCTCTCTTCACACTCTTTAGTCAATTCAAAAGGCACCTCATTTTTGGTCAACCTTGACAAATGTGTGGCAATAGAAGTAAAAATTTTCACAAATTGACGATAGTAGCTAGTGAGCCCGACAAAACTCCTAACTTCAGTCACAGAGCTTTGTCGGACCCAATTCTTAACCGCTTCAATGTATTGGGGATCTACCATTACCCATTTCCTTGAAACTACAAGTCCCAAAAAGGTAACTGAATCCTACCAAAACTCACACTTAGAAAATTTGGCGTATAAATTTTGTCTCCCAAGAACACCTAGAACAATACGAAGATGGTTGGCATGCTCATCCGACACTCGAGAACCATTGTTGTCCCCCAAGCGAACCCTCATCTTGGCTGACTACAAGCATACAAAGCTTAAAACTGAATAAAATTCATTGAACTAAATTACAAAATCTTTAACTCAAAAGATTAACTCTGAATAAAATAGTATATTCAACTCGCCAGAAATTTTTGATTACTGCAACTAACTTTTGTCCTCCAAATTATGCATTGCGTAATGGTAATGGTGGTTGGTGTAATCCACCTCATACTCATTTTGATCTCACCATGCCTATGTTCCTCAATATCTCAAAGTATCGTGCTGGTATCACCCCTGTTGTTTATCGTAGGTAAGCATTTTTTCAAACTTTGTTTATATTATAAGTGTTAATTGATAACCCGATAAAAATAAGGCTTTTTCTTAAAGAATATAACTTATGTATATCATATGTATTTGTTTAGAAAGTCTATAGATATTCAATATTCGAAATCAATTGATGGACTAATTCAGATTCATGACGAGTGAAGCCAAAAGTGGGAAAAGAGCTTAATTAGCTTTTTTGAGCTTTTCTTGTTTTTTCATTTATTTGTGTTTTCTTGTTCTTTTTCCTTTTTCTTTTTCTTTTGTGGGGTCATGTTGAGTTGGTTTCCTTTATTAGTTTTTTGTTTGATAGTTATTGAAGTACTCCCACCGTCTCATTTTATGTGAGACTTTTCGGATTTCAAGATTCAAATAAGTTTATTTTTGACAGTAAGTTTTTCATAGCTTTTTAAAAAAAATTGAATTATCAACTATTATGACTTATAGTATTTTTTACCTAGTTTACAAATCTATAAATTTCATTTCAAAAAATTTGAACATTCCATGTGCAAATTACCGGTCAAACTTACACTGTTTGACTTTCAAAAAAAAGAAAGTTCTACATAAATTGGGATAGAGGGATTAATAGTTATTTTATGTCATAGGGCATTGTTATCACTTGTCAAAGCTGGGTGTGAACTACATTAATCATTTTTTTCTAAGGGTTATCAAAAATTTGAAGTGAACAAGTAAAAGTGAACAGATGGATGCACTAGTAATGAAAAATTTGAAACATTTTGTTTGTGGAAAATTGGGGAACTTGTCTCCATTTGAATGTCAAACTCTAAACCCCTAGGTGGTGTGAAAATGTCACAGCCAAAGTGTTTTTTCCATCCTTAATTAATGTAAAACTTGAAGGCCGTATAGAAAATTTTCTCGTGTGTATTTACTGCGTAAAGAATCCTGTATTTATACTACTGTGGAAAATTAAATAAATCTTAACATATACATTATTTGTCTAATTCCAAGCCGAGCCCATCCATGCCTTCTTCTACGACACAATATCACTCTTGGCCCATTTGCTTTTCTCAAACAAGACATCATCAGACATATTCATCTTCTCTCTGGTGAAATTAGAACATGCTATCAATGGTTGAGAAGATGGTGTAGAAGAAGGCTTAATTCCAACATCCCCCCTCAAGGTGGAGGGGAGCGGAGTGAGAACCTGACTTGCTTAGAACTCCATGATGTTGCGGGCCATGAAGAGGCTTAGTGAATATGTCAGTGAGTTTCTCTTTGGAAGGAACAAAAGATAGGGAAATGATCCCTAACAAGTACTGTTGACGGACAAAATGACAATCCAACTCAACGTGCTTCTTCCGCTCATGAAAGACTGGATTTCATGCGATATGAATGGCAGCAGCACTATCAGAGTGCACAGGTACAAGAAGTTGAGGCGGAACAGAGAGATCATCCAATAATCGAGTAAGTCAGGTTAATTCAGCCACCAATTGACGCATAGATCGATACTCTACCTCTGTGGAAGAGAGGGATATAGAGATTTGTTTATTGGACTTCCAAGAAATGGGGGAACCCCCTAAACTAATGAAAAAACCACTGATAGATCTCGGTGAGTCTCTACACGAAGCCCAATCCATATCACAAAAAGCATTAAGGGAAAAGGGTGGAGAAGAAGAAAAGAATAGACTCTGATGCGGATACTGTTTCAGGTAACTTACAACCCTCAAAGCTCCATGATAGTGATCAAGACTTGGTTTTTGCATAAATTGACCGAGAATCAAAACTGCATGACATATATCCGGTCGTGTATGAGTTAAGTAATTTAACTTACCAATGATGTGCCAATATAAGGTTGTTCTTCCATATACTCTACTAATTCTATGACAAATTTCACTGCAGGATCTAATAGAGAGGCAACTGGAGGAAGATGTGAGACATCAAATTCGCACAACAAATCAGAGGTATATTTCTTTTGACTGACTATCAAACCATGATTGTCCCTTAAGATTTCCATACCAAGAAAGTAATGCAGGGACCCAAGACTCTTGATCTTAAATTCTGAATTAAGAAAGACCTTTAGATCCTCTATCACAGTGTAGCATCTCTAGTTATCAATATATCATCACATAAATAGCCACAATAGCAATAGTATCCCCTACTTTCTTAAAGAAAAGAGAATAATCAATCAAAGAGGCAATAAAACCTTTGAAACTGAGGGCCCCTGCAAGTCTGGCATACCATTGCCTAGAGGCTTGCTTGAGACCATATAAAAACTTTTGTAACTTGCAAACCAAACTAGCTTTAGGAGGATCAACACAAATTGGGAACTTCATGTAAACTTCTTCTTGCAAATCTCCCTGCAAGAAGGCATTATTTACATCAAATTGAGAAATTTCTCAATTCTTCTTGGCTGCAAAGGCTAGCAAACATTTGATAGTGGTCATTTTGACCACCGGGGAAAAAGTCTTATTGCACTACTAAAAAACATGCCTGTAGCAACAATTATTTAGCAACAACTAAATATGCGTTGCAATAGACAGTAATTCACAACGGTTATAACCTTTGCAATAGACAAATGGACCTAATGAAACACTTTAAGAAGTAAATCGTTGCATTATTGTGACAACCGTTGCCATAGTATCTTTTATTGCAACGATTCCTACAAATTGTCGCCTTAGGTACTCTATGGCAACGGTTCCGCCAAACTCTTTCCCTCAATTATTTCCCTCTACTAATTTTACTACACCCGCCAAAAGAGTTTTTTTTTAATTAATTGTAAAAATAAAATAAAAGGTAAAATATCACTAGGTTAATTTGTTTCTTCAGACTTTTCATCCTCGTAGGTATCGACTTTCTCCTTTCTCTCTGAAGAACAAAAGTAGCATTTTCCTTTAATCCTTCTTCTTTGATTTTCCTTGTAGGAATCTGCAGGTTTTGGGTCTTCTTCTTCGTGGGTTTTACGTTTCTGTAGCTACAGGTATGTCGTATTCCATCTTCTTCAAAGTAAGAAATTTATTAGAAGGGTTCTTGAAAAAGATTTGAAAATAGACAAATGGATTTCTGTGAAGTAGATGTTCTTTGCTAGAGTTTATGTTTATAATGTAATCTTATTGTGCATTAGAGTGTGTATCTCAATTTTGGTGAAGATTGAGAAATCTCTGCAAAAATGTTTAGATGGAAATTCTCAGTTTATGAAGAGTTAATGTTATGAAAGATGAGTTTCGATTCCTCATTCTACATGATAATTCTTATCTATCAAAAAACCTCAAGTTTTTGAACAGGACAAACGATTTCTAAGAATAAAATGAACTGAAATATTTTTCAACTCCAAAAGTCATTGAAATCGAACATTAAGGGATTTTGTTTCTCTCTTTCGAGTTCAATTTTTAAGCTCTAAGTTTATACTTTCTTCCTTCTTGTCTAATTTTTTTAGTGGACAAACTACAAGTTGGTCATCAAGCTCAGCTCACTGCTTAAAAAGAGGTAATGTTCCTGTTTCTCTTATTTTACTTTGATGTATATATGTGTGTATGTTAGATATTTTACGTTTACTTATCTCTGTTCGTTGTTTCTTATTCATTTTTTAGTTAAATCATTCCATATGACTGTGTTTTTCAGATTTAAGGTCTGTATTGTAAGTTTAGAATGTTGGAAAAACTTTCACTTTATGCTTTATTGTAAAAAATATTTCATGATCAATTTTCTCTGTTGTGAGTTAAGAGCTTCAGAAACTAGATCATTCATGTTACTTTCTGCCTTAGTGAACTCCATCTCGTCCATTCATTCCCTAGTGTACCAATGCAAGAAAGCTTTTCTTCTAAACATAGTTGTGTAGTGGTGGTGTGTATTCTTCTTGAAATGAAAACAGAAGTCTGAGGTCATAGCTTTTTTAATGATTGTCATTAAGGTTACCAGGTGCTTTTAACTAGCATTACTAGTTCAGGAATACATTGGGCAGACCTAGCGTCTAGTTGATGATAGAATAAGGTTTTGATTATGAAACCAACCTCTTTATTCTTTGAGCACCGAATAAAACTTTAGGTATTGAGTAGTTCTTTGTTTTCTACTTTAATATTCTTTTTGTGATAAATATTGTATTTTCTGTTTTAAGATCATTTTTGCGTTTGGAATACATTGAGTAGATCCTTGGTGTAGTTGAGCACAAAATAAGGCTTTGAGTGTTAACTCAACCTCTCTAAGGCTGCTCCTAGATTTAGATATGCATGTCTACATTTAACCATACATCCAAGTTCTCTAAGGCTGCCCCTTGTCTTTTCTTATAAATTTGAAGTTTTACGATTGAGCTGCTTAGTTTCTTGAGTGAGATTAGTGACTTTGGTTTTGTTGTCCTTTTATGCTTTTCTTTTACCTTTAAATTTATTTAGAAGTCTTTAATTAGAGACACAACACCCTCAACTTGTTAACTCAAATTTGCCTAGTTAGCTTAGTTATGCTTATCTTTAATTTAAAAGGTTATAACTAGTAAAGTTTTCATGTAGTGAGCCATTCACTGCATAAAAAGAGGTAATATTCCCTTGTCTCTTAATTTTGTAGTCAGTTTCTTTTTAGTCTATTCTCACTTCCATTGATGTGTGTGTGAATCTTGGTTTTTACTCTTCTTTTTGTGTTGTTTATAATCATTTCCAGGTGATTCTTTCCCCATATATGTGCTCTCTAAATGTTGTACATGTATAGTAAGTTTAGAGTGTTGGATAAGATTTCCCTTTTATGTGACTTTCCTATTACTCTTTTTTTCTGATTCATGTTCTATTTTGTGGCCATTGCTGATTCTAGAACTGATTGAGTAGATATTGGGTCTGGTTGAGCTACACATAAGGTTTTGAACATTAACTCAGCCTCTCAAGGGGGAGTCTTGCAATCGTGTGTTGCTTAGTTTCTTGAGTGAGGTTGTTGTCTTTGACAAAATAATATGAAATTTTGTATTTTTTATATGAAATCCATTACATCTTTTAAGTGTTTAGATTTGTCAAAATCATTTCACTTTACTGTCGTGTCTTATTATCTTAAGATTGAGTTTTTAGATTTTAAATCTTTTACATCATTTATCTTTTAACTAATTGAAATTCTAGGTAAAATAGGTATTGTTAAGTAGAGAGCTGATTATGTATAACAAATAGTTCAAGGAAACAAGACATTTCATTTATGTTGTTAAATAAAATAAGATAGAGCCACTGATCAAAATCTGTTGAATGTAAGTTTTTAAGGGAACCAAATATGTTGGTGTGCTATTCAGAATCTTCTCTTTTATTTCTTATCTTGGTAATTTGATTTTGGTGTCATATAGGATATTATATATTAAATGGATAGTGGAGATAAAAGTTGGATGGGTCTCCGGAGATCCACCAATGAGTATATCAGTGGTGTGAATAACTTTCTTGATACAGCTTTTGAACGAGCTGACAAAGGAGATGAAATATTATGTCCTTGTAAAAAGTGTGCTAATTGTAAGTGGCATCATCGAAATGTGGTAGACGATCACTTGGTTGTTTATGGGTTTGTACAAGGGTACACCAAATGGATTTTTCATGGGGAAAGTTTTTCCTCGAGAAATAATCCAGATCATAATAATAAGGAAGGTTCCAACATGCGTGACAATATTGATGGCCTACTTCATGATACTTTTAGAGATGTTGCAGGTGACTTGAGGTGAGGGAGTGAGAGAGGGGCCATCCGAAGATGCAAAGAAATTTTTTAAATTGCAGGAGGAAGGTAAACAAGAGTTATATCATGGGTGTGAGAATTTTTCTAAACTGAATTTCACCATTCGATTATTCTTGTTCAAATGCATTCATGGTTTGAGTAATGTGGCCTTTGGAGACTTGCTAGACCTGTTAAGAGAGGCATTTCCATTTGCTCATATACCTGAGTCGTTCCACAAAGCAAAAAATGTGATTAAAGATTTGGGTCTTGATTATGAAAAAATACATGCATGTCCTAATGATTGCATGTTATTTTGGAAGGAAAATAATTGCTCTGTTTGTGGCTCGTCTAGATGGAAGACTGTTAATGATCCCTTGACTAATGAAAGCTCCAAAATTCCTGCAAAGGTTTTAAGGTACCTTCCCTTAAAACCTAGGCTTCAGAGAATATTCATGTGTCCTGAAACAGCTGCAAATATGAAATGGCATGATACTGAATAACCCAAAGATGGCAACATAAGGCATGCGGCTGACGGGGAAGCTTGGAAGAATTTTGATTCCTTGCACAAAGATTTTGCTAGAGATCCTCGTAATGTTAGATTGGGTCTTTCAAGTGACGGTTTCAACCCGTTTTGAACCATGAGTATTTCCCATAGCACATGGACTGTTATGTTAATCAATTATAATTTATCACCGTGGATTTGCATGAAACCGGAGTATATGATATTATCTATGATCATTCCAGGTCCATCGTCTCCAGGAAAGGATATTGATGTCTACCTTCAACCACTAATTGCAGAATTGAAAGAATTGTGGGAAACTGGGATGGAAACATATGATGCTGATTCTAACCAAACTTTTCAATTGCGTGCAGCTTTATTGTGGACAATTAGTGATTTTCCAGCCCATGCAATGCTTTCTAGTTGGAGCACAAAAGGAAGAAAGGCATGCCCAACTTGTAATAATGGGACATGCTCTTAATATGTCAAGCATAGTCGTAAGATGTGTTACATGGGTCATCGGGCATTCTTACCTCCTCATCATCCATTTCGAAGAGATAAGAAATCATTTGATGGTAAAGAAGATCACAGATCTGCACCTACTCCCTTATTAGGCACAGAAGTATTAGAAGAGTTGTGTGAATTCAATAATGTTTTCAGAAAGGGCCAAAAAAGGAAGCGTCGTGATAGTGAGGGTCCATGGAAAAAAAGATCCATCTTTTTTGAATTGCCATACTGGGAACATAACAAACTGAGGCACAATCTTGATGTTATGCACATTGAAAAAAATATTTGTGACAGTTTGCTCGGGACTTTGTTGGATGTAACTGGAAAGTCAAAAGACCATGTAAATTCTCGATATGATTTGCAAGAAATGGGGATACGAAAGGAGCTTCAACCAGTACAAGATGATAATGGAAGAGTTCATATGGCTAAAGCCTGTTTCTCCATGAAACCAACAGAAAAGAAGTTATTTTGCACTGTTCTTAAAAATGCCAAATTACCAAAAGGTTGTGTTTCAAATATATCAAGATGTGAGGAAGTGACTGATATGAAAATATCAAGTTACAAGAGCCATGAAGCTCATTTCATAATGCATTACTTGCTCCAAATTGTTGTTAGAAAAGTGTTGCCCAAAAAAGTTTCTATGGCTTTGATTCGATTGGGGAACTTCTTTAAAGTCATAAGTAGCAAGGTGATAAGGCAAGCAGATCTTGATACAATGCAGTCTAAGATCAATGAGATTATATCTGACCTTGAAAAGATTTTCCCTCCATCCATTTTTGATATAATGGTACATTTGCCCATCCATTTAGTAAATGAAATTAAGCTTGGGGGTCCGACACATCTTCGTTGGATGTATTCCACTAAAAGAAACCTATGTTTCTTCAAGGGGCTTGTTCGTAATCGATTTCATCTAGAAGCATCAATACTAGAGGGATTCGTGGCACTAGAGCGCGTGAATTTATGTCCTAGATACCTACATGCTGGGGTGAAAACAAAATTTAGTTGATTCCAATTAGAGGATGAGCAGGGAACTGAAACAGAGGGATAATTTGTCACCTATATTCCCTAAATTTGGCCATCTGATTGGAAGGGAGAAAAAAAACAAAGGCAATAATTTTCACATGGATCTCAAGTTATGTGTTGATATACATCGATATGTATTGTTTAATATCGGAGATGAAAAATGGAGACCACTATCATGTAAGATCTGTCACTATTATTATAAACTTCAATATTTTTTATATGATAAGAACTTTGAAACATGCTAATTTGAAACATTCTTGCTTGCAGGGAACATAAGACTGTAATTGACAATCATAGTAGATCAAATGCATGGATTAGAGCATAGAATCATAGTCAGGAATTTGGCAACTGGTTTAAGGAGAAAGTTAAATCTGTTGAAGTGCCTGAACATTTACGACAACTCGCTAAAGGGCCTAATACTGCGGCAAAAAGATATACAACATATTTCATCAATGGATATCAATTTCATACAATGAAACGAGATAGTCAAGGTAAGACCCAGAACTATGGAGTGACTTTATCAGCAACGACTGATAGTTTTGCTAGTGCTAGAGACCAAAACCCCATTGATGGAGAAGTTGTCTATTATGGAGTTATTCAAGATATCATAAAGATTGATTATTGGGGTTGCTTTAGTGTTGTGTTGTTTAAATGTGATTGGTTTCGTAATGAAGTAGATGAATATAGATTAACTCGGGTATACTTCAACAAGTTATGCAGTACTGAAGATCCATTTGTACTGGCATCTCAAGTGCATAAAGTTTTCTATGTAGAGGATCCAATTGAGAAAGATGTTTATTATGCAAGGACCAAAGTTCATGTTGATTTATTTGATTTAGAAGAAGAGAATTGCCCTAATATTGGAGATACATTTTTTAGGGAGCCAGACAATGACATTGGACCATCAAATGGAATACCTGATGTTGATGTTGATCTCAGATGGTCAAGAGAAGATGTACCTGGTGATGTCATTGATATGCCAACTCATGATCAACATTCAGAATATATAGAAGAAGATATGGACACATTAGAAGAAGATGAGTACTTTGATGATGTCGATTGGGATTGGATGGTGGCTGATGATTGACGAAGGGATTTTTCTTATATATCTCTATTGCATTTTCTTATATGTACTATTGGTTTGAAAGTCAATTGAAAGAATGTTGATTTTGCCTATTTTATTATTATTGTGTACTTCTGTCTTTTTGGGTTATCTAAATATTATTAGAGATTGCTTTAGTGCTTCATTTGCTGAAACGAGCTGAGTGATTTTTCTTTAGAAAGCCTATGTGAATCAGGTAGCAAGAAGTGGTGATTCTGATTTCTGCTTCACGTTTTCTCCTTTTTACTAGTTCGTCTTATTGTGACTCTAATCTTATTTTCACTAATTCTGCTTTATCTTCTTGATTCTGTTGGGATGTCTAACTCCTTATCTTTATATCTCTATTTTACAGCAGGCAATACTTGGTAGTCATGAAACAGCGAGAGTCTTCAAGAATAAGGAATAAAGAAACAAGAGCAACTGTTCCAGCTGGAACACTCACATCTTTGGCGAATCAAAAGAAGTTGTTGCTAGCTAGAAGAAGAAAGGATCTACTGATCGAAAAGCGTCAGCGTCTAACAGATGTAATAGAAGAACGAGATGTGCTAGAATCACACAATCCAGAGGCAGGAGTTCATATACAAGCTGACTCAACTAACAATGTAGTCCAACCCGTAGAAGAACAAATTCAATTGAATTCTACTTCTCTTAAAGTAAATGAACAATGTGAAGAACAAGGGAAGAACATCCATATTTTATTTATAATATTACTTTTCTTTTTTAATTATAAAATCAAATTACAATACTACTTTGGAAGGGTTATCTTTATTTGTGTATTATTGTAGACTCTTCCACTAAAAAAGACAAAGAGATCAAACAAAGATGTTAGTTGTACATGGAAGGCATGATCGTAAACTGATTGTACTGAATAAAGCTGGTTAGCCAGTTGGTCCTAGTAATGATGTCGTGATAGAGTTGAGCAGCTTCTACGGTACACTTGCCAGGAAAGCGACCCTTTGTCCTCTTGATATAGAAAATTGGAAGTTGCTTGACACAAAAAAGGATTTGTGGGATTATACCAAGGTTTGAAGTTTTCAATTCTCTGTTAAGTTAAATATATTTAACATTTATTGCACTAACTCAATGTCCAAATTTTCAGGAGAAGGCGTAAGTTTGATTTGAAAACACACCACTTTGATGCCTACGCTAATGATTAAATTCAGATGGAAAAAAAGCTTGATGATGTTCCAACATCTCAATTTAAGGAACTTCTTAAATATTGGAACTCAGAAAAATTTCAGGTAAGTCTTACTAGTTGGTAATACGAAATAAGAGTTATTTGACTCATCGATCTTAGGAAAAGATAAAAAAAATCTCCTTCATTTTAGTGTTTCGTGGGTCCAACTTCTTTACAATTTTATTTTAGATTAATTAAAGAAAGTTACTGATTTTACTTCTATATTGTGATTGATTCTAGTTTATCACTCCCATAATTAACTGTGGCAGTCATAGTACTTGCTTAAATATAGTAATTGAACCTTTATCCCACTGTTAAATTAATACTTTTGAGTATATAATATTTTTCTTAAACGATTGTTTTCTTTCCATCCTTGCTACTTGGTTTAATTATATGATAGCTTTGGTAGTGGTTCAATTATGGTAAGTTGGGATTTATATTATCATTTTCCCTTCTGTCCTTGTTGGATCCGAGAACAACCTGTAATACATGTTTCTTGGTCAAATTTTATTCCTTATGGATTGAGTTACTTCTCTTTTAGTTAGAGAATATTGTGATTAGCTGATTTGGTGGTTATTTTTGCTCTTCATTTCCAAAATATTTTAAGCTATATAAAGAGCTCTTTTCTTTTGTAACTGATCACTGGCAGTGTCTCTTCTTTCTGGGAGACCACTGAGCTCTCATCTTTTTTACGGATCACTAGTCACTGGAAAAAAGCTTTCCTCTTCTATAAAAATCACTTGATCATTGTGGAACTTCTCTTCTATTTGTAGAAAATGTCTAAAGCCAACCGTGAGAATCGGAAAAAGTTGAAGATTCCACATACTGTTGGCAAGAAAAGCTTTGATTTAGTTTGCAATGATTTGGTATGAGCTCCTGCGTAGCATTGAATAAAAACATGTCGCATTTTAAAGAAGATGTTTGATATCCACTTTTAATGTGTACAGGAAAAAAGAGAGGGAAACTAATGATACTCCATCACCTAAGGAATTTTTTGTGGTTACAAGAAAAAGAAAGCCCAATCGATCATACAAGGGTACAGATGAAGATACAGCTAGTAAAATTGTGAGATTTCTATCTAATTTTTATTTTGTTTGATTTGAATTTGTTTTTTCATATTTACTCTTTATATGTGTACTTGAATTCTCTTGTTTTTTAATAATAAAACTGCATTATAGGCTGAGATGGAGAATATTGAAATGCAACAAAATGAAGATGGTAATGAGACAATTGATGCATTTGCTTCTGTCATGGGATCAGAACATCCAGGACGTTTGAGATTATATGGAAGAGGGGTTACAAAAACTACTTTGAAAGGGAAAGTGGGAAATTTTGAAGCCTCATTAAATGCAACAAATGACCTCGTGAAAAAAATGGAAGACAGAATGCTGAGAATGGAGGAAAAAATGGAGGAACAGAAGGAACAATTTGACCAACAAAAGACCACGATGAGACAAGAAATTGTAGAAGATGTCATAACAAAACTTCAACGTTCAGGCCTACCAATTGATGTTAATGTTTTGGCAACATTACTTGATGTTTCGTCAACACGAGAAACAAATATTCGGCCAATTCATCGTTCATCTACCAGTAGCAACAATCAAGGTCAGAATCATCCTCCTTCTTCTTTATTTTATTCTACTACTGCTTTTGCAGTTTTCTGTTTGGTTCATCTTCATTTATGGCTTATTATGTTAATCTACTTCTACTTCTTTTTCTTATGCTACTACACTTGCAATCTTCTTGTATTATTGTTGGTGCAACTGCGATCATCTTTTTATTTTTATCGAAGTTGATATTATCGAGATTAGTGTTACTGTTGTTTGCATAGTTTAGGAGTATTGAACTAAACTTAAAACATCAATTGATTAAAAAGGTTTTAAAAGGTGTGCTCAAGATCTGGGTTGATTTTAGGTGTTGTTGGTTTCTAGTAAAAATATATTGACCCTATTTGTTGGTTTTTCCCTTTTGGTTCATCGTTTGTTTCTGATGTATAGTGACCGACTTTGTTCTTCTTGTATTGCCTCTTCATGTAGCCCTTATTTGTTGTTGTCTCTTGTGTTTAATTGTTCTATTTTGATCAACAAATATCATGTTTATGACTGTGTAATCTTTCTAGTTCTGATTCTGAGGATTGTAATTTCTGATTTATCGGAATTTAATGTCTTCCGTCCTTTGGTGGGTAGAGCTTGAAAACTGTGGTAATGGATTGAGTTGTCTTGTTCAAGTGCAATGCTTGTAATGTAGTCAGCTAACTGATTTGTTCTGACTTGGTTGTTCCCTCTCAGCTTCTTCACCTGGTGCTAATTCTTCTAAGTGTTTACTGGCTGCTAAATTGTCCTCATCCATGTACACTGTTATAGCTATATTTTTCAAGTTGTTTCCTGATAGGTTTGGCTCCTCCTCATGAACAGTTAGAGCTTCTCTATGTTAGTACTATCACTTAGAGTCTTGGTTTCTGTGAGTTATTTTCATCATGGCCCCTTTTATCTTTAATCTACTCGTTGTTCTTGTACAGTTTGTCCTCCTTTGGTAAGTCCACATTATTGTAATTCTCTGCTCCCTTCCAAACTACAATATCAGTAACTTTGCATTTTTCTTTTTTAAAAAAAGTGATGTGGTAGTATAGGTTATGTCCAGAAAGAGTAAAAATTAGGAGTTGTGTGTCTTCTTTTCCCTTTTCATTTTTGAACTTCCTCTTTCCGAATTGTTGACCCCTTTGAAATTGTAGGTGAACAAAATGAGCAAAGTGGGGATGAAAGCAGTGAAAACGTTACTTAAAGAGAATTGGTTTATCAATATATCTACAAACATTCTAGCACTATTTTCACTTTTTGGCCTAATTTTTGTGAACTTAAATGAATGCCAACTCTTGAACATTATAGGACTATTTTTATGTTTGGCTTAATGTTTGTGAACCTCATGTATGTTAACTCTTGAATTGTAAATCAAGATCATGTGTTTTTATCTTTGATATGTGGATGCTACTAGTTGAAGTACATATTGATTTAATATTTTCTATCATTGTATTATAGTTTATCTCAAAAATAAAGAATATACACAGTGCCTACAATAGCCTGCAATAACCATTAAAAAAGTCTATTGCAATAGCTTAATAACATTGTTGCAATAGTTTAGCAAAACCGTTGTGTACAGTAAAGTTGTTGCGATATATCATTTGCAACGAAACGCAGCCGTTATAGCAACCATAGAATAGTGTCGGCCTAGACTAAAGAATAATTGTTGCTATACATAGTGTATTGCAATGGTTTACAACTGTTGCCATAAAACCGTTACTATAGACATATCGCAACAGGCTTATATGCAACACACCATCTTCCGTTGCCATAATGCAATTGCAACAGTCTTTGAGTCTATGGCAATGAATTTTCTTGTGTTGCAACAGACCTATTTTCTAGTAGTGTTGAAATCTATCCCCTCTTTCTTTATATCACCCCTGATCACCAACCTTGCTTTCAGCCTCTCAAGTGTCCCATCAGCATGTTGCTTCACCTTGTAAACCCACTTGCAAGGTAAAGCTTGTCTACCCAGAGGTAAAGCAACTAAGTCCCATATATGATTTGCTTGTAAAGCCTCCATTTCATCATCCATAGCCTTCCTCCAACCTGGATGAGTAAAAGCTTCTTTATAACTGGTGGGCTCAGTGATTGTAGAAACTAATTGTATGATGGATTTATTAGAAAGAGAAAGAGCATTAAAAGAAATAACACTAGGTTTAGTAGGAGTGTCAAAATAGGAGTTTGTCACATCACTAAAAAAATGGTGTTGCAATAATAATCTTGAAGATATGACGGTAAAGTACCTTTATTCTGTGAGATCTTCAGGGATTATTAATGGGAGGATCAGGGGATGAAATATGAGAGTGAGTTGAACCGAGGGGAAATCTGAGTATGAGTTGAATCAGGTGATGATGAAGTGAATGGATGATATGGTGAAGAAGAGGAACTAGTAGATGGAATGGTATGAGGAATCAGATCAGTTTGAGAACCAGGCTGATCAGTAGATAAATTGGCATAATCTGGAAATATAGAAGAAGGAATGTCATCAGATTTATCTACAAAGGGAAAAATATGCTCAAAGAAATGAACATCTTTGGATACAAATATCCTTTTACTTTCAAGATTCAGTAACTTGTACCTTTTTTTATCACTAGGATAACCTAGGAAAACACACTTCATAGGTCTAGGTTGAAACTTATCCCTGCAATGAGTTAAAGTGTTAGCATAGCATAAACATCCAAAACACTTCAAAGTATGATAAGATGGTCACTTCCCGAATATGATGTCATAAGGTATTTTTTCCTTTTAGCACCTTAGAAGGTAACCTGTTAATCAAATAAGTGGTTGTAAGGATGGACACTCCCCAGTAAACGATAGGAACATGAGATTGAAATATTAAAGCCCTTGCAAGCTCTAGTAAGTGTTTGTATTTTCTCTCCACTATCCCATTTTATTGTGGAGTGGCCACACAAGAGGTCTGATGCACAATCCCATGAGAACTAAAGAATTGAGAACTTGCTTCACTCTTTCCTAGTTCTAAGGCATTATCCGATCTAATGACTTTAACCTTCGCATTGAACTGTCTTTCCACCATTTGTAAATAACTTTGCAAGACTGTGAATGCATTGCTCTTTGTAGCCAACAAGTCGAAGTAGCTCTACTAAAACCATCAACAATAGTCAAAAAATACCTATAATGATTATGAGTAGCTAGTTTATAAGGTCCCCAAGTATCAACATGGATAAGATCAAAAATAGATTTGCTAGAAATTTGACTAATGGGAAAGGGTAGCCTGGATTGCCTAGATTTAGGACACACATCACAAACACAGTCATAATTACTCGAAAAAGAAAGGAAACTGACATTTTTCATTGAAGAGTAAGGCAAATTCCCCAATCTAATATGCCACAATTTTACATTAGAAGTTGCACTTGTATATACAGAATGAGAAACTGAAACTGATTCAACAAGAACTGAAATAGGTAAAGATAAAGGACTAGATCCACTAAATATAGTATGTGGTGAAACTGAAACATTATTGCTAAAAAAAGAACTACACTTCTGAGGACTAGGTTGTAGCAAGTAGAGACCCTCCTTGGCTTCACAAAAAACTTGACCCCTCCTCATTGAAGAGTCCTGAAACACTCATTCATGTCATGTAAAAAATAGTGTGTAAGGAAATTGAACACAGAATTTATGAACAGATATGAGATTGAACTTGAAACTGGGAACATACAAAACGTTTTGTAAAATGATATCAGAAAATATAGGCACAGTCCCTGAATGAGTGACTTAAATGGTTTGACAATTAGGAAGATTAATGGTCAAAGGGAATTGAAGAGGGGACATGGAGGTAAAACATTGGGGATTATAACACGTGTTCATATGCACATGAATCAATGATCCAGGTGCTAGAATCAATAACAGAAAAACAGGATCCAAGATACTTTGAAATTGTACCAGCCACAACATTACTGTTGATCTCTGAGCCTGTGTTTTTCTGTGATGCCTCCTCCATTTTCATTTGTCTAAACATATGAAGAAATTAATTGTATTGTTCTTTGTTGTAATTGTGAGCAACATTTGTGGCATATGTTTGATCATTGTTTCTTCCTTCATTGTCTTCGGTAATCAATGCTCAATTTCCCCTGATTTGTCCCTGCATTCCTTTATTATTTGTGAACACAAAGTCTTCTGGAAAACCTATTTTTCTAAAACAATTGTCCTCTACATGGCCTGTTTTTCCATAATATGTGCAGGTAACATTAGGATCATACTTAGCCCTTTTTCCTTTGAATTTCTGAAATTGATTTGTTGTTTCTGGAACCTTTGTGGCTCTTGGGAAGTGATATTTCTTGATTGTGAGATCCCAGATCTCTATGAAGGTGTTGGATACCTTTGTGCCTGCTTTCCATGTTTGTATTGATTGGTATTACCCACCATGAAAGAAGAAGAAGAATCAGATGAAAGATGAGGAATGAGATAAGTCTCTCTCTGATTCTCAACTTGTAAACTAAAAGAGTAGGCATGGTTGATACTTGGTAAGGGGTTTACCATCAAAATATTCCCCCTAGTCTGTGCATAAGTGTCATTTAAACCCATGAGAAACTACATAAGTCTTTCATCTTCCAAAGATTTTTGGAGTTTATGTTTTCCTTCACAAGAGCACACACAAATGCACTTAACACTCGAGTTGATGGAATCAAGGTCATCCCACAACTTCTTCAGTTTGGTAAAATATGCAGAAATATTATTTGTTCCTTGTGATGACCTACTCAACTCCTTCTGTAGATGAAACAACTTTGCACCATTGGTCTGGCCAAACCTGTGCTCCAAGCTAGTCCATAGTTCATGAGTCGTTCTTGAATAGATGACACTATTAGCAATTTCTTTTGACAGAGAATTCAAGAGCCAGGAAGTCACCATGTCGTTGGCTCTATACCAAGGTTGCAGATCTGAAGAACCTGATGTTGGAATGACAAGAGTACCATTGATAAAACCCACTTTATTCTTTGCCGATAGTGCTATGATTAAGGATCTCTTCCACCCCTGATAGCCTTTACCATCAAATAGACTATTAACCAAGGTCAGTCCAAGATTATTAGAAGCATGAAGATAGAGAGGATGATTTGAATCAATTGAAGCTATGATACTGGCAGCAGTAGTAGCTAGGGTTGAATTGTCGCCCATTGATGTGAATTAGAATAATAGAAAATTCTGACCGCTCTTATACCATGTAAAAATTGAAGGTCGTATAGAAAATTTTCTCGTGTGTATTTACTGCGTAAAGAATCCTCTATTTATACAAGTGTGGAAAATTAAATAAATCTTAACCTATACATTATTTATCTAATTCCAAGATGAGCCTAGCCGTGTCTTCTTCTGTGACCCAATATCACTCTTGGCCCATTTGCTTTTCTCAAACAAGACATGATAAGACATATTTATCTTCTCTCTAGTGAAATTAGAACATGCTATCAATGGTTGAGAAGATGGTGGAGAAGAAGGTTGAATTCCAACAATTAACGGTCCATGTTTCATGGTAACATAGGATTTAAATTCTACAACACAATGACCATGTATACATGTTCACATTAGGTACAATTTACTTTCACACTTGAGAGTAAACGCGATAGTGTAAAAGTTCTTTTATAGTGTCAGCGTGTAGAAGTTAAAAGTCATTTGTAATTTTTTTATGCAGGGTGCCATGTAGGAAGCAAGGTGGAATAAGGTTCACTATCAATGGTTTTAGTTACTTCAACTTGGTTTTAGTCACGAATGTCGCGGGTGCAGGTGACATTACGAAGATTATGTTGAAGGGTACGAGGACTAACTGGATAATGTTGAGTCGTAATTGGGGTCAGAACTGGCAAACCAACTCCGTTTTGGTTGGTCATTCATTGTCATTCAGGGTCACAACTAGCGATAAACACAAATCTACCTCGTGGAACATAGCCCCATCACATTGGCAATTTGGTCAGATATTTGTTGGAAAGAACTTTAGAGTCTAAATAGGGAAATGAGGTGATCATAACACAGTATGTAACAGTCGTGGTTTGTTAGAAAATTAAGATTTGTCTAGAAACTCCTAGATTGGAGATATTTTGTATTAGATATGTTAGAAAAGTAAGATTTTGTCTAGAAACTCCTAAGTTGGAGATATTTTGTATTAGATATGTTAGAAAAGTAAGAATTGTCTAGAAACTCCTAGGTTGGAGATATTTTGTAGTAGATATGTTAGTCTTGATTTAAAATGAATGGTGGTTAGTGAGCCACATAGGTACATAGTTTGGTGTGAGATATTTTGCTTATTATGTGGTTGTAATTCTCACACTTTATCTATAAATACACCATATGTAATGAAACATCGAGTGAAAAAAAATTGAACTCAAGAAAACTTAAGCGTTCTTCTTCACTTTCAGATTTTCTGTAGCAATTTACAACTGCTATTTCCTACTGTTTACACCTTGTAGACCTAAAGTTCTTCTTCCTTTTCGTTGTAACATGGTATCAAAGCCTATTTCCTAAGGGATCTGAATCAAATTTTGTTTGTTTCGCTCATCTACTTTCTGTTCTTTCTTGAATTTGCTTGCTGAAAAAAATTCATACCACCTGAAAATCAACCAACGATGGGTCCTCCAACTTTTACCGGAGAGAATTATCACATATGGATCATCAAAATGAAGACTTATCTAAACGCTCTCAACTTATAGGAAGTTGTTGAGCTTGGAGAACTTGTTGTCCAGCCATTGAGAGTTAATGTAACTCTCAATGAAATTAAGAAGTATGATGAGTTGGTGACAAGATCCCCACGAGCTCTCACCTGCATACATTCAAGTCTTACAGACGTGATGTTTACGAGGATTATGACTTGTGAAACAGCCAAAGAGGCATGGTATAAGTTAAAGGAAGAGTTTAAAGGCTGCAGTAAAGTAAAGTCTGTTAGACTCTTAGCATTGAAGAGAGAGTTTGAGCTTTTGAAGATGAAAGACTCAGATAGTGTGAAAGAATACTCTTCAAAGCTGATGGAGATTGTGAACCAAATAAGAATACTTGGTGAAACCTTTCCAGATCAGAAAGTTGTAGAAAAGATATTGGTCAGCCTTCCAGAAAAGTTTTAATCAAAAATCTCAGTTATTGATGAGTCTTGTGACTTGACTACTCTTACAATAGCCGAACTAATCTCCAAATTGCAAGTCCAAGAGCAACGGTCACTATGAGAAGTGAAGGGATAGTAAATGATCCCTTTCAAGTGAGGCATAAATGAAAACATCAAAAGAAAAGTAGAAAAGTCTGGTTGGATAAATCTGGAGAGGTAAAATCTGGTGGAAACCAAGGTGATTTGTCGATATAAGGAAAATTTCCACCTTGTGGCATTTGAAAGAAGACAAACCACTTAAAGAAGAATTGTTGCAATAATTCAAAGAGGTCTCCAATTCAATGTAGATATTGTAAGAAGTATGGTCACATTGAGAAGTATTGTAGGCAAAATCAAAATCAAAGTGGCCAGTCTTCCCATCGAGTGAATTTCGCAGATGATCACCAAGTTGGAAAATCAGAGGAGGAGGTTTTCATGGCCTCGCACACATCACATATTGACCAATGTAAATGGTATGTTGATAGCGCGTGCACAAGGCACATGGCGATTGATGAAAATATGTTTGTTACCTTGGATAGATCTGATAGAACCAAAGTGAAGCTTGGAAATGGTGCTTTGGTGGAAGTTTACGGAAGAGGGTCATTAAAACTTCCTACTGAAGAAGGTACGAAAATTATTAATGATGTTCTTTATGTGCCAAATTTGACTCAAAACTTGTTAAGTGTTTCTCAATTGCTTCATAAAAATTATTCTCTTAATTTTAAGGATAAACAATGTGTCATTTATGATCCTAAAGGATGTGAAGTAGCTAAAATTAGCATGATTGACAATTCCTTTCCAATTTCATGCTATTTTATTGATACTTGCTCTTTTAATGTTGAATTGAGCGATACTTGGCTTTGGCACAAAAGGTTTGGTCATTATAATCTTAGCTCACTGATGTATATGCAATCAAAGGGTATGGTGCTTGAAGTACACAAAATTGACATGTGTAGAGATATTTGTGAGTCATGTCAATTTGGTAAATTGCATAGACGATCCTTTCCTAAAGGAAGTCTTTGGAGAGCTAAGGAAAATCTAAAGTTGGTTCATCCAGATGGACCAATGAGGACGGCTTCTTTGAGTGGAAATAAGTATTTTGTTCTCTTTGTAGATGATCTGACTCGAATGACATGGGTCTACTTTCTTAGTAGCAAATATCAAGTGTTTTCTATTTTCAAATAATTCAAAGCTATGGTAGAAAGGGAGAGTGGCTGTAAATTGAAGTATATTAGATCCGATAATGGAACTGAATATACTTCATATCAGTTCAGCAAGTATTGTAAAGATTTGGGTATCCAACAACAATTCACTGTTAGCTACACTCCACAGCAGAACGGGGTTTCTAAGAGAAAGAACAGAACTGTGATGGAGATGGCGAGATGCATGTTGGCAGAAAAGAACATGCCTAAATACTTTTGGGTTGAAGCAGTAAATACCACTGTCTATTTGCTAAATAGATTACCAACTAGAGCAGTCCAAAACATGACACCATTTGAAGCATGGAAGGGTATCAAGTTGTCTGCAAGACACTTGAATGTATTTTGTTTGGTATGCTATGCACATGTTCCTGATGCTAAAAGAGGTAAATTAGATAGCAAGGCAGAACCGTGTGTTCTGTTGGGCTATAGTACAGTTGCAAAAGGAAACAAAGTGTACAATGTTAGTAGTAAGAAGGTGTTTGTTAGTAGAGATCTTGTAGTGGATGAGTCTATCCACTATAATTGGGATCAAGATCCCCTAGTTGAGGTCTACCAGTAACCGCCTGAAGATGCCATGTACTCAACAAAGAACGAGCAAGTGCAGTATCACTACACAAACCACAGTGTACTGGTAGGATCACGCGGCTATCCCAATTAAGGCAACATAAGCAGGTCATTACAACATCATAAACATGCATACACTGAACATATACAACATCAATATCATTTCAGGATCAATGTACAATTCCACATTCTCAACAATAAGTGCGTGCATAACAAATCATTGTTCCTCTCATGGAACCCAAACCCAAATAGTTAATGTACCGGATCGTGGCACCCGTTACAAGTTAGTGTGTCGTAGCGTGACACCCGTTCCAATATTCATGTCGGTACGTAACATCCGATCCCAGTTAGTGTGTCGGAACGTGACACCTGCACCATTCAACATACCACAATCACAATCACAATCACAATCACAATGTACATTCTCACAATCATGCAACTAAAAGGTGATTCATGGCATATAGTTATTGTTCATACTCATTTACAAATTAGTGTGATCAATAATGCAACATTTGAATACATACATACATGCAATACAATGAAGCAATTACAAACATATATCACACAAACATGAAATCACAATCATCACCTACCTCAAACAAATCTTGAATCCCCTAAGAAACTTGATTCTTCCTTTTCAGAATTTTTCCACTTAATCTTGATGTACAAACAATCATAATAATGTGAGGATCAATAAAAAAAACCCAAATTCTCGGATTATGATCAATAAAATTAACGCTAGGTCAAACCCTTGATCCCCATACCCAGATTAGGGCTTTTCCCACCATAAATCCCCGATCAAAATCCTCCCACATCGATAATTATCCAAGAAACTAAGTTCTACTGATCTTCGGGACGTGAAAACCTTACCTTTAGCTTCAAGAATGGTGAAAAATTGTCAAGAAAACACCAGTGGTCGTTCCTTAGCTCTCAAAATCGAAAAGTGCACAATAATGGCATTTGGGGTTTATCTCCGACTTGAGTCGTGTATGTCCCGCCACAACGGTCCTCACCCCGCTGCAGCGGCCCCGCTCTGGCGGCACAAATCCCACCATAGAGGCTTGCACGGAACAAAGAGCTAAATAAAAAATTCTCAAACCCCCATTTCAAAACACACCTTCATCTCACGACACTCAAAAAATATCCGTTCACGCTAAGATCATTTTTGGGAGTTCTACTCGCCTGAATTTAATTTTGTAAAGTCGTACGGGTTCCTTAACATCTTAGATACCTACTCATATAATCAAATTCACAATTAGACCTCCCATTTGTTACCAGATTTCCCTAGTCCTCACTGACTCCGATTTCGTCCAAATCTGGACTAGGTTGGGAAATTTCATGATACTACCAAAAAGTTTTTCGGTCCAAAAATTTTCCCCATTGGCTTTTCTATAATGACGGGAACAAGTCGATACACTCACTTAAATTACTTTAGGATGAATAATTGTCATCTTAATAAATTGGAGTTAATATCTCAAAATATCACACAACTATAAGAATTTTTAGAGAAAAGTCATTGAACTTTATTTTGTATCAATAATATCATTAACTTAGGACTTTTATCACAAAAAAATACTATTTATCATAAAATAAAAACTAAAAAATAAGAATAGTAAAAGAAATTAAACTATTTTCATACCTAAGATGTATTTTTTAAATAAAATATTTTGAAAAGTTATTAGATCTTATGGGAAACGAGAATTTTATCATATAAAATTGAACTTTTTGGTCTGATTTGAAAATTTTTTATTTTTAGATTTTTTTAGTCTAGTAATTTCTTAACTGATATAAAATTGTCATCTCAATTTTTCTCATCTGAAAGCAACCGGAAACTTGATCATAATGCATTGCTTTAACTTGTATTTATGGTCTCTTTCATGATTAGACTATCATCTTATATACTTATTTTAATTTAAGGTTAATTCATGATTTTGTTGGTGCTTCTTGGTCTTAAATTCATACATCAACATTATTATATTAGTCGGATTATAATATTTTATATTAATAATAACTAGATTAAACATTGTACATTTCATTTGTATTGAATTTATTTAGCAATAAAAAACTCTCTCTAAATAATAAAATATGTACGCTAATTTATTGAAATAAATTTACTAGTACAAATATAAAATAGAAAATAGAAAAATAAACAAAACGATTAAAATAATTTGAGGGGGTATTTTTATCTAGATTAATCTCATGATATTAAATTTCATATATTATTAATACCACCAAATGGAAGGTATTAATTATACATCTTATAATAACATATAGGGTGTATAATTAATACATGCATTAGTTATATATAGGCCTAATATTTCTACAAAATATAGTACTAAATAATATCATCCATAATATATGGATTATTTTTCCTAATGTACCCTATTAAACAAAGGAAAAATTACCCCCCATATATATTTAAGGAGTAATATTACGGGTTTAAAATTTACTTTTAAAATTTATTGCTTATAACATTTTAATTGTGGGATATAACATATCTATTTTTATTTTAATTCTACTTTATTAAATAATTAGTATTTTATAATTATATTTTAATTATTAGGTGATATAATTAAAGAATCAGTCATAATTATATGTTACCCATTGTTAGGGATTTACCTTGATTCTTGTATTTGTTTTACTGTCACACTTCAAACCCCACCTCCCAACCACCACGTTTCTTCTATTCTTCTCACACACCATAACAACACCCCACCACCCCGACGTTCAAAAATTAAACATTTCTCTCTCACCTCTTCATTCATCTTCTTTAGAAATCGTAAATCATCTCTCTATCACCATAATCTGACATCTTTATTCTACAATCAAAAGAAAAGCCAAATATGTGAAAACAATGTAGAAGAAACTTGAGCATACTCCTAGAAAGAGCCCTAGATTAGTCGAAATGAGTTCTACTATTGAAATCAAGGCTCCAACTTTTAACATATTGACTCAATCGCCGCCGACCAACAAGAATACAAGTTCGGCGAGAAAGGTTATTACCCCACAAAAGAAGAAACAAATTCCAGAAAAGAAGAAGAAAAGAGAAGCAAAGAAAATTGCAAGTCCTCCAAATCAAAAGTAACAAAAGAGAAAAGGGAAAATGGTGGAACCCCCTTCAAATTCAGACTCAGATTTTGTAAGCGAGATTTTTTAAAAATAAAAAATAAAAAATCAACAAATGTCGAATGGTGTCAGTCATCAAAACCCTCTAAAAGAAGAGCAACAATGAAAGATGACTCAAAAATTTCAATTTCAAAAAAAGGTAAAAAAGTTGTTAGATTATTTTAGCAATTATTTAATTTAGTAGGATTTTAAAAAAAAAAAAAAACTATTTCTTTATGCATATGATTCTAGTATGAAATTTGTTTAATGTTGGCATGAAATTGGCATGATCTATGCATCTATATGTATAATCATTGTCATGTTTTTTTAATTTTTAAATGATATATATTTGTTTTTGCTACAGTTTTATGCAACAATACAATATGCATTGTTTTACATTTCAAATTTATTTCTTTTAGTAATTTGTTCCAGTTGGATACCAACTTCATACAATTTTATTTTTAATTTGTCAAAAGTTTTCAAGTTGGATATCAAGTTTATACAATTTGAATATCAACATTAGCCAAATTTTTATTAGACTTTAGTCTTGAAAAACACCTCATAAACATAGTACACCACAATTGTATACATTGTTACACTTAAGCTTTCCAAATAGATATCAAATGAATAATACATTACCTAGTTTTACGTTTTGTTTCTTATAATTTTTTAGTGGGATACCAGTGGTATACAAAATGCATACCAATTGGATACATCATTAACTAGTTTTAGTTTGGATAACTTGGTTTGAAATCTTAAATACATCTTAATGTTTCTATTTTTGCAATGTGATATCAGTTCGAATCAAATGGACACCAATTAAAATTACATGAATTATTTTATGTTGGCTTACATTGTAACTAATTGATCTCCAAATTGAAAAATAAGAATGACATTAAATTGGTATCTAATTTGTATAAATCTGGGAAGAATGAAGCTGACAATGTAAAACAGTGACCATTTTATATTGTATCCACCTCAATTACATCTTGTTTTATAATTTTTTCAAGTCGGACATCAGGTGGAAACCAAAAGAATACCAATTGAAAATTACACTAACTAGTATCTATGTGACTTCAATTGCATACCAAATGAATACCAATTGCATATTGTTCACTATATATCTGAAAAACAATGAACAATTGATTAAGTAATGTTGGTATATTGGCTTACATTGTATCAACTTGATCTCCAAATTGAAAAATAAGAATGACATTAAATTGGTATCGTATACATTTGGTATTTTAACTTGAGAATTTAAGACAAACATTAAAAAATAAAAATTGTATGAAGTTGGTATCAACCTTGTATAAATCTGGGAAGAATGAAGCTGACAATGTAAAACTGTGACCATTTTATATTGTATCCACCTCAATTACATCTTGTTTTATATTTTTTTTCAAGTCGGACACCAAGTGGATACCAAAAGAATACTAATTGAAAATTACAATAAACTAGTATTTGTGTGACTTCAATTGCATACCAAATGGATACCAATTGCATACCAACATTACTTAATAAATTGTTCACTATATATTTGAAATACAATGAATACATAAAAACAGATTTTACAGTACTAATAATAAATGTTCTGAAATTATAATTCGTTAGTAAAAGACATAATAAATCAAAACATGAGTCTGTCACAACTATAAATTATGACTTTTTTTTGTGCATGGTAATTTGAACATGTCTTCCCGTTGTGGCCTTTTCGACGACATGTATTGCATGTAACTTTAGACCTCTTGAATTTCACATCAGCAAACCCCTTCCAGCGTTCAAGTTTATTCACACATTTCATACATATTTCATGCCAAAATTCATCAATTATTCATACTAGAATCATGCCACTATAATATCAAAATAATTTCATTTCTACCTATTAATTGTCATTTATTAAATACACAATATACCAAATTCATTACATTATTATTCCCAAATTCATTCCAATATAATGCCAAAAACAACAATCAATCATACCAGAATCGTACCAAAAACATTATAAATTGCCATTCATGTCTATCATAAGTAGTCTACAAATTTCAAAAAAATATTATGTAATTTTTTTAACCAAAAAGATACCAAAAAAATGATATATGATTCAGACAAATAATGAACAAATTAAATGTTCAACATTATACTTTTAAATGTCATAACTAATATTATTATACACAACGAAAAATCAGAAATCAGTATACAAATTTCATACAATTTTTATGCACACTTTTCATATCTATTGGATGCCAAAATCATACCTATTTCATGCCATAAGTCATTACTTATTCATACCAGAATCACGCCATCAGAATAAATAATACTAGAATCGTACCAACATGTCAATTTCAAACAAATTTTATGTAATTTTAAATCAGAAACACACAAAAAAAATGAATGTTCATATCAAAATCTAACAGTATATAAAACAAAAAAAAAAACACCTTAAATAAAACTATTGTACACAAACAAAATCTTTAAAAAAATTCCAGTTTGAATGTTCATAATTTTTGTCACATTTTGTTACCAATACGAATAAAATATCGAACACTAACCTAAAGGATTCTATTTACCACAATGATTTATTAATGCTGATAAGAAACTATCCATTACAAGAAAATGAAGATTATTGGAAAAAAACAAATAGAAATTAGACGAGAGCGACGACTAACCAGCGAAAATATTGAGAAGAGAGAGAAACATTTGAAGAAAAGAAAAGAAATATGCTCCAAAATGTCAATAACTGCTTTGAGCTAAACAAGGAAAATAAATATTCCTTTGTTATGACTCTTCTATTTTTATGTCTCTTATTAATTATCATTAATATTTTCAAATTATTTACTACTAAAATATCCGTTTTTACCTTATTTATTTTTCATACTAATTGTTTTTTACTATTATTTTAAATTGTTTTTTTATTTTAGTAAAATGTTATAACTAAAATTCTGGAAAAAAAAAACGAAGAGATAAAAACTTTGAACAAAATGAATAAAAATTAATTTTTTAATTAATGTTAACAAATTAGAGTAAAATAAGAAAAATAAATATTCCTAATTAAATCTCCTAGATTTATATTAATTAACAATTATCATCAATGAATTCAAAAATAATTAATACACCTTTATCCGTTTTTTATCTTCTTCTTTTTTTCAAAGTCGATTTGTTTTCCTTTTTTATCTTTTTTTTTTTCCAAAACTGATTTTCTAAAATTAATTTTAAAAAAATTAAATAAAATTTACAACCTGAAACTTTTTATTTTTACAACTTGAAAGTTTTACTCTACTGCTATAACTTGAAAATATTAATCTTATAAATGTCATTTATAAAATTTTCACTTAAACATACCCCCTAGTGCGATTGAATATTTTTAAGGAGAGACTTCTTTTTATATAAATAGCAAATTTTGTACAATGATGGGAGACTAATCCAATCAATAGACAACCAAACACTCAAATTTATTTCAATTCAGTTATGTTTAACAAGATTCCTTGTTTTTCTACCATTAATTGTTTTCTTGTAATGTATTCCATATTGCCTTATTAGCTTAGTCTAAAGTACTATAAGTCACAATAATTGACAATTCAAAAATATTCAAAAGATATATGAAAACCTTACGGTCAAAGATAGACTAGTTTGAATCTCTAATCCGAATGTGTCACATAAATTGAGATGAAATTGGAATAAAACTTACTTTTATTTCAGGTGTATATGTTACAAACCATTAGGTATATGACGTATGATAACTAAACATAAAGTTTGTTTTGCTCATATATTATAAGTTTAAGTTGTTTGTTGAAATTAAATAAATAAATAAATTAATTAAAGATGTTGATAGTGAGTGTGAATGAGTTTTTCGGTGCAAAAAGCTAAAGTCGTTTGAATGGATAACATTAGGTAGTAGAAGGTGAGTCAGTGCCACATGTGATTCTTGTATTCACTGATTGACTTGTCTCAACTTTTCAAAGAAAAGGCCGGCCAAACTTTGAATGAAAACCATCCCCACACATCTGACAAATTATTTTATCTACTTCAAATATTCATTTTCACTCAACTATGTCTTACAAGGACAATCTCTCCTATTTTTTACCAAAGGTTCGGGTTGGCAATTGAATGGATTGAATATGAATTGAGTTAAAATATATTGGATTACAATTTATTCATATAAAATATGGGTAAATATGAATTTGGTCAAATATGATTTGAGTAAAATGGTTGTAACCCAATTTAATCTCCTGAAGCCAAAATATATTAAATCAAAGCTAAGTTGTTAATACTTCAACTCTTACCATCCCACCCTACCCCTACCACCCCACCCCTATACCCCCCCACCACGACCAAAAAAAAATTAAAAAGACTTTATTTTGAAAAAAAAAAATGGCAACCCCTACCCCCTATATCCCCCCCCCCACACCCATTTTTTTGCCCCCACACCCACACCCAATTTTTTATATTTTATTTTTAAAAATAAATGGTACAATTAGGGATTTTTATGATAAGAGAGTGATATATATATATATATATATATATATATATATGGATTCTTATGTTTACCCATTTTGTCCATATTAATATGAGCTTAAATAGTTTGTCAGTCCATATTTACCCATTTAAGAAAATATGAGTGATCCATTTAATTTAATAAGGAAAAAATGGTTCCATTTTACATATATGGGCTTAAATTGTCACTCCTACCTAAGGTTATACATTTTTCATTATGGATGTGTGAATAGTGTCAAATAGCTGAATTTGGTTAATTTGAGCATGTTAAAATAGATTGCACTGCCTCTAAAAGGTGGGTCGTTATTTTCTTTTATTTTATTATTTTATAATTATTTAATATCTAATAAAATTATATTATTTCTTAATTATGACTATATTTAACATATCGAATAAGAAAATATCTTTCTTGAAAATAGATTGAATTTTGTTTTCATGGTAAAACAACATATCAACCCATTTTTATGGGTTAATATTGTTTATTAGTGTAGACACATAAATTTTGTTGGATTCAATTCATACAAAAATTGGATTAAATCTATATTCATTTGAGTTGAATATTTAACATCACAAATAAATAAATTCATTTTATTAATTTCAAGTTCAAAGTTCATTTCATCTTAAGGTCCAAGCTCATATCACATATCAAGGTGACTTGGCGTCCCAGTCAAGTTTAAAGACCAACAAGAGGATCTCATGTGTTCAAATGATGTGGTAATCGGTCAAAGTTCAACAATCAATTAAAAAGCTACCTTATCACATAGTATTTTGAATAAGCTTGATGAGTTACATAAACCAATCAGAAGAAGGTATAAGAGTTCATTCATATTTGGGGTGCCTCTCTTATACAACTATAATTATGAGGGTTACATAATTTTTTTAGGACATCTTGGAAGCATTGAAGAAAGCCCAAACATCAACTACATAGTTCTTTGAAAGTGTGATCAACAAAATTCTTTTCCGAGATCGACTTGACGACAAAGTGTTGTCTGATGTTTTCAAAGATCTACATCATCCTACATTTGATAAATACACTACTGTCAGCCCTCGAATCATAAAAAATATTTGGAGAGAAGAATCAAGAGAATAACAGAATTATACTCATGAAGATTCATCAATAAATCAAGAGAACAACGAAATTGTACTCATGAAGATTCATCAATATTAGTTTTTTAAAAATTTATTTTGATTGAAGTTAATTTTAAGCACTACAAAAATTTATTGCGAACAAATTTGGCACACCTAGTGGAACCAGTTCTTCTCTTCATTTCTTCAACCTGAAAATTAAAAAAAAAACTACAAATCCAACTACTGTAGTGGACTTCGAAAAAATCAATGATGCTTCATGCTAGGACTCTACTACTGCCACGTTTTCTAAGCTCAATCATGTTGGACCCATCACATGATGCAAATTCAAAAGTAGTGGTTTGGATGGATCTGAATACTTACCTCTTTGGAGATATTAAAAAAAAAGTAAATCCAGATGGCGATGTAACCAAGATCACTGGGGTAGCCTTGCATCTATGTTGTTTGAAGAACCTTCTCATATTGGCTTCAACTTTGGTGAATCTGGGGTTCAACGGACTCTCCAACTCAAACGAATGTCAACACCTTGATGGTTGACGCAACCGACATGGAAGAGAAGTTCGCAATGATGGAACAAATCATTAAGACCTGAAGAAGTCTGTTGATGATAAAAGTCTTCAAATCTCTCAACTTATGAATAAAATAGAGTTCTTCTCTCCCGGAGAGTCGAGTCACTTCGCCACTTGTCCACCTAGATTTGTTCCGCTAAATAAGCATGTTGAGGAGTCACAAGGTAAGTCTAAATTTCGAAAAGAGAAAGAATTTACTTTAGTTACGACTCTATCTATTCAACAACTACAAGACATGATAATAAACACTATTAGGGGTCAATATGGTGGAGCACCCAAAATTCATTATATTACTCCAAACCTTATAGCAAACGAATTGAGTATCTACACATGCCAATGAACTATCAACCACCTAAACTACAATAATTTGATGGTAAAGGAAACTAGAGGCAACATATCACCTACTTTATTGAAATTTGTAGCAATGCTGAAATACATGGTGACTTTTTGGTAAAACATTTTTTTCTTTCATTGAAAGGGAATGTATTTAACTGGTATATCAACTTGGAACATGAGTCCATTGATAGTTGGGGACAACTCGAAAATTAGTTTCTTAATCATTTTTTCGGCACCCATCGTGCAATAATCATGGTGGAGTTCACAAGTATAAACAACGTAAGAATGAGCATGTAGTGAATTACTGACACGCTCAAATTACACCTCCCTAAAGAAGCATAAGCGGTCGTTATCAAGTAAAGAACCCAACTTGTAGGTTGGGGTCGATCCCACGAGGAAAATGGTTTAGACTTTAATTTAATCAACAATTATATTCTATTAGTCAAATTATTTCCAGAAATAAGTAATTAAAGGGGGAGGGGGGTTGTGAAACAAATTGTAATAATTCAATAAGTAATCAGTAATCAAAACTCAATTTTGGTTGTTATCAAGATAAGAGAAATAACTAGGGTATACGTGTTCCCCACAAGCTCATAACGCAGTAATCCTAGTAATAGCAATCTTTTCCTAGTGTACTACATGCAAAGTGATAAGTTAGGTATCTCTAAATCCTTGGTCTGACATCTAGAGAATTTCACCCTGCACCTTGGTCCGGCTACGTATGTATAATTTACTAACCCTTACCTTTACCTCATATTAAACATCATAATCAATGTTTGGCTTAGTTATTACTTCACACCAATCGACACTAGCCTATTAGATAGTATCACACTAAATCTATGTTGATAATTCTTTTCTTGTTGATTACCTCCTTGGTCCAGCAAGTAGCAACAAGGCGAGTTCTAACGCGTGCACTTGTTAAAAAGACTTCTAAACGAAAGAATTATCAATGCATGCAAAACAATATTCAAGAATTGTTTATTTACTATTCATAATTTGTTAATCGCTCATGGTTCCCACAATCCTAGTTGTGGAGTTTAGTTACCCATAATCATATGAACACAATTCATTATTTAGATGAAGGAATTATGAACTTACGTAAGAAGAATAATAAACCCAGAAATTCAACTTGAATTGCAACACCAAAATCTTCAAAACGAACTTAAGAAATTAAGAATTGCTAAAGTTGCAAGTTAATCTCCCAAGTCAAGAACTAGAATAAAATAATAATGTCTAACCCCCAAAAACGAGGTTTACATACCCTATTTATAAGAAACAAGTCCTAAATTAAAAGGGAAAAAAAATAAGGAAAGTTTGTTCAGGCATGCGTCTTCATTCCACGAGACTGACTCACGGACCGTCAATGGATCTACGGTCCATGAGTCCCTTCCGTCAGCCAGGACTTGGAAAATATTATTGCTTCCAAAAATCAGCTTCTCTGAAGCAAATGATGGAGTTGCAGTACGAACCGAAGATCGATCTACGGTCCGTCAATCACTCTCTGTAGCTCCATACGTAGAATTTTTCAAACATCAGGTACTGGAACCCTCGCAGTATCAATCTACGGATCAGCAGTACGGTCTGTAGATCCATCTACGGACCGTCAATGGCCACTGTGGTTCCACACTTGGTCAGATTTCCCTGATTTGCCTTCCATGCCTTGCTTGCTGATCTACGACCACCATCTACGGAGCGTCAATGGACCTAAGGTCCGTAGATCACCTCCGTAGATGCCCTTTTCTGCATTTCTTTCAGCTGTCTCTTTACTTCCACACCTGAACATCTTTCCTGCAAAATATGATAAAAACCAATACAAAAAGGCCCTAGACACACACAACTTGTAAGTGAAATGTATTAGAAATACTGTAAACTCACGGTATTTCAACACCCTCAACTTAAATTAGTTGTTTGTCCTCAAGCGACGCACTAAGACTCTAAACGACACTTGTATAGAAGCAAGCATTTCAAGCACAAGCAATCACATGACTCTCTATCCCACTCACTTTTCGGGTGCAAAATTTGTTCTCTTAGACTCGACAAGCTAATTCGTGCGGATCAAACCATGACAACGATCGACCAACCAACACACAACATACACTGTTTTACTATCACCAAAGTACCAACTTTTCGACAATGTAACTAGTGCCCTTACTTCAAACGAAATCCCTTTTCTTTCACACAATGACTATGACTTTGAGTACAAGGATTCATTCAACACTCACACTCAGAAATAACTTCAAGTACAATTAGTGCTCAGTACCATAGGCTTTTTTACTGCTTAGACTCTTCAAACTAGACTCTAGGATCACTATAGGACTTTCTAGGCTTGTAACGTAGGCTCAGGGTCAGGTGTGGTACATTTGGGTACTTTTTAGTGACTTTCTGCCCTCGTTGACATTACACTAGGCTTTCAACCTCTTTTTGCCCTATTTTTGTCATCCTACCGTTTACCTTATTTCCCTTGATTTTCTTCAATCATGGATGTGACTTTAGACTTTGTAGATCTTTTTATTTTTCACTTTTATCGCTTTCTTTCATTTTATTCTTTTTCTTTAGCTTTCAACAAGTCACATCCATTCCTCTCTTTTTTTTCTTCTTTTTTTTCAACATCAAACTCTTTTCATACCTATTTTTCTTTCAGTTTCCTATTTCATAGACACTCTCAACTTATGGATTTTCCATTGGTTGAGGTGCACAATACCCAATGTCGAGTCAGGGCCAAGATTTAAGTTACTTTTTACATTAGCCACCCTCAACTTAGGCTTTTGGCCTAAGTCGAGGTGCACATGTCCAAGGAGGGACCGGGGCCAACATAGTAGATTATGGGAATGTGAGTTCGGGGTTTAGAAAGAAATGGTCTAATTTTAGGCTCAAGGCATTTGGATCAAAGGGAGCATTTATTTCATTTGGTTGGATCTTTCATTTAGGCAAGTTGTGGACTTATCAGAACAAGGGCCTATGATCACATCCTAGCCTCTAGAGTGACTTTACTTAGCAGGACTAACCAGACAAGTTCTAGTTTTGCACAAAAACTGTTAGAATAATCAACTATTCTCACACACTCTTTGCACATAGTTTCATTATCAGATTATCAGATTACCCAGTTCAAGTTTCAGCTTAAGTCATGCCATTAAGTTGATTCATTATCATGTCATACTCAGAGCCAACACATTCCACTTATCTTAGCCTAAAAATTCTAGCACACATAACAAAATTTGAACGGGTGTCAATTATTTTTATAAGCCATCATGCTTCATTCTTTTTTCATGCTTCTATACATAGGATCATAATACATGCCGGTTTAACATAAATTAAATAGTCTCTTAGGGAAAAACAACACAGGCAAGAAAACCCCAAAGAGAGGATTTATGAGTTGGGTTTCTCAGACTTCACCCTATCACTCACAATCCATTTGCCCCAGCCCCAACAAAAATAGATGTGATTGCCCCCAATGCATATAAAAGCAGTAAAAGATAATGGATTGGGTGAAGCAAACCTGTGTCGAAGAATCATCAACAAGCGGGTGGGTTCGGTTTCCCGAAGCACGCTGGAACCATACTTGGGTCACCCTCAGTAGTGCCCACATCATCCATCATAGCACCCTCAGTAGTGCCCTCGATCACTCTAACTGCACCATCAGTGGTGCTCACAACGTCACTCACGACAGGCGGGACCTCTACAACTGGGGCAGAACTCGATGCCCCTGCAATACTCTCACGCACCCTCTGTTGGTGCAACTCTTCATCTAAAATCGAAGCCTTCCTAGCCTCATTCTCCTGCCTACACTGTCTCTTTTGGGCTTTTTCCTCCTCAGTGCGACTAGAACGGTGCCTCTTGCCTTTTGTATGAGAAGGCTCAGGCCCCTCCTCGGCGGTCCTATTGAATAAAGCATCCAGCACCGTATCATCAGCCAACGCAGTAGGTGCAGCCTGAGGCTCAACTGTAGGGGTGGCAAGAATGGAATCAACGTCAGCCCGGAGACTGGCTAACTCAGACTGAAAAGAGGATTGATCCATGGTCGGGGCTGGTCTCTCAAGGACTCTCAATTCAAAGACATCGAAACGCTTATTAACGGCCTGGATCTTCCGGTCCATCATTCCCTTCATCCTTCACTCTATTCTGGCCTCGGACTCAACTATCAATTTTTGCATCCAAGGCTAGATGTGATGCAGTAGTGTGGCCATTTGAGCCTCTAATTTCTATGGTCTAGCCAATGGAACAACAGCAGCTCCTAATTGTGGTGTGGATCGGGATGAGCTAGGAGCCCTACTAGCAGCCTGGGAAGAGGAGGTCGGGACAGTATCGATGTGATCTAGTATAATAGGGTCACCTCCTTGTGCCTGCCCCACCGTGTCAGCAAGATATGCGCCCAAGGGAGGTACCTCAACCTGGGGCTCTCTGCGAGGTGCCGTCACATTTGCCTCATCTCGAATGAGGCATATATCCAAAGTCCTTGTAGGGTGGATTAACCTGTCACAATGTCATATCGGCACTCTAGAGTCCATGCACAATTGGAAAATCAAACATGGAAAGGGGTAAGTAGTGGAGGTCTTGAATGCCCTCTCGTGAATCTCTACCAGCAGCATGCGGGCAAAGTCAATCTCCACTCCTACTACGAATGCTGCAACCATGACCGCTCTGTCCCATGTGAGTTGGTTGTCAGCTTTTGTCGGTGACACTCTGTTACGCACCAAACACCAGAAGAACTTGGCCACAAAATTTAATGTGGCTTTTCGGATACCCCACTGTGGTGTGGCGACCCACTTCGCACGCTCACCATCTGCAGAAATGTATTTAGCTAATCACAGTATAACAGTCTCTCGTTGCTCAGCATTTCTCTGGAAAGTGCCGCTCCGCACAATGTCCCAAGAGTGACCTGTGGTAGGAAGATAGAGAAAGCGGCTGATAGTGGCAAGTGATATGTCCACCGGACAACCTCAGACCATAGTGGAAGTGAGATGGTCTTGGGCTATGGGCTTTGATCGCTTGGAGATCGACACGGATAGTGGCGGCATAGGCGGCGTAGAACTCCCGTACAATCTCTTCACTATAATTACATGGGTCTCGAGCCATCCAGTCACACTTAGGAAGGTTAAAAAGTCGGTGGATGTCGAGGACAGTGTGCAAGCTCCCTGTGAGGACTATGCGCTCCTCTGTAATAAGTCGGGCCATCTTTTCTTTGTCATTAATTATCTAGGTATCCCGATAGATTTTCTATTGGCCCTCAACACACCATCTATTTGACTCACCGGCCACTAAAGTAGGGTTCTCATTCCTTGGTATGGGTACTGACTCTGAGCTAATGGCCTCATCAGATGAGGCTGCTTGTTCATTCTGGCTGGACCCTGTGGCTGACTTGGCAGTGGACCCGAAGCATGGGAGACTCAGACCCTGAAGCATGGCTAGACTCGGAGCCCGAAGCAAGGGCAGACTCGGAGCCAGACGTAGACCCAATAACTGAACTGGAAGCCACCCCAGTTAGTGACCCGATCAGTGTGTGCTCCTCATCAGACTGGGAGACAGTGACTACGTCAGGAATCACCTTCCGAGAGGTGCCTCTGGTGGATCGAGGTGCAGTGAGAGGAGTCCTTTTGTTGAGAGGAACGTATGCTGGATCTTTTTCTGTGTCCGTGTCCTCATCGATTAACCTGAAGCTAGGAGCAACAGATTTTGATTGCCCTGTTTTGAGTAGGTGACTAGCTTCTTGGGTGCCATCGTACCTGTGGAAGCGATATTAGTGCCAAAACTAACTATAAACACACTTGAACGAATTTTAGAACTAAAAACGAACAGTAATAAAGACCCAAAAAAATTCAGACAGTGGCTACAGTGGTCATCCACGGAGGGGATGTACGGTCCGTAGATTGATCCACGGTCCGTGGAACCCTTCCGTGGATCAGAGGACCAACTATATTGGTCGCAGATGGAAACCACATATATAGAACGGTCCATAGATGAATCTACAGACCGTAGTCCACCTCCGTGGTTTCACACTTTGTGAAATTTTTAAGTGCATCCAACCACAGACCTGATCCACGGTCCGTAGAAGGAGTCTCGTGGATGGGATCTGTGCCAAGTTTCAGACATGGCTAAATTTCAAGCCCACCTATTTGACCATTTTCAACAGCATCCTAGTCTAACCATGCATTTCAACATTTAATCATGCTAGTTTGTCATTCTCAGGATTCCGATTGATCATTTTAACAAGTATTTGAAGACAAACTTTGGAACCCTAAGTCGAAACTTACATTTAGACTTATAATCTCGTACGACAAGGCAACACAATCACTATCTATCGTTCAACGGTATTGTAACTTCCAATTTTAGAATGGAATTTCATCTAACAATTACCCAAGGTCAAGACCCAGTCCCTGACTTTCTATAATCTATCAATGAATCGAAATTCAAAGTGAGGAGAAAGTCTATTACCTTACCAGCAACGAGGAGTGGGGTGATTGCGTGATTAACACTAAGCTTTTCGAAGCACCTAGTATCGCCGAACCCGTACACCAGACCTTGTGGGGATTTTTGGAGAGGAAAGGGAATTTAGGATTTTGGTGAAAAGGAATGGAAGATTAATTGGGGAGTGATGGAGTGATTATTGAGTGATTTAAGGAGTTTGGGAAGTTATGAAATGGTTTGGGAGTAAATGGAGGGAAGTGGAATGATTTAAAATTGGGGGATTTTAAATAGGAGGGGTCTGGGTCGGTTCAGGCAGCATTAGGGTTTTGGACCCACGAGACCCCGTCTACGGTCCGTGGGTCGATCTACGGTCCGTAGATTGGGACCATAGATCACTCTTACACTTGGACAAGTTTAGGGACTTACCTGGGATCTACGGACACCATCCACGGTCCGTGGATGGATCAAAGGACCGTCGATGAGGTCCGTAGACCTCTGCACCAGACCATTTTCTGTAGAATTTTCATAGCGTACCTGCACATATAGCAACCATTAGGATATTCTTTTTACATTTTCTGGACACTTTTTAGACACAGACCCTATGCTAATTCTAGCCAACAAAAAAAACTAAAACACCTATCTAAATTAATAAAAGAATCAACTAAGCACAAAAACTGCTAGATGGAAAACAAAAATCTATCGTTGGCTAGATTGTACATCTTGGATTGCCTCCCAAGCAGCGCCTGATTTAACGTCGTGGCATGACACAGGCCTTTTGATTACTCAGACTTCATCAAGATGATAGGCCTCCATAACCTCTTGCACACTTTCTGCGTTTCCCAAATAGATCTTGATCCTTTGCCCGTTAACCATGAACCTTGTTTCGTCACTGTTCTCAAGCTCAACTGCTCCATGGGGAAGCACTTTTGTGAGCAAAAATGGCCCGGTCCATTTGGATTTGAGTTTGCCCGGAAACAAGCGCAACCTAGAGTTGAATAGAAGCACAAGATCACCCACAACAAATTCCCACTTTTCGATTCTTTGATCATGATATCTCTTCATCTTATCTTTGTACAAGGCTGAACTTTCATAAGCTTTTAGGTGAAATTCATCAAGCATATTCAAGTCATTCATTCTTTGATTAGATGTGGCGCTCCAATCCAAATTAAGCTTTTTCATCGCCCACAAAGCCTTATGCTCTAGCTCTACCGGTAAATGGAAAGATTTCCCATATACTAGTTGGTAAGGAGACATACCTATGGGAGTTTTGTATGCAGTGCGAAAGGCCCACAGAGCATCATCAAGCTTCCTTGACCAATCCATTCTATTAGCATTCATAGTCTTCACCAAAATCTGTTTGATCTCTCTGTTGGACACTTCAACTTGCCCACTAGTCTGCGGATGGTAAGGAGTGGCTACATTGTGGCGGACACCATATTTCTCAAGTAGCACCTTGAACAACTTATTACAAAAATGGAAACCTACATCGCTGATAATCGCCCTGGTGTACCAAATCTGGAGAAGATATTCTTTTTCAAGAACGAGGTCACACTTTTACCTTCATTGTTAGGGAGCGCAACTGCTTCCACCCACTTCGATACATAATCAACCCCAACAAGAATATACTTCATCCCATGTGAACTCACAAATGGACCCATAAAATCAATGCCCCATACGTCAAACAACTCTATCACCAATATAGGATTCATAGAAAGCTCTTGCCTCTTTGAAATCCCTCCTTCTCTATGGCAATGATCACAAGACTTGGCGAAATCATTAGCATCTTGGTGGATAGTAGGCCAGTAGTACCCACATTGCAAAATCTTATGTGCAGTTCGAATACCACTATGGTGCCCACCAACAGGCGATGAATGACATGCTTCAAGTACACTCAACATCTCAATCTTGGGCACACAGCGACAAATAATTCCATCAGCACAACTACGATACATGTAAGGCTCATCCCAAAAGAATTTCTTCACATCATGCATAAACTTTTTCCTTTGGTGAAAAAAAAAATCCGGGGGCACAATATCACTTGCCAAATAATTAGCAAAGTCTGCGAACTAAGGAATCAGATTGTGAGAAGCAGCCAATACCTGTTCATCTAGAAAAGCATCATTAATTTCAGCCTTATCACCAAGCTTTAGCATAGCCTCTTCCTCTAATCTGGACAAGTGATCAGCAACTTGATTTTCAGTCCCCTTTCTGTCTCTTACCACAAAATCAAACTCTTGCAGCAATAACACCCATCTAATCAACCTCGGCTTTGCATCCTTCTTTGCTATCAAGTATCTCAATGCAGAGTGGTCAGTGTGTACTATGACCTTGGTACCAAGCAAGTAGGATCAAAATTTGTCAAATGCGAAAACCACTGCAAGAAGCTCTTGTTCAGTCACAATATAATTCTTCTGGGCCACATTTAGAGCCTTGCTAGCATAGTAAATAGGGTGAAAAATTTTTTCTCTCCTCTGTCCCAATACCACATCAAGCGACACGCCATTTGCATCACACATTACCTCAAACGGTTGTCCCCAACCCGGTGAAATAATGATATGGGCAGTAACTAACTTCTCTTTCAACACTCCACATGCTCTAAGACAAGCATCATCAAAATAGAACTTACACTCCTTCTCGAGCAGTTTGCATAAAGGATGTGCAATTTTTGAGAAATCTTTGATGAATCTCCTGTAAAAACCTGCATGCCCAAGAAAACTCCTCACACCTTGTATAGAGATAGGTGGGGGAAGTTTATCTATTACTTCAACTTTCACTTTATCTACCTCAATGCCCTTTCCAGAAATTCTATGACCCAGAACTATCCCTTCTTTCACCATAAAGTGTCACTTCTCTCAATTCAGCACCAGGTTGCCATCTTCACACCTTTTAAGTACCTCAGCCAAATGATTCAGACATTGATCAAAAGAGTCACCTACCACAAAGAAATCATCCATAAATACCTCAATAGTGTCCTCCACCATATCAGAGAATATCAATATCATATAACGCTGGAAGGTCCCTGGAGCATTGCACAACCCATAGGGCATTCGTTTGAAGGCGAAAGTCCCATAATGGCAAGTGAAGGTGGTCTTCTCTTGGTACTCCAGAACTATAGAAATCTGATTGTAGCTCGAATAACCATCAAGAAAACAATACCAACCCTTACCAGCAAGTCTATCCAACATCTGATCCATGAATGGCATAGGAAAATGGTCTTTTTCTGTCCAAGCATTTAGCTTCCGGTAGTCCATGCAGACTCTCCATCTAGTCACAGGCCGCATCGAAACAAGCTCGTTTCTCTCATTAGGAACCACAGTAATCCCACCTTTCTTGGGCACACATTGAACAGGGCATACCCAACTACTATCCGCAATGGGATAGATAACTCCAGCAGCCAACCACTTGATGATCTCCTTTTTAACTACCTCTTGCATAGGTGGATTTAATCTTCTTTGGTGCTCAATACTAGGTTTGTGATCTGGCATAAGTTGTATTTTGTGGGAACAAATACCGGGAAGAATTTCAATAATATCCGCAATAGTCCACCTAATAGCTCGCTTGAACCTCTTTAATACAGTCATCAAGCACTCTACTTGTCTCGCATTTACATCTGCCGCAATGATGACCGGAAAAATTTTATCTCTGCCCAAGAATACATACTTCAAATGTAGTGGTAGAGCCTTAAGATCCAATTTTGGTGCCTCCACAATAGATGGTCTCGCTGGTGGGGACTCACGATTCTTTATGTCTAACTCATACTTCTTTTGTTTTGACCGATATTCACACCTATCGAGTGCAGCTACCAACTCATCGTACTCTTCAATACCATCACTATCGAAATTCATCATAACTACTGCTAGTGCCCCAACACCGAGTCGCTCTTCAATTTGCACTTCTGCTCCACTCTCAACTGCGTAAGTTATAGTAGATACCATTTGGAGCTCACCACTCTGCTTCATGGACCTACAAATACTGAAAGTTGTTTCTTCATTTTTTAGTCTGAACTTCATATGTCCCTTCTCCATATCAACCAATGCACGACCTGTGGCAAGGAATGGTCTCCCAAGGATGATGGGAACATCAAAATCAACCTCACAGTCAAGAATCACAAAATTCGCTGGAAAGATGAACGACTCCATTTTTACTATCACATCATGGAGTACACCAATGGGCCTTTTTCACGGTACGATCGGCCATAAGTAGTCGCATCGTAGTAGGCTTTGGATCCCCTAGACCCAACTTCTTATAAATAGACAATGTCATGAGGTTGATCCTAGCACCAAGATCACACAATGCCTTAGCAAAGTGTAACAACCCTATAGTACATGAGATCGTGAAAGCACCAGGGTCTTCCTTCTTCTGCACAAGAGATCTTGTAGCAATAGTGCTACAATGCTGCAATCTATCATCATCTTCAAAACTCATAGACCTTTTCTTGGTCACCATATCTTTCATAAACTTTGCATACCCAGGCATTTGCTCTAAAGCTTCAATCAAAGGAACATTGATGGAAAGTTGTTTCAACATAGTAATAAACCTACGATATTTACCATCTTCAGTCTTCTTCACTAACCTCTATGGAAAAGGTGGTGGAGGTCTAGGTATGGGGACCACTTTTTGAGATATCTCCGTTTCTTTCTCTGTCACAGTCTTAGACTCTTATCTAGCCTCTACCACATCATCTTCTTTTCTAATCTCAACATCCACCACAGACGGCATAGGTGGATGTATGGTTTGCTTACCCCCTCAAGTAGTAACTGCCATACAATGACCATCATTATTTGGATTTTGGATGGTGTTGCTAGGAAGAGTGTCAGGTTGACGTGGGTTAACAGTAGTAGACAACTAAGTCATCTGCTACTCTAGATTCTTTATTGGCACAGCATGGGCATCAACCTTTTGACCAATACCAGACAAGTCGTTTCTCATCTCTTTCACATTTTCATCAGTAGCATCAAACCTTCTCATCATCTTATGCATCATATCTTCAATACGCGTCATATTGCCTCCAGCTTCCCTAGTACCAGATTCTCGATTTTGAAGGGGAACATAAGGTCCAACCCGATCGTTTTTATTGCCATAGTTGTTTCGATTGTAGTTGTTATCGCGATTGAAGTTCCCATCCCGGACATATTGACCCTCTCGGTTGTAATTTTCATAGTTTCGACCTTGGTTTCCTTGACCTTGGCGCCAATTTTCCGTGTTGGATCCTTGGGCGTTTGGTCGGAAACCCCCGTCTGATCATTCACTGCATAAGCATCCTCTTCATAGTAAGACTCTTCAACTGGTGGTGGCGTTCTAGTCAAGTAATTCACAACATTTACCTTCTCTGCACCTCCGCTCACATGCTTCAATACCAACCCCAACTTGGTCCTCATCTGAGCCATCTCCTCACGAATCTCCTCTGCAGACTGGTTGTCGTAGCATGAACGGCAAATGTGTTTCTCCCAGTATCCGACCTCCTAGGGCTCCATGCTTTATTATTGCGAGAGATCTTCTCCAATTTTTCTGCAATCTACGCATATGTGCACTCACCATATGATCCTCCAGCAATAGTATCAAGCATTGCTTTATTGTTGTCATACTGACCTCGATAGAAATATTCCTTCAATGACTCATCATCAATACGGTGATTCGAAACACCTCTTACAAATGTAGTGAATCTGTCCCCAAGAACTACTCACACACTCTCTAGGTAATGCTACAAAATTATTGACTTTGTCTTTGTGATTTAGCTTCTTGGACACTGGATAATATCTTGCTAAGAACACATCCGCCAGTTGGTCCCATGTATATATTGAGTTATAAGGAAGCTCAGTGAATCATACAGCACCATCGCCTGTCAGTGATAGAGGGAACACTCGCAACCCGATGACATCCATAACCAAGCCTGGTCGACCCACACAACTCTTGCAAACCGCCCTTAGCTTGGCTATGTGAGCATGTGGGTCTTCCGATGGAAAACCCGAGAATAAGCCCCTCGTTGTAAGCATCTGCATCAAACTACTGGTCACTAGAAATGTGTGCCCTAGAGGCAAAGGGGGTAGGACAAGAGGTCCATCTGAGTCAGCAATGTTTACGTTGCCTCTATAGTTCTCATGCGGTCGAGGGCCTAGTGGGCCATGCACCCTCACTGCATCTCCCAATTGATTTTCAGCTAGAACCTGGTTTTCTCCACCAGCACCCTCGAGAGTTGCAACTCAACCTAGTCACCTAGGTTACCTCCGATAGGATTAACTTGAACTCCTTGATGTTCATTCTTCGCAAAGTTCAAATCAACTCTGGGTCGTAAGAAGTAAGTGGTTCACCCTGGCTCCGTGTACTTGGCATACACTAGAGAAAAAACCTGAGAGAGACAAAAACAAAAAGAAAAAGTCAAATTAGGAAATATTTGACTAACATTCAATAATTTAGTTAAAATAAATCTAAAAGCCAAAAATCCCCGGCAGCGGCGCCAAAATTTGATACGCTCAAATTACACCTCCCTAAAGAAGCATAAGCGGTCGTTATCAAGTAAATAACCCAACTTGTAAGTTGGGGTCGATCCCAAGAGGAAAATGATTTAGACTTTAATTTAACCAACAATTATATTTGATTAGTCAAATTACTTCCAGAAATAAGTAATTAAAGAAGAGGGGGGGTTTGTGAAACAAATTGTAAGAATTCAATAAGTAATCAGTAATCAAAACTCAATTTTGGTTGTTATCAAGATGAGAGAAATAACTAGCGTATACGTGTTACCCACAAGCTCATAACGCAGTAATCCTAGTAATAGCAATCCTTTCCTAGTGTACTACATGCAAAGTGATAAGTTAGGTATCTCTAAATCATTGGTCTGGCATCTAGAGAATTTCACCCCGCACCTTGGTCCGGTTACGTGTGTATAATTTACTAACCCTTACCTTTACCTCATATTAGACATCATAATCGATATTTGGCTTAGTTATTACTTCGCACCAATCGACACTAGCCTATTAGATAGTATCACACTAAATCTATGTTAATAATTCTTTTCTTGTTGATTACCTCCTTGGTCCGGCAAGTAGCAACAAGGCGAGTTATAACGCGTGCACTCGTTAAAAAGACTTCTAAACAAAAGAATTATCAATGCATGCAAAACACTATTCAAGAATTGAATATTTACTATTCATACTTTGTTAATCGTTCATGGTTCCCACAACCCCAGTTGTGGAGTTTAGTTACCCATAATCATATGAACACAATTCATTATTTTAGATGAAAGAATTGTGAACTTACATAAGAATAATAATAAACCCAGAAATTCAACTTGAATTGCAACACTAAAATCTTCAAAACGAACTTAAGAAATTAAGAATTGCTAAAGTTGCAAGTTAATCTCCCAAGTCAAGAATCAGAATAAAATAATAATGTCTAACCCCCAAAAACGAGGTTTACATACCCTAGTTATAAAAAAATAAGTCCTAAATTAAAAGGGAAACAAAATAAGGAAAGTTTGTTCAGGCACGCGTCTTCATTCCACGAGACTGGATCACGGACCGTCAATGGATCTACAGTCTGTGAGTCTCTTCCATCAGCCAGGACTTGGAAAATATTTCAGCTTCCAAAAATTAGCTTCTCTGAAGCAAACGACGGAGTTGCAGTACGGATCGTAGATCGATCTACGGTTTGTCAGTCCCTCTCCGTAGCTTCATACTTAGAATTTTTCAAACATCAGGTACTGGAACCCTCGTAGTATCAATCTACGGATCAACAATACGGTCCGTAGATCCATCTACGGACCGTCAATGGCCACCGTGGTTCCACACTTGGTCAGATTTCCCTGATTTGCCTTCCATACCTTGCCTGCTGATCTACGACCACCATCTACGGAGCGTCAATGGGCCTACGGTCCGTAGATCACCTCCGTAGATGCCCTTTTCTGCATTTCTTTCAGTTGCCTCTTTACTTCTGCGCCTGAACATCTTTCCTACAAAATATGATAAAAACCAATACAAAAAGGCCCTAGACACACACAATTTGTAAGTGAAATGTATTAGAAATACTATAAACTAATGGTATATCAATTACATCAATCATTGGTGAATGTTCAGCGTAGAATGCAAGGATCAACTTCTGAAACTTTCGTAGTTAAAATTTGTATTCATGGAATGCATTAGGGCCTAGTGTATATCCTCCAAGGGATTAAGCCTCAAACTTTTGAAGAATTAGGTATGCGCGCTTATGACATAGAGTTGAGCATTGCAAGTTATGGAAAGACATCACATGTTTTTTATCCAAGTGAAGAAGTTGTAAAGGTGTATCATTTTTCTAACTTTGATGTTCCTATGATTCTTGATAAGCTTCTAACCAATTAAGTCATTTTAATCCATGATTTGGATTAGATTACTTTGTTTTTTCCCTTTTAAAGAATTGAATTTTGATTATTTGACTTTTACAAATTCAAATACAAAATATGTATAAATACAATTTAACGAATTTGATAGGTTCGGAGAAGTAAATACATCTAATTCTAGAATATTTTTTAGAAGCTGGTTTAGTGTCACAAAATAAGAACAGAAAACATAGAATGAATATATAAGGGCTATACTTATCTATTTAGATTGAAAAATAGTTTTGTTACATTAAACGGAAAAGGTTCAAAAATGGCTTTAAAGTATTAGAAATGTTTCAAAAAATGACCTCAAAATATTGAAAATGTTTCAAAAATGTCCTCCTTCCACTTCTTGGATAAAATTTACCCCTCCTTCCATCTGTTGAATAAAAAATCTCCTTAACCTATCAGAAATGATTCAAATTTGCCCATCGTTCTACCTATTAGATCAAAAATATCCTTAACACATTAAAAATAACTCAAATATGTGAAAGGAAATCTAATTTAATTGGAACTAGAAATCAATTTCCTATATTATTTAGACATGAGTTAAATAAATATCAAATTTTATAAATTTGGATTTCTACTCCAACATTGAATTATTAGTCCAACATTTACCTGTAATTCAAAGTGAAAAGAAAATAAAAGAAATTGTATTTTACAAGGCCTGATCTCATCAGCCGCACTATAGCGGCCATGCAAATGCTATAGTAGCAACTCTGTAAAGGTAAAATTTCCGTTATGGAGGGCTGATGTCAAACTAAATCAAATTAAAATTCTGTCATGTCACCCTAACTTAAATTGGAAATGTAATTCAAATTTCTTAAAGGTTCCACACTATATGTCGTTTGAATAACGACAAGATTGATCATTGCAATAGATACCAATAAATTCATTATTCGTCCCCGAGTGATATTAAGACGGAAGAAAGAAAGGATGGTCGCAAAATTCTATCGCCTAATTTTTACACTGTCAAGAGATAATTGAATCCGTATGTGAACCTAGAAAATTACCACCCTCCGAGTACCCAGGTATATTAGGGCCTTATTAAGCATCGATTTACGGAAACTATACGAACGAAGCAATAAAAAAAAATCATCCACCAATCTGGACCTCACTATAGCAAGAATAATTCATCTATAGAAGTACCGTTGTAGTGGCTACTCAGTCGCTATAACGATGTAACAGAACTCAGAACCAGAATAAATGGGAGAGGAATGGATTTTTTGCCCATTGTCTACTCTTTTACTTCAAAAACTCACTTTTTTCTCTCTTGATCACTCCATTTTGAACGTCAATACTAAGGTAATAATGATTTACTTACCCTTCTTACTTCAATTTACGCATAGTGATTATCTCATGCTAGAATTTTGTTGAGTAGAATAGGGTTTGGGTTGATCTTTTGAATTTTTGAAAATGTGGTTCTAATTTGGCGAATTTGTTGAAGCATAAAGGTTTTCTTTACGTTTAAAATGCTCATATAACATTCTGGACGTAAGAATTACATAATATAGGGCTAAAAGAGGACCCAAATTGGGGAGGAAAGTTGAAGGGTTGTTATTTTTTTGAAACTTAGATTCAGACAACATTTAGTAGTTATAATGTAACACCCCAGAAAAATGGTAGGTTAAACTAGAGCTTAAACGTAAGGTTCAAAGTCATAAAATGACTCCTCAAATTTTAATAAGTCATTTAAAGTTGAAATAAGGTTATTTGAGTCAAGACAAAGGGACAAGTGCCAAAGCGAAGGGGCCAAGCCAAGGCCAAAGGCCAAGACTGCCCCTAGCTAGGAGCACACTGCCCCACCTTTATGAGAGGGACCACGGATCGTGATCCACTCCACCACTCGTGAAGGTGGTCGTAAAGTTCCCTTGGCCTTGGAAAAGTGGCCACCCAAAACCTTAGCCACTGCCTCAACTTCACGGAAGGGACCACGGCTCATGGTCTTGACCATAGCTCGTGGAGCCCTTCGTGAAGGAAACTTGGGCATGGGGGATTGGGGGCATGAGGTAGCCTAGCTACTGCCTCACCCCTCACGAGCAGGACCATGGGTCGTGGTCCACTTCATGGCTCGTGAAGGGGCTCATGAACATGCCTTGGACAAATGAGCCTTGTGCTCCAAAAACATGGCCACTGCCTCACCTTCACAGGTAGGACCATGGGTCGTGGTCCACACCACGGCTCGTGAAGGTGGCCTATGGTCCCTGACGAGGTGACTTAAATGAGGGTTAGTTGGGTCATTTCCTTTTTAGTCCAATTAAAGTTGGGTTGTTTTGGGTTATTTTAGGGTAAGTATATAAGATGTTTTTAAGTCAAAATCCATTATTCTAAGTCATAATACCCAAACACCCAATTGAAATCAAAAACTTCCTCCTCTCTCAATATTTCTCTCTCTAAACTCAAGGAAGAAGAAAGGAGCCATTGAAGCTAGGGTTTGTGGATTCCAAAGGTTCTTCCCCAAATTTCTTGGAGTTTCTTAGTCAAGGTATGTATGATTTTCATCTTTGGGTAGCTATCACCCAAAGAGCCCCTTCAAACTATGTTTTTAAGATTCCAAATCCCCCAAACCTAGGGTTTTCAATCTATGACATAGGTCTCTTTCTAAAACGTTTTCAATTGTTTATTATGGTTGGTTATGATGAATTATGGTTGGATTAATGGAGTATTGATGTTTCATGATGAAAATATCCCATGGACCCATGATTCCCCCTTCTTCCTAAATTGTGAACTATGGTATGGCTTGATTGATGATGGGAGCTTGACAATTGATTATGTTTACATTGATTAAGTTGTTGAATCATGATATCCCTCTATCTAATGTGGTAATTCTATAAGTTAGGGTTGATCTTGATTGATAGCCTTAAAGGACAACTTGTTAGGGTTTATACATGTTGATGAGGATTGTATATGAACCTGTGATTCACTTAGATAGTGATGATCCTATGACTATTGTGTAATTGTCGTATTGATTCAAGAACCCTTCTTCCCTATACCCTTACATTTGATTATGCATGAAGTATGTATGTATGTTTATGATAAGCTTGTTGTGTTGATTAAAAGGCAATTCTCATGAACACACTATGAATATGATGTGAAAGGTTTACTCACATGTTGATGATTCTAAGGTTGAAAGGACATCCTCACCTAATGAATCTATGAGCTATTATGATGTATGTTAGGTTGAGTGCCTAGTGCATTCTCTCATGACCATGAACTTAAGTAAAGACTTAATATGAATTCTTAAGGGAATTATTCTTAGCACCGAGTGGATATGAGTATGAGATGGGTTCCTTCACACTAGTAGTTGGGTTCCCAATATGGTTATCTCATGATATGGAAACCTTCACGTTAGTAGTTAGGGTTTCTAGTAGCAATCTCATTATCTCATAACTATGTGCCCACATAGGTCTTTAGCTAGTGGATCCACCTAAGCTAAGAGTATGGTTCTAACTTAGGCAAGTAGAACAACCCCTTTTCAGTGTGGAGGTAGAACACCGGATTTCATGTAGCTCACATGGTCTATGTCGGTTAAGGCTATTGTCCCTATATGATATGAATATGAACTATGATAAGAACATGGACTTTAATTATGACTTCTTAAGAGGTACTACTTAGTATGAGTGGGGGTATGGGACTTCACTTATGCATTGCACAAGTAGACTTTAAGAGGGGTTATGGTGAGGTTCTCTTATGTTATGAAGACTTATGGATTATCTATGTAAGATATGTATGGATGTTAAGGTTGACTTTACTTGTTACAAGTTATGAACATGAATGACTCCTTACTTATGTATATTGGTTATGGATGAGGCAAAAGTAAGATATGTATGTTGTTGGTGACCTAAATGTGATACTTAGCATTTGGTAGGGTTATGAGATCTTACCTTTGCATTGCACTAGTATGGCTTTGGGTTGCTTATATGTTGGTTTGACTTATGTTTCTTCATAAATGTGCATAATGGCTTTTAAACTTGATAAATGCAAGATTTCAACTAAATGTCCCTTTTATGCATGTTTTAAGGATTTTTATGCATGGCTTCCATACTTAGTACATTATTTGTGCTAACCCATATTTTCTACATTTACTATGAGTGTAGGTTCCGGTCGTTGAGACGTACTTCTTCCTTCAAGTGAAGCTTGGGTTGACTATTCCCTAAGCTTGGTGAGTCCTCATCGTTCGAGGACAAGAAATTATTTATTTCTAGCTTCTATTGTACTTTCTATTTTTAAAACTTTATTGATGTAAAGGGATTTGACCCTAATTGTATTCTCTATTATACTAGATGGTGATTGAGACAAGGTCTAGACTCTTATTTTCATTTATGAAAAAGAAGTTGACTTCGATTGTAAAAGTTTTAAATTTTTCCACATCATTTCTATGACTTTATGTTTATGATTATGCTAAGGGCTTGTATGAGACCCCTTCGGGGTCAAGTGCACCATGTTACGTCTAGGGGCACCCCTGGGTCGTGACATATAATGCCCCAATTTTTGCATGTAGCAATAGTAGGGTATTTTAGTGTCACGATCCATAAAGACGTGATGGCACTTATTTATTCCCATTAAGACAAGTCAACCTCAACCCAACGAAAATAAAATAAAAAGCGGAAAGATAAATCAAAAACAAAATAAAAGCGGAAAACTTATTCATTTTATTAACACCCCAAAACCTGGTTGTCATGTGTACAAGCCTCTAATACCAAAAGTGTGAAATTAAGAAATAAGTACAAGTCTCAACCTTTATTTCTCAAATAGAACAAAGCATAAACAAAAGGGAAAAGAGGGTCCACCAGGATGACAAACATCTACCTCTCAAGTCCTTCAATAAGCCTCGAAAAGTAGGAGAAGAAGAGCAATCACGCTATACCAGGCTCGGAACCTACACAAGTGTAGAAGTAAGGAGTGAGTACAAATAACAAGGTACCCTGAAAGCAACCAAACAAACAAGGCATCTAGTTAGAAATTGAATACTCATTTCATCCCAATCGAACCTCCTCAAACTACAACCTACACAGAAATCAGTCCAACCTTCTGCAATGCACAACTCACGTGGCTTAATAATCACAGTTCAATAGTAACAATTCAACAACCAAACGAATCAAGCTAGTAAATATCAATGTCAAATAGATGAACCACATGTAACAAGTGCATCAATCCCAATTAACAAGTAAGTCACACATAAACATCAAAATACATCAAATCACAATAATCAATCTCTTGTCGGAACCATTTTCCATCGACATAATATCACTAGTCGGAACCATTTTCCATCGACACAATATCACTAGTCAGAACCATTTTCTATCGGCTTTATATCAAATCATTAGCCGGAACCATTTTTCATTGGCTTTATATCAAATCACTAGCCTAAACCATTTTCCACCAGTTTTATATCAATTCACTAGACAGAAATGACCTTGGTATCATAAATATTTACCGAAAATGACCTCGGCATAATAGCATTTGCCGACAATGACCTCGACATCATAAACATTTGCTGAAAATTAAATCGACATCATAATCATCACATGTTTCATCATGGTGTCAAACAATCAATGCACACAAGTAATATCATACCACATAAAGGAGACAACAATTCATGCAATTCAAGTCCACATTGATGCTACCAAGCATTTCATCAATCAACCAATAAGGGTCACAACAAGGCAATTTGCATCATCATGATCATCACCTAGCCTTTTCATCTAAACTCCTTTTTAATCATTAGGATTTATCAAGTGGATAATTAACCCTTCACCTCATTCCTATTATTCCCAACACACAAACAACGAAGGAAATACATGAATTCTACTAGAAAACAACGTTTAGCAGATCACTTGACTTAAATCAATCAATTAATCACTCCAAGAGTTGAGTCTTCCCCTTCCAATCAATGTCAAAAGATACATAATCTATAACAATTAGGTATTCACAATAAATTTCTGAAAACAGTAATACTCACATCAATTTCTTTGAAAAATAGGTCAATCAACTCACAACGCAATTCCAAAAATAAGGTTTGAATCCAAAAATCAACACTTAAAAATAATACTTAAGGATTTAGGAACTCATTGGTGAAAATCATTTCAAAAAAGGAATCAAAATCAGTTCACAATCTTCATTTTAGTTAAGAACTTGAGTTCTTGAAAAAACCTTGTCATTTACCAATCAAAATCTCAAAATGTTGATGTTAAAATCCATAAATAATCAAAGGGAAATGAAGTTTTAGGGTTACAAGAGCTTACTCAAATGATTTTGCATGAAAAATCTTTTTTAAAATTTCCCTCAAAGATTTTTCAAGCTCAAAAATGAAAAATGGGGCTTAAACCCCTGAAATTTTCAAACATAAACCCATATCTGATGTCGCCAAAGAGACCTTGGGTTTGCAAAAGTGAACCCTGCGAAAGTGTAGACCTTCGCTTTTACGAACATCGCGATTGTGACCTATGTTTCGCTTAAGTGAACCCTAGCTAACTAAGACCCTTCACTTTTGCGACTGTTGCGTCCAAAAGCACACACAAGTGCACGTGGTCACTCAAGTAGTACAACGACTCTTTCGAGCCGGATTATCAAACCCAAAGGACTTCAAATCAACAAATACTAAATTTAATTGTCACGACCCGAGAGTACCCCCTAGTCGTAACATGGCGTATTCGACCCCGAAGGGGTCTTATACGAGCCACATAGTCATTCATTGCATTCAATAATGAAAATAGTACGGAATAAAAAAAAAACTTATTTACATCCACACATTTAAACTTCATTAAAACAACTTTAAAAACACACAGCGGAAGTATAAGTCTCACATGGCCATCTTAGACACAGTCACAAAACATAAGTAGGAACACGGCCCTTTACAATCAAAAGAAGTCTATTAAGTCTATTACATGAACAAAAGAACTTAAAAGTCTTATCCTCGAATCCATGAGGACATACCAAGTCTTGGAGGAAAGCAATCCAACACTTCAAACTAGCTAGGAGGGATCACTTGCCGGAACCTACACTTATAGTAAAAATATGAAGAATATGGGTTAGTACACAAAATGTACTAAGTATGATGACCATGCAAAACATGCTTTAAAAGGGACATTTTGGTTAGAAACCATGCATTATGCCACTTTTTGAAGTACCATGAATAGTTGCATAAAAGACATACAATACAAGCATAAACATCAAGTAAGTCATAATATTACCTTTAAACAATTTCAACATGAAAACCTTTACCTTGGACCTTCACCTCAAGAAACCCTTATGCTATACCTCGTGCAATGTATGGATGGCGTCCCATACCACCATCCATACTAAGGCACCACATTAAGGTCACTTAAGGTAACTTATCATTCCTTTCTTTCACCTTTGCACCATATTCATACATAAGAGGTATATCATTAATTAAGACATAACAAGGGAAAATAACTCGTAATATAACCCAAGTATAGCATGCATCTCATATTAAGCATTTGAGAGCCAACATTCTTTAATAACCTCATTTAGGCCACAATTGTATCACATACATTAGAATTTAGAGAAACTCACTATGACCCTCTCCAAGCCTACTCGTGCAATGTATAGGTAGCATCCCATACTACTACCTACACTTTGTAGAACCTATCAAGAAACCATAATGAAATCTCGCATGATGGGAAGTAAGCGTTTAACCGACATAAACCATGAGAGCTTGTCATGGAATCCGGTGTCATAAGTCCCCACACCGTAAAGAGGTGGTCTACTTGCCTAAGGAAGACCGGTATATAGCTTAATGGATCCACTAGCTACCTATGCGGGCACATAGTTTATGGGATAAGGTAGACGATCATTGAAACTCATGCCTAACCATTGGGGGAGTTTCCATCTAACCAAATCCACTCGGTGCTTAGCCTACATTCCCATAGAATAGTTCGTTACCTTGACATTATCACATAGGAGAGGTGCCCGCATAGATACCAACTCCAAATTACATTCATTAACACGTGAAAGGGTGCTTTAAGCCTACCGTTTCAAGGTTCATTTAGGAAAGCTCATTAACTCCTCTTGAAAGGGTGCCATGGGCCTACCGGTTCAAGTCTCATCATTAACCTTCATGGAAAGGTGCCATAGGCCTACCGACTCCAAGGTTCATTACTATCATTAATGGAAGGGTGCGATAAGCCTACCGATTCCAAGGTTCATTATTATCATGAGTGGAAGGGTGCTACTAGCCTACCGATCCGAGGATTCAACAACCAATAATATAATCATTTAAACAAGAAAATTATGCACAAGCTCTACCAATTCGAGATATGCAATAAATTGGAGAATCCTTCATATTCTATCATCAACATTCATGAGTGTCAAATTGAGAAAAATCCTTTCAATAATAACACATTTACGTTCATAACATGATCACATTAGCTCCATTGAATGTCCATTCATAAAAATGTCATGTAACACTTATATTTCTCATACTATGCCTTCAAGGCCATGGTCACAATACATTCCATAATTAAACACCTCCACCATAAGTGGATCAAACCAAGCAAGAACAATTTTTTTTTATCCATAATATGAGATTAAGCCAACTTACCATCCTCCAAAGCCATAATCAACAACACTCAAGTCCCAACCATTTTTCTTACCACAAGAGAATTCATCCATAACTTGCCCATAAGGCCACAATCCTCAATTCATCCATACACCAACAATTCATCATAAATAGGTATAGAAAACCATGTAAATCAACAATACAATCCAATCTACTCTCAATTTCATCAACATTAAATCATAGGCATTAAACCCACTTCATTAGCAAATTCTAGGCTTTTAATGAAAACATGGGTTCTTGAAGAAGTTTCATATAAAAATCATCTTAAAATCATAAATAGAACTTCAATTCACCAATATAATGACTTTGAAAACATTTTACCCATGAACCCATACCTAGAATAGAAAATAGAAGTTTTGTTCTTTGAAGACTTTTGAAACCCTTTTGAATGGACTCCTTGAAGGAAAGATAATCAAGGATCAAGGGTCACCATACCTTTGCTATGATCTCCCTCGAAATTGATGAAGAAAGCCTTGAATCCAAAGCCCTAGCTCCCACTTCTTCTTCTTCTTAATGGAGGATTGTAGAGAGGGAAATGTTTTAGGGATGGGAATTGAACTAATGGTATCTAGGAAATAATATATGTCCTTTGGAAGAATGGTCCAACACTTAGAAAAAAAAAATGAGGCGGGTGAACAGTAACCACGCCTACTGGAAATTGCCTTTTCCTGCCGAACAGATTTTACGAAAATGGGCATAACTTCTTCGTCCGAACTCCAAATGAGATGAAACGAAGTGCGTTAGGTAGCTAACTCAAAGGGCTTTCCATGGATATATTATCGGCCACCCAAATAATTTGTGTGCTAGGAGATATGACCCTCCAAAGTAGACCCTCGAAAAAGGCTTCACTTGGAAATTTCGGATTTTGATACGGTTGCTCTAAAATTTGGGTTAGACCCATTTCCCACTCAATTTGACCCCCTAAACAAGAATATGAAGTCGGATTTTTGAAAAACGAAATGGATCTTTTTATATACAGCTAAACAAGTTTCCGGTAACTTCCGAAGCACATTTTTAAGAACTTTTTGGGTCAAATTCAAATATAATCATTTCATTAAGTTCTCGACTCCAAACTCACATGTGAGGCTCTAGTTTCACTCTATCATTTTCTGGGTCGTTACATTAATGTATCTAAAATAAACTTACTTATGCGACAGTCGATTTCAGGAATTTGTTTATATCTACTAAATTGAACAATCTCAAATATTAATTAGTACAATTAAACAGTTTCAAACAAGGGAATTTTGCAATTTGGGAAAATATTCCAGGGTTGTAGCATATATTGATTTCAAGCATAATAATAACTTATCCTAGCATTCGACAGGTTATTGATTCACAAGGTTAATTTTATGATCATGATCTCCCGACCTCTAATAGCCTACCATATTGACAACCTAACTACATCTTAGAGCGGGGATAGGCATGAACCAATGGCAGAGCATTAAGCTATCTTCTTGTATATTAATCAAACGCAGCATATAGGTATAAGCCTATCCTATATATGAAACACTCTAAGTTTACCCTAGAATAAACACACTTCTCACATTCTTTGGTCTATCCCTCTATTCGTCTTTCGAGTTCAAGAGCAAAAAATGAGTTTATTTTAATGTTGATCAGTCATTAAAATAGTTAAACAAGAATATAAGCATAAATTATTAAAAAAACTATCTCATGCTAGAAATAAATATTATTACACCATTAATCGTAGCTACAACCCTAAAACAAGGGAATTTAGCTACTCATAGAATAAAACATCATCAAATAATATTCAAAGATCATAGAAGTGTTTACCAAAATGAAGGAGTAGAAGAAAGGCCCTAGATAATGTCAGCAAAATCACCCAAATCGTGTTCTCCCACTTTTTAAAAATTGGATCATAATAAAATAACACAGCTGGGCTATTTATAGTCTAAAAAAAGAACACGTGGTGAAAATCTGGCACCTAAGTCGGTGACGCGGACCTGTTCCCTCGCTGTATATTGTGAATAGATCAAACCAGTTCGCAACGCACTACCATCACGTACTCCTCTGTTAGGCTAAATTGTTTTCCACACGATGGCTTCAACTCCGTGACGTGGAGTTTGTAACGACCCGAGACCACCCCCTAGTCGTAACACGGCGTACTCGACCTCTCGGAGGTCTTATACAAGCCCTTAGCATATCATGAACATTAAAGCACATGAAAATAGTGGAAAATTTAAACCTTTTCTTTACAATCGAAGTCTTCATAAAATAAGAGAGTGTCTATGACACTATGTCTCAAACCATCTATACCGTTTAGAATAACAACTCTTTCATAACAACTTAGGGACACGGCCCTTACATAATAATTACTAGGGACACGACCCTTACACAAGTCTAAAGACATAAAACATAAAGACATAATCATCCTCGAAACTATGAGGACTCCCCAAGTCTTCATTCCCAAGCTCTTTAGAAACCTAACTTCCAAGCATAAGATATCACATCACCAAACCCTACACTTTGTAAAAATGTAGAAGAAATATGGGTTAGTACAACACATGTAGTAAGTATGGAAGCCATGCATAAAATCCATTAAAACATGCTTAAAAGGGGACATTTAGTTGAAACCATGCTTTATGCACATTTTGAACATCTTCTTGAAAGAGTTGAAGAATCATAAGTCATAAACAACTCACATATAGTTCATCAAAGCACAAGGGTAATAAACATCACCATAGGCATAGTCTCTAATCATAGTCATAGTGCACATATCACTCATTACAAGACATCATACTCATGCATAGTCAACATCAAGGTCATTGCATCATAATAGAGTAATCACATAAGTAACCCTAGGTTCTACTTGTGCAATGCATAGGTAGGGTCCATAGTCCAACTTACACTAAGTATTACCTTTGGATCACCATGCTATACTTATCATATATTATTCTTATCCATAGGTCATATACATAGTAAGGTGATATTCACAAACATTAGTTCATATCAAGAAACGTCAATCATTAACATAATACAATTAAAGCATGCATTATTCATAATCTTCATAATAAGATAGAACAACACCATTAAGTCATAGTTCATACAACATGTTCATGTCATACATCTTAGTCATAATTCAAATAGTCCATATCATAGGTAAACCATCTTCATAATGATCATACATAACATAGCTTCAACATACATAAGTCATAATCATCATAATCATAAGAGAACACTACTACAACCATCCATTAGGATCTCACAAGTGCAATGTGCAAGAGAAGTCCCATACCCTCCCTTCCACTATGTAGAAACCCTTAAGAAAGCCCTAGTAAGAGTTCACACCTTTCATACCTTCATTTACTTTTACATTAGGGAGATATTGCCATAACCGACATACAACATAAGAGCTACATGGAATCCGGTGTTCTACTCCCACACCGAAAAGAGAGGGTTAACACTTGCCTAAGGTGTAACCATTCATTCATAGCTATCTAGGTGGATCCACTAAGCTAGAGTCCTATGTGGGCACATAGTTAAGGGTCAAGGAGATTGCTTCTAGAAACCCTAACTTACTAAACGTGGGGATTTCCATCTCATGAGACAACACATACCGTGGGTAATCCGAACTTGCTAAACGTGAGGAAACCCATGTGGGGAGCCGGACTTACTAAACGTGAGACCCCCATCTCATTTACATGCCCTTTCGGTGCTAAGCATCTAATTCCCTTTTGTAATCATCTTTAGTCATCACATAAGTTCACATTAGCCTTTACTAGACTCTTATGTAGACATCTTACCATAATAGCTCATATGTGTTCATAAGTGAGTAACAATCCTTTCACATTAGAAACACTTAGCAAGTGAGTAAACCTTTCACTTTACATTACATTATAATCATGAGAACTACCTTTCAATCATATAACAATCATACCATAACATACATACATACTTCATAGCTAATTCAAGTGTAGAGGGTTAAGGATGAGGAAACTAGGTCATCAACACCACAACAACACATTAGGTATAGCATCAATACAATCTAAGTAATTCACCTTTCATCAAGAACCTTCATCATGTCAGAATGACCTTTCACATTATCATACCATGCATAACATAGACTAGTTTAGAGTACAATTGAGGAAACCTTTCAAAAGACTCACATTCATTACATTAGTCAATAGCTTCATTCATTCATGTGCGTGTGTACATGTGTGAGAGATCCTTTCACATAAAACACCTTTACTCATAGCATGTTCATATTGTGTTAACAAGAATTACCTTCAATTCAACATAACAACAATAATACCAACATCTCACAACATTCATACTTCCATTGCATATCATCATAACATGCTTAATTACCAACTAGGGTTAGAGGGAAGAGGGAACCATCATCCAACTTCATCATACAGGTATTAAGTACGTACATTCAACAATACATAAAGAATCACATTGATATCATCTCCTCATAGCCTTGAAGTCCCCATTCAAGACTTAACCCTAATTCCATAGTAATCATACATAATTTAGGGTAATATCATCATACAAACATGAATTACATAACATTACATTCAATTCATAGCCTTCAATAAATATCTAACACAAACTAGGGTTAGAATTGGAGGAAGAAAGGGAAACATGGGTCTCATAGGGGGATTCTGCGAAAATCACCAACATTACATGAATGCATCCATAATTGTTCATATATCATCAATCAAAATCAGTTTATAACAACAATTCAACATTTAGAAAGAAGACCCACGTTTTTGGATTGAAATCTACAATTTGGGGGATTTTGAAAACCATCTTTGGAAGGACCTCTTGGGGAAAGGGATCCCAAGAGTGAAGAGCAACCATACCTTAGTTAAACCCTATGAATTTTGTGTGAAACCTCCCATCTACAAGCCCTTGATAAGCTCCTTCCAAGTTCTTCAATGGAGTCTTGAGTTGAGAGAGTTTTGAGAGAGAGAATTTTGGGAGGGAAAAGAATTGGGTTATGTTTTGGGGTCTTGACTTGTGGTGAATTAATGGATTAGTTTGGGGTCCTATAAGCTTATATAGTCCATTAATTAACCACCTAACTGACCTCCCTTAACCCCTAGTTAATAACTAATTGAAACATTAACCTCCTTCTTAACTAAAAACTTCATAAAACTGGCAGCATCTACGCCCTCCACCTACGGACCGTAGGTGGAGTCACGGACCGTCGTTTGGCTTCGTAGTTCTGACAGTGCTTTGGCAGCACCTACGGCCACCCACCTACGGACCGTAAGTGGAGTTACGGCCCGTACTGTGCTCTCGTCATTTGGTTCAGAGAGGGGGATTGGGGAGTTCTTGGTGGGGAGACTAAGTCTCAACCCACGAGACCTACCTATAGGGCGTAGGTCAAGTGACGGCCCGTCACTGCCCTTCGTAGGTCAAGCTATTTTTTGACAGCTTTTGGCCAAAGGTTAGGTCCTTCTCAAGGACCCTTTGGGTGGTCCTTGGGGGGTCGTACCTGGTCGTTTGGACCCTAAACATGTCCATATATGAATAAGAGTCACTCTTATGGGTTTTAGACCTCAAACAACACACCAAACACCCCGACAAGACACTACAACCAGAGACTAGTTTCTGGACGTCATGGTCGTTTCTAGACGTTTGACCTCTAAAGTCACCAAACTAACTTCACTAGGCATTTTTCATCATTTAAACATGTTTCCAACCATAAACTAACATGTGATGATCTAGGTCAACCTAATAGATTCAGTCAAGCCTTAGCTAGGTCTTACTAGTTTCGTACGGGGCGTTACAATATCCCCTCCTTGGAAACATTCGTCCCCGAATGACACTTAAACATCTTAAGGAATCAAAGCTCAAACTAGCAGCCCAACAATCATGTAATCATCAAAGTGATGTACAACTCAAAAATACACCACACACAACGAGCATCATTCAAAGGAGGAACTTAAACTCCAATTTTAACATAGTCAATGCAAATATAAGGAAATAGGAACTACATCTATCAATCTATATGCATGACATTATCATGTTTAGTTATGTTCAAGGAGGAACTACCTTCTCCTAGTCATAACACACCAACATCAACATTTCTCATGTTCATAGGAGGAACTACCTTCTCCTAGTCATTACATGGTCCATACATCATTAAGCACATATGCAAGTTTCCATGTTCAATAGCACTCTTTCAAGGAGGAACTTCTCAACTCCTTACTAAGACATGCTCATATCTTATTTTCATGAAGTACAATAGATCACTTATAACCAATGCACTACAAACATGAAGGAAACAACTCATACAACTCATCTTTATTCAAAAACATGAGTTTTTATGGAAATGCACAAAACTCATTAATTCACATAAACATGGGAGGAACTACCTCCTCCACTCTTTAGGCAAGTTTCCACCACATAAGGATCTAACATTCCATTTCATAAGAACACATTCAAGCATGTTCATTTAATTCACATCATGAAGTCAAGTATGCCATATTACACACAATGCACAACTTAGGAGAAAAATCTCCATTTAAAACACACATCATGCAACATGAGAAAATAGGACTACCTCTACGAACTCAATATGCATGCAACTTAGACACATTCCATTTCATTGGAGGAATTTCCTTCTCCAACTCAAATCATGCTTATCATATCATCTTAGGCCAATTATGCAATTACTTCTTAAATGCACATTTAAACCATTCACCTCATGAATCACATAGGTTTCTTACTTTAATTGCCTATCAACATAAGGAACAAGAGACATGAAAACTCATTTTATCTTAAAACATGAATTCTCAAAAACATACCTTTCATAAGGAAATCATCATAATATAAAAATCACACATGACTTCTAAAACATAACATAGGCCCATCTAGGAACTCTTGGTTTCAAGCTAGAATAGGAATGGAAGAAAGAGATGAGGATGTCGGGATTTCAACAAATCATGCTTTTTAAGCACACCATCCCCTCCTTAGGAAGAAGCCCTCACTACAACCCTCAAGAAAACTTTTTCCAAGCATTCCTAAATACATAACCAAACTCACATTTTGCCATTTTTGCAAAAGTCTATGGTCCTCAACATCTAGCCATACCACCCTTATATGACACAATCAAACACCAAATCCATATTAGGAAGAAATTGTACCCAAATGTCATCCTACTCAACAAGGTGATAACTAATACACACTCAAGAGCCCTATATTCTTCTAACCATCCGAGCCTTATCACCAATAAAAACACACCAAGTATGCAACCCATCCATACTAAGAGTCACATCAAGGCTTAACATGCCAAGTTTCACTAAGTCAACAAGAGTATTCCTAGGGGAACAAGGTAAGAGATATTTTTCACAAACCCTTTTTTTCTAACTTTAAACCATTAACCGGGGTAAAATCCGAAAAAGGTTCTATTAATTCATTCGAAGAACTCTCAGTCACATAGCCTCATAACGCATCATACTAGGTAAGGTAATACTGGAATACAACATAGCACTTACTCTCACATGAAATTACCAACATACCGGTACCTTCATCCCAAAAATTCTTCCAAGTCAACCCTAGTAGTATCCTTTTCTAAGGCCTTCACTAGGATATCACTCAAGATCTCACATGAATCACCACTCCGGGTCTAGGTTGTTCAAACTCATTAAACCACATAAGGTGAGAATCCAAGAAAACCTATTTCATAAACATCAAGGGTACTCAAATGACTTTACCATCTAAGCACATTATCCCTCACTTGGGGTAAGCCTAAATAAACTCTTACAACATTCCTTCTTTTAATTCTAAGGTCAGAGCATGTCATAATTAAACCTTCACACTGACCACACAAGATGATTCTAAGCCATAGAGTATTACACTTTTAACCTCCTTCAAGGAGTCTACTCACTCAACAACCTTAGGCACCACCTAAGCACTTCTATTCATCAAAATCCAACACATTCTAAACTCATTAGGGCTAAGTTGGGTTATACCAATAACCACATATGGCCATAACTAAGCCCATGAATACTAAAAACAACACAAAGGTTCACCACATCCTATTTATCAAGTCACAAAAGACAAGTATTATCGGAATTAGTCCTACAAGGTTCATCACCTTAGATATCTCATCTATGGACTCTAGAGGATCTTTCTCTACCTTTGACCCATAGAAATTTCGGAATTCAATAAAACATAAAACACATATCGGAACCCTTAAGATCCACTACCACTCACTCTTTGAAACTTAGGGGTAGACATCCTTACTTGGTTAAACCTTAGAGGAACTTAGAAGAGTTTTGACCAAGAAACCTTTCTCTTTCACTAAAGTTGGATCAAGACAACTCTAGACTATATCAACCCTCATCATCACTTTTGGTGGGGTCTACCAACCAACTATGCCTAGGTATTATCTAAGTACCTTACTCAAATGACCATACTTAAGATCAATCTTAGAAGACAACTAACCCTTTGAAGTTGGTCAACACCTACACTCTTCTTCCCTACCTCAACTAGGTGGTGCATGCAACCTCAAAGTCAACTTTAAAACACAACATAAACCAAACATGACCTCACAATTACCTTGCTAGGTAGGCACACTATATCCCTCCTTGGAAGTAAGCCTACACAAGTTCTTCTAACCAACACAAAGGCAATTATGAAGCATTAATCATACTAAATACAACTTCACAATCTATTACATCAAAGTTCAAAAGTCACATAGCCAAAATTGGCATCACAACCACTCACTTATTCTAGAAAGAACCCTTCAAGTGGTCCTACTCTAAACACCATAACACAAGGAATAAGAGATAGAGCTTATAGATCTATGGCACGACTTAGAGAAGGAAGAAGTGAAGTTTCCTAACGTCCTATAGCCTCTCGCTCATAGATGTGTCGCGACTCACACCGATGAAAAAGACTCTACTAGACGTGGTTTGAAACATCCTAAGACCATTTCAAAACCTTATGCTCTGATACCAAGTTTGTAATAACCCGAGACCACCCCCTAGTCGTAACACGGCGTACTCGACCTCTCGGAGGTCTTATACAAGCCCTTAGCATATCATGAACATTAAAGCACATGAAAATAGCGGAAAATTTAAAACTTTTCTTTACAATCGAAGTCTTCATAAAATAAAAGAGAGTCTATGACACTATGTCTCAAACCATCTATAACGTTTAGAATAACAACTCTTTCATAACAACTTAGGGACACGACCCTTACATAATAATTACTAGGGACACGGCCCTTACATAATAATTACTAGGGACACGACCCTTACACAAGTCTAAAGACATAAAACATAAAGACATAATCATCCTCGAAACTATGAGGACTCCCCAAGTCTTCATTCCCAAGCTCTTTAGAAACCTAACTTCCAAGCATAAGACATCACATCACCAAACCCTACACTTTGTAAAAATGTAGAAGAAATATGGGTTAGTACAACACATGTAGTAAGTATGGAAGCCATGCATAAAATCCATTAAAACATGCTTAAAAGGGGACATTTAGTTGAAACCATGCTTTATGCACATTTTGAACATCTTCTTGAAAGAGTTGAAGAATCATAAGTCATAAACAACTCACATATAGTTCATCAAAGCACAAGGGTAATAAACATCACCATAGGCATAGTCTCTAATCATAGTCATAGTGCACATATCACTCATTACAAGACATCATACTCATGCATAGTCAACATCAAGGTCATTGCATCATAATAGAGTAATCACATAAGTAACCCTAGGTTCTACTTGTGCAATGCATAGGTAGGGTCCATAGTCCAACTTACACTAAGTATTACCTTTGGATCACCATGCTATACTTATCATACATTATTCTTATCCATAGGTCATATACATAGTAAGGTGACATTCACAAACATTAGTTCATATCAAGAAACGTCAATCATTAACATAATACAATTAAAGCATGCATTATTCATAATCTTGATAATAAGATAGAACAACACCATTAAGTCATAGTTCATACAACATGTTCATGTCATACATCTTAGTCATAATTCAAATAGTCCATATCATAGGTAAACCATCTTCATAATGATCATACATAACATAGCTTCAACATACATAAGTCATAATCATCATAATCATAAGAGAACACTACTACAACCATCCCTTAGGATCTCACAAGTGCAATGTGGAAGAAAAGTCTCATACCCTCCCTTACACTATGTAGAAACCCTTAAGAAAGCCCTAGTAAGAGTTCACACCTTTCATACCTTCATTTACTTTTACATTAGGGAGGTATTGCCTTAATCGACATAGACCATGAGAGCTACATGGAATCTGGTGTTCTACGCCCACACCAAAAGAGAGGGTTAACACTTGCCTAAGGTGTAACCATTCATTCATAGCTATCTAGGTGGATCCACTAAGCTAGAGTCCTATGTGGGCACATAGTTAAGGGTCAAGGAGATTGCTTCTAGAAACCCTAACTTACTAAACGTGGGGATTTTCATCTCATGAGACAACACATACCGTGGGTAATCCGAACTTGCTAAACGTGAGGAAACCCATGTGGGGAGCCGGACTTACTAAACGTGAGACCCCCATCTCATTTACATGCCCTTTCGGTGCTAAGCATCTAATTCCCTTTTGTAATCATCTTTAGTCATCACATAAGTTCACATTAGCCTTTACTAAACTCTTATGTAGACATCTTACCATAATAGCTCATATGTGTTCATAAGTGAGTAACAATCCTTTCACCTTAGAAACACTTAGCAAGTGAGTAAACCTTTCACTTTACATTACATTATAATCATGAGAACTACCTTTCAATCATATAACAATCATACCATAACATACATACATACTTCATAGCTAATTCAAGTGTAGAGGGTTAATGATGAGGAAACTAGGTCATCAACACCACAACAACACATTAGGTATAGCATCATTACAATCTAAGTAATTCACCTTTCAGCAAGAACCTTCATCATGTCAGAATGACCTTTCACATTATCATACCATGCATAACATAGACTAGTTTAGAGTACACTTGAGGAAACCTTTCAAAAGACTCACATTCATTACACTAGTCAATAGATTCATTCATTCATGTGCGTGTGTACATGTGTGAGAGATCCTTTCACATAAAACACCGTTACTCATAGCATGTTCATATTGTGTTAACAAGAATTACCTTCAATTCAACATAACAACAATAATACCAACATCTCACAACATTCATATTTGCATTGCATCTCATCATAACATGCTTAATTACTAACTAGGGTTAGAGGGAAGAGGGAACCATCATCCAACTTCATCATACATGTATTAAGCACGTACATTCAACAATACATAAAGAATCACATTGATATCATCTCCTCATAGCCTTGAAGGCCCCATTCAAGACTTAACCCTAATTCCATAGTAATCATACATAATTTAGGGTAATATCATCATACAAACATGAATTACAAAACATTACATTCAATTCATAGCCTTCAATAAATATCTAACACAAACTAGGGTTAGAATTGGAGGAAGAAAGGGAAACATGGGTCTCATGGGGGGATTCTTCAAAAATCACCAACACTACATGAATGCATCCATAATTGTTCATATATCATCAATCAAAATCAGTTTATAACAACAATTCAACATTTAGAAAGAAGACCCACGTTTTTGGATTGAAATCTACAATTTGAGGGATTTTGAAAACCATCTTTGGAAGGACCTCTTGGGGAAAGGGATCCCAAGAGTGAAGAGAAACCATACCTTAGTTAAACCCTATGAATTTCATGCGAAACCTCCCATCTACAAGCCCTTGATAAGCTCCTTCCAAGTTCTTCAATGGAGTCTTGAGTTGAGAGAGTTTTGAGAGAGAGAATTTTGGGAGGGAAAAGAATTGGGTTATGTTTTGGGGTCTTGACTTGTGGTGAATTAATGGATTAGCTTAGGGTCCTATAAGCTTATATAGTCCATTAATTAACCACCTAACCGACCTCTATTAACCCCTAGTTAATAACTAATTAAAACATTAACCCCCTTCTTAACTAAAAACTTCATAAAACTGGCAGCATCTACGCCCTCCACCTACGGACCGTAGGTGGAGTCACGGACCGTCGTTTGGCTTCGTAGTTCTGACAATGCTTTGGCAGCACCTACGGCCACCCACCTACGGACCGTAAGTGGAGTTACGGCCCATGATATGCTATCGTCATTTGGTTCAGAGAGGGGAATTGGGGAGTTCTTTGTGGGGAGACTAAGTCTCAACCCACGAGACCTACCTACGGGGCGTAGGTCAAGTGACGGCCCGTCACTGCCCTTTGTAGGTCAAGCTGTTTTTTGACAGCTTTTGGCCAAAGGTTGGGTCCTCCTCAAGGACCCCTTAGGTGGTCCTTGGGGGGTCGTACCCGGTCGTTTGGACCCTAAACATGTCCATATATGAATAAGAGTCACTCCTATGGGTTTTAGACCTCAGACAACACACCAAACACCCCGACAAGACACTACCACCAAAGACTAGTTTTCGAACGTCATGGTCGTTTCTTGATGTTTGACCTCTAAAGTCACCAAACTAACTTCACTAGCCATTTTTCATCATTTAAACATGTTTCCAACCATAAACTAACATGTGATGCTCTAGGTCAACCTAATAGATTCAGTCAAGCCTTAGCTAGGTCTTACTAGTTTCGTACGGGGCGTTACAGAGTTGCTCCCTTACAGTGTATTTTTCCAGCTTCTTGGCCATTCTCCTCAGCAACTTCGGCTTCTAATCTCTGACCTTTTGCAGGGTGCCCTTTTTAGCTCCTTTTTCTTTGCTTTTCACCCTAAAATATCTAATCATACTGGTTAGAGGAAACACAATCAATGGACTCTAAAATTTCAGTTCTGATTAGGAATTTTCTCTCAACCTTAGCTATATATATGGGATAAATTGGTTATTAGGCGCATAAATATGCCTTAGATCAGCGACCAGGGTACCGTCTTGCTTCCGCGGTCCTTGCAATCGTGAAGCACTCTTCGCAAAAGCGAAGCACATTAGTACTAGAAAAACTAGTCAATTCTCAAAACATCAAAAGGACCCTTGTGATTTGTTCGGAACCCCGTACAAGAAAACCACATATACTAATCGATTGTACTCGACGTTTCGGACTCAATGGAACCATCGAAACACGAATATGAGGTCTCCTTGACTCGACATGCGTGAAAACAACAAAAAACTAACTCAACGCCTAAAAAGATAAAATAAGCTCATGACCTCTCAAAAATCAACCAAGACCTCACCTAGGCCTAAAATCAACCTCCGAATCCAACAGAACTCTTGGAATTCCGATCCGAATATCCATACCCTGAATTTTGAGCAAAGTCAACCCAAATGCTAAATTTCTACAATTTCACAACTTAAGACATCAAATCCTCAAAAAGACTCTTTGAACTACGACCGCTTACTCTTTGGATTTAGTTTAGAGAGTAGTTTGAGCATTATCAGTCATACATCGATAATGATCAATAGATTCTCATATTAGCGTATTTATTAGATGTTATTCGTTGACGTTGCACTTCAAATAACTGAAAAAATTAGATCACTTATGGATACATGGGGTTTGTGCACTAGGAGATTATGATAACCCCGTTTACTAGGTCAGGCCAGGTCGGCCCATTAAATAAAATTAACTGACCCGAACCGGGCCGAACCTGATTCTCCCAATATGGGTCGGGTCGATACTGGGTGGAACAGTAATATGTGTAATAACAATGGGCCCGTGTCCGATTAAGCATTTCTAATGGGTCTAATGGGCCGGGTCCGGGTTTCAACCCGTCGGCTGGATCGGGCCAGATCGGCAATTTTTTTAAAAGTAACCGTTCATTAATTATTAATTCAAAATTTTGAGTCAATTATTAATATAATGTATTGTTATCTATTTAATTTTGTAATAATTATAACTATTTATGACAATGTATTGATTACATTTATATATATATAGAAATATATCATATATATACTTCTAATATATACTAAATATACACATAATATATTATCTATTATAGTAGAATACCTAGATTATATTATATATATATACTTCTAATATATACTAGATATACATATAATATACTACTTAATATAATAGAGTACTTAGATTATATATATACTACTTAATATAATAGAATACATATATTATATTATACATATACTTCTAATATATACTAAATGTACACACGATATACTACTTAATATAATAGAATATATATATATATATATATATATACTTCTAATAAATACTAAATATACACATAATATACTACTTAATATAATAGAATACTTACATTATCTTATATATATGCTTTTAATATATAGTAATATACACATAATATACTACTTAATATAATAGAGTACTTACATTATATTATTTATATATTTCTAATAGATACTAAATATACACACAATTTATTACTTAATATAATAGAATACACACATTATATATATATATATATATATTTATATATATACACACACATTTCTAATATATACTAAATCTACTACTTAATATAATTGACTTGTTATAGTGACTACAAATTTAATTTTCAATATATGGTTATAGAAAGTAATTAAAATTATTTATTGAAGATATACTAATTTTATGCAAAAAGAAATTAAGAAAATTATTTTATATTATGCCGGTCCAAGCCGGTGGACCGTCTGACCCAATTGACAGGTTAACCTAATGAATAATAATGAGGCTAGACTTTATTTTGAAACAACCTCCGATCCGGAAGTTCTCACTTGCACGAGCTTGATATTTAAAACAGGGCTAGAGGTATGCTAAAAATTAATATTGAAACTATGTTATAAAATAATATATTGTGGATGTCAACTATATCAAGAAGTTACTCCATTACTTTCCTCCATTATGAAGATAATCATAACCTCGATAACCTCCACCCTTATAACCATTATTCTTGTAACCTTTCACTTCCATAACCTCCCCCATTATATTCATGTTAATGTTATGTTTATGACTAATCTTTTGTATGCCTCTATGTTACACTATAAATAGAGGCATAAGGGTTCATATTATATAGACTTGAAGATTTAGTGTACACTTGAAAGAAAGAAAGTTATCTCATATTGTTCCTCTTGTCTTATATTCTTTTTGTCGAATATGCATAATGAATGATTATTATGTCTAATTAGGCGATGAAGGTTATATGAAAATCCTTGAAGGATTTAAAATGCCGTAAAGCAATTCCAGTGAGTACCCAATGGTTTTGAGACTGCTTAACAAAGAGAAAGAATCTTTTTGATCTCATGAAAATGATTTAAAATGTCATGTATTAGTGCAATTGATGCACTTACAGATTGTTGGTTATGCAAATGCTAGAAGATTATTTGATACACATAACGAAAGTTATGTGAAAATATTGTCATAGTATCATTCAAGTTATGACAAGAAACTAACAAAGCAAGTGACTCAACACATAGAAGATGTGTGATTTTCTTTCAGAAGAAAAGACAAGCTTCAATGAAATTGAAATGATCAATCCCATAGTCAGAAATGATTTGATTATGTAGATGCAAAATATTTATTTGATCTGCATAAAGCTCGATCGCAAATGGACTATTATTTACATATGGAGACACAACAATATCTTGAAAATTCAATGAATCACATCAGTTACCACTTCTTCAAATCATGCAGAAATAATATTGATCTATGAATTAAGTCGGGACTGTGTTTGGTTGGAATCATGATCTATCATATTCAGAAAATATGTGATTTTCTTTTGAAAAGGATATTCCAGCCACCATTTACGAAAATGATATATAGCTCAATTGAAGGGAGGATATCGGACAAAATATATTTCACCAAAAGTCTTATTCAAACATGCTCTTCAAAAAAATGGTGAGATACACGTTCAAAGATCCATTCAAGTGATAATCTTGTAACTTATTCACTAAAGATTGCCAACATCAATATTTGAGAAGTTGTGATACAAGATTGGAGTGCATTGTTTCCGAGATACCAAGTAAAGTTTTTATCAGGGGGAGAAACATACGTGTTGTACTCTTTTCCTTAACCATGGTTTTATCCCAATTGGGTTTTCTGGTAAGGTTTTTAACGAGGCAACATTTAAAGCGTATTAAAAGATATGTGTACTCTTTTTCCTTCACTAGGATTTTTTCCCACGGGATTTTTTTTTAGTAAGGTTTTAACGAGGTTTTAACGAGGCATATTATTTATGGACATCCAAGGGGGAGTGTTATAAAATAATATATTGTGGATGTCCACTACATCAAGAAGTTACTCCATTACTTTCCTCCATTATGAAGATAACTATAACCTCCACCCTTATAACCATTATTCTTGTAACATTTCATTGTCATAACCTCCCCCATTATATTCATGTTAATGTCATGTTTATGACTAACCTTTTGTATGCCTTTATGTTACACACTAAATAGAGGCATAAAGGTTCATATTATATAGACTTGAAGATTTAGTGTACACTTGAAAGAAAGAAAGTTATCTCATATTGTTCCTCTTGTCTTATATTCTTCTTGTCTTCATCTTTATATTATTCTTTTGTATTTAAGTTTTATAACAGATTATAATTTTTTTGTGAATTGTTGATACAAAATAAGGAAGGAGTAGGAAGTGCGGAGTAATACTAATTTTGTTAGAATGTGGTGGTTTTATGTGTGTCATTATTTTTGTTGATTCTATGATGTTTTACGTAGAATTAGTTCAGGTCTACTTTTAATACCTACTCAGTATGTGGGGTGTACTGATACTATTTTTGCTACACCTTTTTGTTGGTATAGATTATTTTTTTTTAGGTTGTTTGAAACGTGAGATGATAGTTACTCATCGTTAGCTTTTATCTACTTCATTCTCAAGTGAAAGTTGTATCTTCTCATTATTTATTTATTTATTTATTTATTCCTTCTATGCGTACTCTATTAGAAGCTCTTGTACACCTCTAGACTAGGTCAAAGTGATGATTAATTATAAGTTTTCAAAAGAAGTTATCTCATGAGGTTTATTTTGAGCTAATTAAAAAAAATTATTTAATTATTATTCAGTAATGGAAAAAGATGATAAGAATTCATTTATCTAATTAGATTAGAATAGATGTCCACGCGGTCTCGTAATTTGAATTGTGACAGTCCACTTTTATATATGTTTGTATTATATATATGTTAAAGGATCAACCGGCATGAGAATAGTCAAAATATCGTATTATAAAAGGATTATAGCTTTCTATGGTGCTTGTAAAAGTGATTTATTTTAGCAATGGTCCACAAGGAAAGAAGATGGAGAATGATGTAATTTGGATAAAGAAATGAAAGTTGGTCGTTAATCGTTATAGAATACGAGGCAATGGGCCCCACCCTCCCAACCAGCTTTATTTCTCGAGTCGTTGGTTGGTGAGACCGACGAATGAAGCGTGGAGATAATCAGATTACAAGTCTCTCGCCACGTAATTGTTAGTCTCTGTCGGTTGCATTTTTCAAACACCCAGGGCCCACATGATCAAACCACGGATAATCATAATTACTATCTAAATTTCGACTAAGCTATCAACGAGAACTGTTATTTTTGAATTAAAATATTGACGATAATAATATTTTTTAATCAAATTATAAATAAAGGACATTTTTATTCATTTCACAAAGCTTAAAAATATTTTTTACCCATTTCACATAATTTAAGGATTAATACATGTCTTAATTCGTCTGGTACATTGTTATTATGATATGAATAAGACTATGATGGAGATGTTTAGATTTTCAATTTGCCGTCATCAAAAGAGATCTTTGTCTACATACCCTTTTAACGGATAATCATAATTACTATCTAAATTTCGACTAAGCTATCAACGAGAACTGTTATTTTTGAATTAAAATATTGACGATAATAATATTTTTTAATCAAATTATAAATGAAGGACATTTTTATTCATTTCACAAAGCTTAAAAATATTTTTAACCCATTTCACATAATTTAAGGATTAATACATGTTTTAATTCGTCTGATACATTGTTATTATGATATGAATAAGACTATGATGGAGATGTTTAGATTTTCAATTTGCCGTCATCAAAAGAGATCTTTGTCTACATACCCTTTTAACATAAGATATTAATAAAACGTAGAGAATGGATTAAGAATTTATTGGCGTATTGGTAACGGTTGAAAACGTTGACAAAATGAAGAGAAAAATAATTGACACTGGCTAGTAAAGATAAAATAATGAAAGAGTGCATTGAAAGAATCAGAATTGAGAATTGAGAAGGTGGATTTGTGCATTTTAGTGTATGAGTAACGTTGGAGTCGATGTGGCAGCCACGTACCAATGATGTGTAGTCGAGTCAACTGTGGAGAAAACGAAACAAAAGGGCCCCAACGGTAGTTGAGCTCATTACTACCATATCTTTTATCGTTCATGTCGATTATATCAATGGCATCACCCATGTCATGCCTACTTGGAATAATACAAAACTTTACTTACATCTATGTTAAAGGTCAAATGTTTTTATTATAAATTAATATGAAATCCGTTCACTTTTACTTGTCATGATAAGATTTGCATAATCTCTAAAAAAAAATTAATAAGGAGCGTTGTTTGATCAATATATCTAGTGGCGGGTTCAGAATTTCCATTAAGGGTGTTCGGAAAAAAAAAGTGTGGCGAATCCATAATTTATATTCAATATGTTATATATCCCTTATTAATTATTTAATCTTTATCTATATATGTGTCTCTTAATTCTAGAATAAATAATATTAAGATCAAAATTAGTTATATATCCCTTATTAATTATTTAATCTTTGTCTATATATGTGTCTCTTAATTCTAGAATAAATAATATGAAGATCAAAATTAGAAAAAAAATAATTAATTCTCTCTTAATTGCTTAAATTTACAATTATTTTAGAACTAATATACTAAAAGGAACGAAGGAAGTAAATAAAGTCATATTGCTAATTTTATTGAATGATAAATGGTCGACTCTTTTTTCTTTTGTTTAATGTTAAATATCCAGATATCAAGTTATTTTATTTAGGGAAAAAAGTCTGAACGTTTATTGAAATTGTTGTAACAATTACAAACTTTGGGCAGGATCTATTACCCCATGCATTATTTAATTGTGTATTTTAAAGATATATAAGTGACTAGCTAAGCATATTACTACTCCATCCGTCCCATTTTATATGTCACATTTTTACTTTACACTTGCATTAAGAAATGATGTAACTTACCCTTCTATCCTTTTTAAATTTTTTTGGAACTCAAGTTTTCAATCAATGAATATGAATTAATTTATTTTAATTAATTAATTTAACCAATGAACATGAATCATTTACTTAACTTTTCTAAGTTGGTCAAATGTATGTTTTCAATGCTAATAACTCACAAGGGTAAAAAAGGAACAATATGCTAATTTATGCATTGATTTTATGAAATGACAAGTATTATGGACCAACTATTTATAGAAAGAGATGACATATAAAATGGGACGGAGGGGAGTAGTACTATAATGATGCAATATTTATGATGTCCACGTGAACAGCTATAAATCTTCAAAATATATTATTACATAATTTATGAGTAATAGAGCCTGCTCAAAGTTTGAGATTGTTACAATAATTTCGGTCAAAATTCGAATATATTTCGAATCTTTTCCTTTTTATTTAATACAAACATAAAGTACAGATATTTCCTTGCTCATGATACGTAGTGACGGTAGGCTGAGATGGAGACACAACTACTAACCACTCAGCATCACATGGTGATGTAAACATTATACTCTCCCCTCCTATGTAGTTATTTGGAACAACGTGCAAAATTATCTATTTGATTTAATAAAATGAATAAGTATTGATGCACATAATAGAGGACAACTTTTATTAGACGGAGGAAGTAATTACTATTCCTCTATCTTAATTATTCTCTTCATTCAATAATATTTGTCTACTATTGATTTTGCGCACTTTTAAAAATATTATAAATAGAAGAATAATTTTACTATATAATCCTTTGAATATAATAAATACAATATTTTGAAAATGTAATAGAGAAATGACTATAATTAATGATAATAGTTATTAGGAACTAAGTGTAAATTATCCATTAATTTCATATAGTGGACAAGTATGGTTCAACATCCCAAAATACTATAGTGGACAATTATTGTTTGACAGAGGGAGTAATTACTAATATTTATGTCTAACAATACTTGTCCACTATTGACTTTGCACATTTCTTAAAAAACTATAGATAGAAGAATAATTTTACTATATCACCCTTTGAATATAATAATATATAATGTCTTGAAAAATATAATAAAGAAACGACTACAATTAATGATAAGGGTAAATTAGAAACCAAGTATATATTTATCCATTGATTTTCATAAAGTGGACAAGTATCATTGGACACCCCAAAATAGTATAGTGAATAACTAATGTTGGACAGATGGAGTAATATCTAGAAGTGTCTAGAAAGCAGGTGTTTGTCAACATGCTTGCTTTCTAGACAAGTGCAATCTGGTCTTTTATTTTGTATTTTAGTCTATTATATATTTAAAAATTACGTAAATAACATTACAAATCACAATAATTATCAATTTAAAATATATTTAAAAGAGATAAGAAATTTAATTGACTCTTGAAATTTTATTGGCTCCCCATAAAATGGGTTAAAGAAAATAACATATATTATTTGAAAATGACATAAAAAGTATAATAAATTACAATAATTAACAACTTATAATATTTAACGGCACATAAAAAATTGGTCGACTCTCAAATTTTCACCAATGAAACATTTGTTGGGACGTGTTATGTAATATACATTGTCTGAAAATTACGTAACAAATAATTCTATAAATTACAAAGTTGGTTAGTTTTTTAAATTCTATTTGTGTCACATAAATTGGGACAAATGGGTAATATGTATTATTTAAAAATTACACAAAAAGCACTTAAAATCACAATAGTTAACAACTTAAAACATTTAAATACCATATAAAAATTTGAATGAATTTTCAAATTTCATTTGTATCACATAAATTGAGACAAAAGATAATATATATTGGATCTATGCTGGCACGAACTCTATATCTAGTAATAATATGTTTATGTTTCGCCAAACCTCTAAGCCAGTCAATCTCTCCCCTTATTATTCTACTCTCCCGTTACTTTCGAAATGTAAAGATAATCGTATACTTTTGTTTTAGGAAAAGTAACTAAATGTGACAAAAAAGATTTAATTTTTTAAAAAAGTGACACGAGTCTTAACTATTAAATAGAGGTGACAATTTTAAGACTAGTATTAATAACACTAATTTTAAAACTCTCAAATTTTATTATTTATATAAGAGCCCTATTTCCTCTCACCCCCCTCCCCGCCCCTACCCCTATTTCCATCACGCCATCCCCACCCTACTACCACCACCCTCATGCTCACCCCTTCTACCGCCGCCACCATTACCACCATCTTCTCCCGTGCTACTACTGACACCTCCTCTTCTTACTTCTCCACCATCACCATCACCTCTTACTACTTATTCTCCACTATCATCGCCACCACTTTGTCCTCCTTCTCACCACCACCGTTGCCACAACAATCATCACCTCCTCTACCGTCACCACCAACACTATCACCTCCTCCTCCGCTATAACCACTATCTCCTTCATCCCACTTTCCAAAAATTAAACAACTTTAAATATTGTTGCAAAAACTATGCATAAGTTGTTATAATAACTAAAGGGGTAACGAATGGGAAAAAGATAATATAACAGAGAATTGAGGTTATCAACCCTCATCTAAAAGCTTGACCTTTTCTGGAAATAGTAAATTTGGGATCAGAACAAGGGTTAGTAAAGCAAACACCCATAGCAAACCAAGTGATATTCATCTATTTAGGGGACCAATCACTTAGGTGAACTTAAGTTACCGATCTTGATGCTACACACAAGAATATGTTACTAATATACGATCTTACAAAATTTTGACTTCATGTGGATCAAAGAATCCTAGTTTTGTCTCTCATTGATTTAAAAATACGTTTACTTGATACTCTGTTAGTTGCTACTTGTGAAGAACATAAATATTGTTGATTATACAAATCTCCCCTTTTGTAAATAATACCATTAAGAGCCCAATAACCACAATTGTCATGGGTCCAAATGATATTCCTTGTGGAATCGATCCAACCTTTGGTTAGGTTCTATATTTGAACAAAATCCAATTTATATTTCTTTTTATAAGTGTAATTTGGACGTAGAAGTAACACCAAATCCTTGTTAATGAATCATTTCCTAATTTGTACCTCTACGTTCAAGTTGGTCAAACTACTGGCGAGTTTCTACAGACCGTAGGTGAAAGTCGTAGGGTATTTCGGTAATTTTTAATTAATGGTGTTTTGGTCTTTTCCTTCCCAATTAACCCCTAAATTATGTCGTTCTGGCCTTATAACTACCCCGTATAACTATTTTTACTCCTAAGACTAATCCTAAATCTCCTGATTCACTCAATTCTCCCAAAATCCCTCAAGTCTTTTTCTCCAAAATTCTCTCAAGAGCTCAAAGGTGAAGAGCTAGGTTTCAAGCTTCAAGGTCTTATTCTTCTTGCATTCTTAAGGCTTTAATTATCAAGGTATGTGGGAATTCACCAATGGATTCCTTTCCTACATTGTGTCCCAAATGAATCTCAATCTCCAATTCAATTTCACTCAATTCTCTTAAGGTTTCATGTGATTTTGCGCGGGTTCAATTCATTATGATTTAATTACTTGTACTCAAACTTACTATGCATGGTTTGATAGAATTACATGATTTTCATTGATGTCACATGTACCCATGTCTATGCCTACTTTATGAACATGAATTATGGAAAAAACTTGTGAACTTATAAACTATGATCATGAATTTTATTAAGAATTTATGTATGTTTTATGAAAAGAATGATTTATGACTAAAAGATGCTTTTAAGATAATGTGTCAATGATTTGTAAAAGGCTTTCTCACAATTGAAAGGAATCATAATTTAGATGTTTAGAAAGGTACGTATCTATTATGAAGAAGTTTATGAAATCATGTTTTGGAAGGAGCTACTCTAATATGAATTTATGATTGGATTGGTAGTCTTAATTGTTCCTTTTCAAGTATTTTGATATGACTATGATTATATCTTCTCCATTGGGATTTACTTAGCACTGAGAGGACTTTGAGATAGAGGCTCTCCCATTAGTAAAGGTCGGGTCTCTAGAAGCAATCTTCTTTTACCTTAAGTATGTTCCCCCGTAGGATTTTCTTAAATGACCTAAATTATTGTATCTACTTTAGCAAAGAATAAATGTGATGGAGCTCTACCTTGGCAAGTAGATTTCCCTTTTCGGTGTGAGGGTCACACCAAATTTCATGTTGTAGTTCACATGATCTTATTGTCGATTAACAGTAAATATCCCACAAAATGACCTATATTTTCTTCAAAGGTTTTATGAGGGCTTCTCAAATAGTTTTAAGTATGAATTTACCTCGTATATGATTTATGATTTCTTTACAAAGGCTTTTATCCTGTTTTACATGGTCTTGCATATCATATTTAAATTCATCATATTATCATGCTTTAGGTTTTTATACATTTCTCCATACTTAGTAAATTCACCATACTAATGCATATTTGTACCTATATTGTCTCATAATATAGGGTCTGACGTTCCTCCTCCCATTCGTGGCTAGCTTGGATTGCTCTATTAACACTTTGGATTGGTGAGTCTCATGGTTCGAGGACAAGACCATTTATGTTTCTCTTATTTGATTGTCTTTAGTTTTAGACTTGTACATGGTGTATGGGTTACGTCTCAACTACTCTTATGATGTTTAGAAAGGTTATGTCAGACATAATTATATTTTCACACTTATGTTTAGATTCCTTTTATGATATGAGACTTATGTTGCCCATTCTCTCTCTTGTTGTATTTCTGTTGTGTCATGCTTATTTCAAGTGACATTTTTTAGGATCTTTTGGGATATTATTCACCATGTAACGTCTGGGGTGTACTTTAGATTCTGACAAACTTGCTATTCAGAGCATCAAGTTTTAGAAAGGTCCTAGGTTGTCTGACAAGCCGCATAGAGTAGAGTATTATTCATGAGTGTGAAGCGCACCACATTTATGAATAGAAGGCTATAAAGTATGTAGGAAACTTCATTTAGGTGAGAAGACCTTTCAACCGTAGAATCCTTACTATGTGAGAAAACCTTTCACAATCATACTTTCATGTGTATATGAGAAAATCCTTTCAACAACACAACAACATTATCATTGATACTTCACTCTCAAAGAATCCTTAAAACATTCACAAAGAGCCCATAAGAACATGCTTAATTTCATAAACACTTCATTCATAATCCAAAACCCACATCATATCATCATAATTTGGAAAACATGGGGATTACATGGGTTCATGGGGAATCATCATAAAACCATAGAATTTCATCAATTCATGCATAAGAGATCATAATTTCATCAATTAAATCAATAATCAAGAGAACCCATAATATAGTAGAAAACTAACTCAATTGGGGATTTCTAACTTTGAAAATAGGAGAAATTGGGAATTACTCCATGAATGGAAGGAATCCATGAATGAAAACTATCATACCTCAATGTCAATTGCTTAACTTCAATGGTTGAATTGGAGACTAGCCTTGAAGCCCTAGGTTGAACCCTTCTTCTTAAGTTTTCTAGAGATAGAAATATTTTGGAGAAGAGACTTGTACTTCTTTTTAGAAATTTGAGAGAATGATTTCAATTAGGGAAATTTTGCGGACTAAAACACTTATATAGGGGTTTTAGTGAAGGGTAAACAACATAGTATTAGGATAAAATAATTAGGAAAAGACCTTACTGCCCCTAAAAATAATTACTGACCATCGAGCTACGCCTGATCGATGGACCGTAGTTCAACCATCGTTGGGCGTCAGAAACTTGATCCTGAGGCCCTGGATCGATGGACCCCATCCACGGACCGTGGTCCGATAGACGGTCCGTTGATCCTGGCCGTGGATCTAGCCCTTTAAGGGGGGAAACCACCTGGCCAACAACGGATACCTCCTATGGTCTGTGGGTCAACCTACGAGCCGTGAATGTCCTTCGTGGTTGTGACACCAGATTTTCTAAAAAAACTGAATTTTTGCCCTTTCTTGAATTTGAGGTGTTACATCTCTTGCCAAAGTTCATCTCGGAGACGTTTCTCGGCACCCTGCACCTAACTCTGGACTACCTGTGGTAGTTTTACAACTACCTGGTCTAAGATGGAATGAGTATGCCTTTACTCTACGACCAATCTATCCAAGAATATAGTGGGCAAAGATAGGAAAGTACATATAGCCTCTAAGGACGATGTTGGTGGTGATTACACTCATGTAGCTGGCTAGGCTGTCCTCTCATCTTCCTCACTACCCCCTCAACTCTCGGAGGCTCAACCAGAACATGCGACATGACTACCAAGGGTCCTACAAGCCTTGATTTTGAACCATATAGATGATTTGCCACATGTTTTATCTTCCTCACCGTGGTGAACTTTGTTTTCTCTACATATCTGTCCATTAATTTATTGGGTGGTATGTTGGCATGTGCACATAGTCTCCTTATTAGACAAGCAAATGACATACTCGCTCTTTCATTGAAGGCCCGATCCCGCATCTCTGTAGAAATTATCTCCCCACATTCAATGGGTACCCAACCATGATGCAAGCTACTAATGAAGCAAGTGAATGGGATAGGATATTGTCATTAACCGTTGGCCGTAATTGAACACGTACCACTGCCCGCCAGACTTTAGAAGGAAATGTCAACAATGCTTTTGTAATATGCACCTGCGAGTTAGCCACCCATGTTGCCGTCTTACCTTACATTGCAATCTGCCCTATTCATTGCATAATACTCTCTCTTGAGACGAGACCTTCCATCTCAGCTTCACTAGTCACTGCATGATGGTGACCCTCAAATAGACCCATTGTAGTAGGTGTTGTGTACTCTGGGCCATGTAGAAACATGTTTATAGTAGTTTCAGAGATCTCGACCGCTTCACCCGAACAATCACCTAAGTTAGTGGTGTACATGTCGTTATGCCTATTTTCTTCCCTTTCTTAGTTGTTTCAGTGTGTGCAACAAAGTTCATTAGAGAGGCTGCATAGGAGGCGTAAAACTCTTTGGTCAAGTGTCGCACATATTGCCCTGGATTCTTAGTCATCCATTCAAACTGATGTTGTTTGAACAAGTTCTAATTATCTAGAAAAGCATGCATATCTGCCTTCACTTACAACTCTAGACTCTCCCGCCAATGCTGCCGAACTTGGATAGTATGTTATTCTCAAAGATATCCTTCGATCCGGGAATGGTCCACATCTAGCAAAAGCTATCAATAAGCTATTGTCGCACCACTAGGTCAGCCTCTCTCTGGTGAACAAACTGTACCAATGACACATCAGGTTCACTAGCATCACTATCCTCATGGTTGTCTCTCTCTTCCTCTTAATTCTCAATTGGTTGTGGGTCATTAGTTGGCGCTCAAGATGCACCATCCGACCCCTGCTCGCTCCCAGACTCATCTCATTCCTCTTCAGACTGGGAAGGTGTGTGTTGTACAATAGCCTTAGTTGTCTGAGATCTAGTAGCCCGGGAAGAGTGAGCTTCAATTTTTGTATTTACCTGGACCTCAGAGCTACTAGATGCCTCCACACTCAAACTTTGTTCAGTAGAAGCAGGGTGTGAGGTATGTGATGGTGCCGTCTTGCGACTTGGTTTGCCCATTGTACCTGAGAGAAAGTGAGTTAGAATCCACGTATATTAAACTTGTCTTAAGAATGTTGTCACTCAATCTATCATTGGGAAAGGCCATGCCATAAAGAATAAATGAAAAATCTTTTTGGTTTTTTTTTACGAGGAACTATACGGTCTGTGGTAGGTACTATGACCCATCTAGACCATCGTGAACTTTAACCAATGAGTGTCAACCACCTAAGTGTGGTTCACGAAGGGTTTCACGTCCCGTGCACCCTTGGACGGTCCATGAAGCCTAATGTGTACTTACACTTAGGCCAGGATTTTAGTCGACATGTTTTACACATACAATGATCAAATTCAAGCACTCAAAAACACCCAAAACGATCCTCTTAGCCTTCCCCCAACATGATTCCATCTTTTTCACAAACCCATCACAAACCAAATACAAAATCAGCATCTAATTATAGAAATCTAGTAACTACAACCTTACCACAACACGTGAACACACCCAGTCAATTTTTCATTCAATAATACCCTAAAAGGGATCAATAAAACTAGTTCTATACCTGATTCTGATAAGATCAAATTTATATCAAGTAAAGGATGAGGATTTACTTCAATTTAAGCCCTAATTTTTGCACAAAAGGAGAAGATAGAGACTTGATTTTGGGATTATCCTGCAATGATAAATTAGGGCTTGAGTGATTCTTTCATTTCTTGATATATATGATAGAAACCCATTTTTTAACCCCAAAAAGATGTTAGGAATCGAGAAAAAGGGAAAGAACCCAACATTTGGCGCTTTGAAGTCTTTTAAATACCTTGAATGTGATTTCACAATCACGTGGGTCGGGGGGGGGGGGGGTCTTTAAGTGCCGACCTAGCCTTAACGGGTCGTTAAGTGGCTCGTGAGGAGCACCATGGCCCGTACAAGTGCTCGTAAGAAATACTTATCCAAGAAAACTTACCTGCAAGTTCACGAGAGGCTAAACGGTCTGTAAACCCTTTCGTGAACGTTTTTTCTCTTTTTCTAGTGAGCTCCACCTGTTTTGGCTTGCTACTTCACGGGGCGTGAAGTGTTGTACGACCCATTTAGTGGCTCATAAAGAACATTCAAGGCCTCTACTTTTCCAAACTTTTTCCAATTTTTCCTACACACATGCACACATTGTGACTCTATAAAAATAATGAACTATTACGAGAATTTAAACTACCTATTACAATTACATCTTGGGTTGCCTCTCAAGTAGTGCACAATTTAATGTCGCGCCGCGACGCATGTTACTTGATTACTCCGAGTTCATGTCACGACCCAGACCGTCGTGATTGGCACTCACACCAACCATTCGGTGGGAGAACCACTACTACAACCAAACTAAGCAACTAAAACAATACTAAGGCAATTAAGTTACGGAAGCAAGTTAATTAACTAACAAATTCAGAAATTTAATACCTAGAACCTGAAAGTCAATGTACCAAAACATCTAAACAAATTATCCAAGTCTAAACAAGAAGGGATACATCCCCAAGCTAATGAACTAATTAACTAACTAGAAACAATATCTAAGTCCAGAAATGATGGACATAGACGAAAGAGAACCCCATGGCAGCCCGAAAGAATTGGCTCACCCTTTAATTCGAAGCAACGATTACTGATCCTCTAAGCGAGGTTTGTCAATAGTCTCGTGAAGATGCCCTGTACTCAACATAAATAAGAGCAAGTGCAGAATTAGTACACAACCACAATATACTGGTAGGATCACATGGCTATCCCACTAGTATAACATAAGCAAGTCAAACAACATTATAATCACATGCATATATATCAACATCTACAATATTATCAACATGCTCATCAATATACATTTATCACAAATCATTGGTCCTCTCACGGAACCCAAACCCAAACAATTAGCATGCCGGAACGTGGCAACTGATACCATTTTTATGCCAGAACGTGGCAACCGATCCAAGTTAATTATGCCAGAACATGGCAATCCAATCCAATTCACACACCACAATCACAAACACAAGTACATCATCAAGATCATACATTTAAGTCATGATTTCATGGTAATGATATTCATCTATCTCATTTACAACAAGTGTGATCAACATTGCAATATTCATACATACACAAGTATCATAATAAAGCAAGAACAAGCATACATCACACAAACATAGAATCACAACCATCACCTACCTCGAAACAAGCTTGAAACCCTAAGAAACTTGATCCTTCCCTTTTCGGATTCATTTCGCTTGTTCGTGGTCTACAAACAATCACAATAACATGGGAATCAACAAACAATCGCTAATTACCCAAAACTATAACAATTCTATGAACCATAGATTAACCCCATGATCCCAATCATCCAAACTATGGTTGTTCCCACCATAGACTCTATAACAAAACCCTCCCCAATCAATATTCACCCATTATATTATGTTCTACGGATCGAGAAACGGATTTAAGGAGTGAAAACCTTACCTTTAGCCTCAAGAATGGTGAAAAACGAGTAGAAATCGCCTGGGGGTCATTTTTTAGCTCTAAAAGTCAAAAAGTGACAAATAAGATCGTTTAGGGGTTTATTAACGACATTAAATCGCGTCTGGCCCGCAACATCGGCCCTCATCCCGTTGTAGCGACGGCGCCATAGTGACATCAAGTCCCGCTAGAGCGACATTTTTGAACCAGTGAGCTATCCATCCTTTTCTACGATTGTAAGTCCCGTCGTACCTGCCACATCGCCCCATATCCCGCTGTAGCGGCCCTGCAAGAGCGGCCAGACTCCCGCCAAAGCGGCACAAACGAAACCAGAGAGTCAACTGAAGAAATTCCAAAATCCCATTTCACTACACACCTCTAACCCACGACGATCAGAAAATACCCTTCACGCTAAGATCAATTTTCGGGAGTTCTACTCGCCCAAATTTAATTCCATAAAGTCGTACGGTTTCCTGAACAAGTTATCTAACTACTCATGCAATCAAACTCAAAAACAGCTCACCCGATTGTTACCAGATTTCCCCACACCTCAAGGACTCTGATTTCGTCCAAATCTGGACAAGGTTGGAAAAAATACAAATACTACGAAAAAGTTTTTCCGGCCCCAAATTTTCCCCCATTGACATTTCTATAACGACGGAATCAGGTCATTACAGTTCATCAAGCTTGCATTCCTCAACTATCTTCACTTCCTATGGACTCCCATATAAGCCTTTATTCGCTGATCATTTCCTTTGAACCTCTCACATTTTTCATTCTTGAGTTCAATGGCACCCGACTAAAACACTTGGGTTACTTTGACTTGTCCAGACCATTTGGCACTACAACAAATATGATATATAGCTACGAAATTATTAGCTACGATATCAAATTTGTCACTAATTGTTCGCTTTTAGTGACAAAATTTATTTTTCGTGCTTAAATATATGAGACACATACTTTTAGTGACGAAACATAAAAATCCGTAGCAAAGTTTCGTCTACTAAAGTTTCCCACCAAAAAATTAATTGGCGCCATTTGTTAAGTAGTGTTAGCCACGAATTTAAAGTTATCGGTGACACATTATTTCGTCACTAATAATGTATCTAATTCATGACAAATTATTTTTTGTCTTAAAATTTATTAATTTTTTTACCCAAAAAAATTTCATCTAAAAAAATATGTTACAATATCGACAAATTAGAATTCGTAGTTAAATATTATAAGTTTTAGCTATAAGAATTTAGCTTTAATTATGATATTTATTTTCGTCACTAATAGTATAAATAATTGGTGACAAAGATTTTACTGTCTCTAATCAATCTGTGATTTAGTGACAACAAAAAAATTGTCACAAAATATGTAAGGTGTTAAATAGCGACGACTTAAAATTTGTAGTGAATAATTCAACTATTTCCTACGAAAAAAATTCATAGCTAAATATAATTTTTTTTCTACAATTGTTCATAATTACAAGTGAAAACTTACAAAAAGAATAATATAAGTGCTTCATAAGAAATAGACAGAGTCATTTCGTTAATTGGCCAGGGAAAATATTAAAACCAACGAATTTGGTCCATTTTGTAAAAATGAAAAAGTTCAATTCATGAATTTTCTTAAATTACACAATTATAAAATGCATCATTTCAAAAATACAATCCAAGTTATAAGTATCGTGAGTGGGGTACGATTCTGCCACTAGATCACTAATATTTGTTGGTTTAACACTTTAGTTTTTTATTTGATACACTTTCATCGATAAAGACGATAGAAAAAATAATTTCTCAAGTCTTGGTGCTAATTTTTGTGCGTGTCTATTGATTTGTGATTGGTAAACTGCATAGACTAAATCGATCTATTTGTTTTTGTCTAAAAATATGTAGATATTTAATATTAATTCCATAAACGCACGTAGATCAACTATATAGAGATAAGATCGACTTACAAACTTAGACTTTGCAAAGGTGCGAAATATTTCATGAATTTCTATTAACTTTTCCATCAGTGTGAAAATCGAAATAAACTAAAAAATGAAAGCACAAATGAAAGAAATGAACAACCTAGGATTTCAAATATATTATGATGAAGTACTATAGTTATGGGTATCGATGTTTTTTTTTACAAAACAATTGATTTACTGACCTAATTGAACCGATTATTCAATTTTTTAAATAAAATTGAAAGTTTAATTTTATATAAATTTATAATTGTACTAAATAATTTTGAAAATTTATAAAAATAATTGAATAAAATGACAGAATCGTACTGAATATATTTAAAGATATGTTAAAAATATGCAGTTTAATTAAAATATAATCTACATTTGAATGAATTGTAGGTGGTAAATTTCATGCACTTGTGTATGTGTATAAATAATCATATAATATATTATATCTACAAAAGTTAAATTTGAAAGAAGTGAATGAAGTAGAAAATAAATTAAAAATGAGAGACAAGAGAGAGTTGATCGGATGGTAAGCACTCCTCACTTCCAACCTTAAGGTTATGAGTTTGAATCCTCAAGAAAACATGATGTGGGAGCTCCTAGGGAGGAGTTTAAAATAAATTTGAGATGGGGCGAGGCGGGGGGGAGGCGGGGGGGAGGGGGGGGATAATAGGAAAATTAACCTTTTTTATAATAATAAAATTGTCCCTAATTAATACATTTTATAACAAAATAATTTTGGTATACAAAATATAGTCATTAGTGACGAAATTAGATTTTGTTCTACTACGAAATGCATATAACTTTAGAGACAACTGATATCGTCACTGATTGAAGTAAAATAATTAGCGACGATATAATTTTGTTGGTAGTAATAACCTTTTTAGTGACAAAACATATTATTATCTACAAAAAATATACTTTTTACGACAAATGAATTTGTCACAAATGTTTAAGCATTTGGGGACGATCTTTCTTTTTGTAGTTAATATAATACTTTTAGCAACGAAGCACTAAATCGTCTTTGTATACTTTTAGAGACTCATTTAGCGACGACTGAGTGACGAATTATTTTTCGTCTCACAAGATTTTTAGTGACGAAATATGATTTATAAATGACGAAATTATTTGTCCCTGATAATCAAATTTGTTATAGTGATGGACCTTAGCTTTCCCGGAAATAAGTGTAGCCTTGAGTTAAACAATAGCACCAAGTCATTAGGACTGAAAGTCCACTTCTCGATATGTTTGTCGTGATACAATTTCATCCTTTCCTTGTATAGTGCAGATCTCTCTAAATTAGTCAAGGGCCGAGGACCAAGGTATTTGGCATCAAATTTTAAGCGAGGATGACAGACCGATTAACAACGATAGTTGGCAACTTGGAATTGGGGTGGGAATAAGGTTTGTATTGGTTTTTAGCAAGAAGGGTGGCCTTGTGAAGTCTTAGTATGATAGAGGGTCAGGTTATAATGGGATATTGAGGGTGGATTGGCTCCTAGTTGTGGAGTTAGCAGCGAAATAGGGTAGTGAGCTTGAAATACAGTGTATGAGTGTATGGAAGGTTTATCTAGTAGTAAGGATTGTTGTTATAGGATCGAGATTGTATAACTTCAAGGTGTATGTCTTCTGTTGATTATTTACATGATATTATGTGATGGATTCAGGTTTCCTATGATGCCTACTAGTACGTGTTGTTTGCACTGATACTACTCTTGCTATGTTATTTGGTATAGCCTGATTGCAGGATCAACAATGTTTCATAGGTGAAGACGATGTTGATCTCCGGCAACTTCTACTCCTCTCCTTCTTATGGTGGGAGTTGTGTCTGTTTATAAAATTTTCATATTTTTAGAAACACTTGTACTTGTTTAGACTAGTTCTCAGGGAGGGTCTTCAGTCTTTTGTAAAGATTTTTCTTGTATTTAAGTTTACACCATTGTTGTTAAATTACTAAGGGTAATTTTACATTTTCTTTTTATTTCTGCTTTGCCCATTTTTAAATTGGATGGTAGGAGTTTTCCTATCTTGATGGTTGGAGTAGGTGCCCACACCATCTGATGGCTATGTTCTTGACAACAATATTATGTATTATTCTATTCGTCTTAATTTATCTATGTAATATTCCTATTTAGTCTATTTTAGTAAGAACTCTCTAATTATAATAATTTTAATGACATGTTTAGGATTATAATATTCAAATAATATATAGCATATTACAATCATGGAATTCAAAAATGTACTTTTTTTTAAAAAAAAAAAAAAGGTTATACCCAGTCAAAATAAGAGTTAAAATTTAAAAAAGCATTCCATTCAAATTTTGACTATGAAAGATGCCTAAAAGTAGAAGTCACTCAATTTTCATTTTGGTGTACGTAGAGTAGCCTATAAAAAACTCTGAACTAACAGACAAACTCATGTTACTCTTGTTGTTTATGGACAAATCTTTGACCATCCTACCGTCATTCACTGAACTTATCTATTATGTGTCCCACGGAGTGATTTGACGTTTTAAACCACAAATCCAATGCCAAATATTAAAATAATGAATTTGCTTCCTTATTACTCTTTTTCTTTTGTTTAAATATAATATGAATTATTTGATCATTCAACACATGTATTGGGAAAAAGATAATAATGGGTCCCAAAATGGTCGTTAGTAGTTATAGTAAAGTGTGAATAAGCATGGAAAGGTGCCGTTCGTACAAAACAAAAACCTGACTTTTCCAACTGCTCCAATGCGTAATTATAGCTGACTGCCCTACCTAAGATTCCCCTATCAAATTCGGCTTGACCAATGGCCACATGCAAATACAAACCTCACTCTTCATAATAGTACAAAAAAAATTATCAATATTTTTTTATCAAATATTTTAAGTTAAAAGATAGATAAATATTTTTTTAATTTTTCTAATTGGTATTCATATATTTTTCATTTATTATACATGAATTATATCAAATTTGTTACTAAAGAGATATTAAAATATAAAAAAAATAAATTCACAAATAAGCCAAAAGCATCAGTATTCAATATATGTACGCAACAAGAATAATTTTACCTAGCTATATTGTGTAATTCTCCAACAAAAGGGTGTCGGATGACACCATTCAAGTATATTATATATATTTTTTTGACTATTTTTAATTTAATCAGTGCAACATGTTATTATTTAGATTAGTTCTCTTTTTTTGTTTTTGATTTCTCACCCGCTCGAATATTCCCATAACATGACTAAATTTAAATAGGAAAAGGGTCAAAAATATCCTTAAACAATTCGAAATAGCTTAAATATATCCTTAAACTATATTTCGGCTCAAAAATATCCTTCTCGTCTACCTATTGGACCACATTTGCCTTTCTGTTGAACAAAAACATCCATCTGTGTGCTAAAATGCCACATGGACTACATGTGTGCACGCCAAAGACACCCCACCTCCACATAGACGACTTAAAGCCCTAATTTCACTCCCCCCCCCCCCTCATTTCATCCTTTCCTTATTTGGGTATATCTATATGAATATACAATATACATTGACTCAATTCGGTTCCATTTTATTTCGATACTAATATGTTGTACTTTGAAGATCACAACTTAAACAAAATTCAAATTAATTATTCTATCTAATCCTTAAATCATCTATATATTGAATGCTTCTTTTAACTTTCCACAAAATATAAAACTTCCTTAACAATCATTTAAAGCATTAATAGGGACCACAAAAGCTCAAAACCTGAACAAAAATAGGGTAATTGGTAAAAGAAAAATTAAATTAATCAAGAAATCTATAAAGACTTTCTACGTCTTCGTTGATGTAGTAGCAATCGAAGGTGTCATCCCAGCCGTTCGTCAAGTTTTCCTCATTAGCGAAATCACCGACGATGATGTGGCGGACCTCGGTCACCATCGCTAGGGAAGCTGTCGTAGTCGTCTTCCTTGTACCTGAGGTTCCGGTGATAAGTACATTAGGTTGCTTATGGTGGTTGCCATTTTGCGCTATGGCCGTGAGTTGAATCAATAAGAAAGGTTCGCTAAAATTTGTTTAGACAAAATTAGTTTATTAAGAGAAATTAAAATAATAAATTAGTGTTAATTTATTTATTAAAATGAGTGTGTTTATATTATACCTTAGATCGTTTCTTTAATTGTATTTGAAATGGTCATCAAATTGCAAATTCTCTACTTCATTCGGTTACGTATACAAGTTTCCGCAAATATTTTTTCTTTTTTTTGGTTCAATATATATTTTTCAGGATGAAATGAGGGGAAAAAGGTGAAATTAAGGTTTTAAGTCATCTATGTGGAGGTGAGTGTGTTTGACGTGCACATGTGGAGACCATGTGGTATTTTAGCACACACATGAATGCTTTTGTTATCAAAAGGACAAGTGTGGTCTAATAGTTAGACAGAAAAGACATTTTTGAGTCGAAATATAGTTTAAGAGTATATTTAAGTTATCTCGAATAGTTTAAGGATAGTTTTGACTCTTTTCCGTAGTTGTCTATGTGGAGGTGATGTATGTTTGGCGTGCTCATGTGGCATCCATGTAGCGTCCATGTGGCATTTAACACACGCATGGATACTTCCGTTAATTAGAAGGGTAGGTGTGACCCAATAGTTTGACGGGAAGGGTATTTTTGAACCGAAATATAGTTTAAGGGTATATTTAAGCTATTTCGGATAGTTTAAAGGTAGTTTTGACCCTTTTCCAAATTTAAATTTACATTGAAAATCAATTATATTAAAGAAGGAAAAATCCTTTGGGCCACAATGACAACGATGGAATATGCTTGTGTGTTTACGATATAAGTAGTTAAAAGTTTTATTTTTTCCAATTTTACTCGTTTCTTTCAAAGTTTAAACTATCTCCAACCCACCTCAATTTTACTCCATTCTCTATATTTGGAGAGTAAAAATAGAGAATAAGCTCTCCTATCACACTTTAATTCACTCTCTATTCTACATTTATAGAGAGGTGAATAGTAGTTCTAGTTCTATTTACACTCACTATTTTATTTTTTGATTATTTTACTATTATTTATATCATTTTATAACTAACATATTATTTTTCATATAACACCATTAATTGTATCACTAATATTATTTAAGATATACTACTTTCATCCTGAATTAATAGTATTTCAAATGTTTTTTTAAAAAAATTCGTCACTTTGATATAATTTGATATTATTATTATTAATTTTCACTACAAAGAATGCACAAAATTAATGTGATAAGATGAAAATTTTAATTTAAAAATATAAATACATAGATTAACAATTTAAATATAAAATAACAATATAACATATAACACAAAAAAATTATCACAACAATCTTACTTTCAATTTATGTCCATTAAATGTATATTATATAATATTTACTTGCAATTTATGTTACTTAATTATTTAGAATAATATAAAATTTATATTAAATAAAAAATTTGAAAAAATAAAATTTTATATTATATGAAAATTATATAAAGTGATTATTTGAAGAAAAAAAGAAAGAAATGATTCGTATTATGAAATAAGAAAATAAGAATGAAATATAAATAATAATATAATATTGAGGAGAGAGAATAAAATAGAGATTTGAGTTGGAGTTGGTTGTCTGCAAACATAGATATTTTATATTTACAGAGTAAAATAGATGATATAGTTCAAAATGCCTAATGCAATTATGTGTTCTTTCTCAATACTTAAATTGTCCACATATATCATTTTTCACATAAACATAATCACTATTGCTTTCTCTTTATTGTACGCGCATATAGGAGTATATTATACATACAAAAAATAATTATCACACACAATACACACAAACATAACTAATTTTATATAATTAAAAAATAATTATACATCAACTTATGATACTTTATCGTGCTAACTTTTAGTTTGAAATAGGATAATGCTAAATGACCAGAAAATTTGGTCAAATATTTTTAAAAGTGTATAATATCTATTTTATTTTGAAATAAACTGATTTTTTTTTCCATTTTTAATTAAAAGGTATTAAAGTTAAAAGGATAAAAATATTCAAAAAAGTAAAATAACATAGGTAAAATACCATTCTGACCAAATTTTCTGGCCAAAAAGATTTTTCCTTTAAAATAATCTAAGATACAAAAAATAGAAAAAGAAACTAAAGTTCAACCTTTTCCATCACTTTTCTACCGAAATAAAAGAATGATTCCTGAATATTTCATTTACTTTAAATTTCTCTGATTTGTTTGTAGGGTGGATATTGATCGTTTCAATTTGTCATTTATTCAGTTCAATTCATTCTGTTATTACCTTTTAATCTTAAAATTTTTTATTATTATTTTATATTATTTATCTTCTCATTTCTAAATTTTTACTTCAGGACAAATATATCCCGAATTATCGTAAATTGTATGCAGATACCCTTCGTTATACTTTTGGGACATTGGTGCTCTTGCCATCCAAAAACTAAAACATATATGCCCTTCACTCTAACGAAAGACTAAATAGGGACACATAACACAATATTATCCGTCGATTCAATATTTAATGAATGTCGATCGGTGGATAAGGTTATGACACGTGTATGTCCGTTAGTATAAAAAAATAAGGCAATAAAGTACTTAAGAACAGAGCTATATAAAAGAACAATGTAAGATTGAAGGTTGAAATTTTGAATAACAAAATTTTTGTACCTTCACCAAGTGCTAAAATAATTATTTAAACTAACTTACAAGACAAATCAAGATGTGTACCAACAATTAAACATATGATATTTGTAGGTCATACTAATAAACAATATAAATGCAGGTATAAAATTATCATGTTTAAATGAAACAAAACTTTGTACATTCACAAATTGCTACAACCAATACTTATATTGACTTAAAAAGAATATGTAATAACTTTATACCAAAATTTATTAAATCTAGAACTTTTACGTGGCGTCCTATCCATCTAACTCAAGAAAAGGGTTAACAATAGGTGAACAAAATGGTGAAACTCAATAAAGAGGTTAACAATGGTGAACAAAAATGTATGAACTTGAGTTCAGGTTCTGATGCGAGAAGGCGATTTGGACCGAAGAAGATGAAAGGTGAAAATTAGTTTGAAGGAGGGAAAATAAAAAGTTAAATTACCTAAAAACTATAAACCGGATAGGGAGTAACTATGAGCAACTTGTTGGTAACATAAAAAGTTTAGCGTTTACATGGATTATATAAAAAAGGAAGAAAATAAAATATGGTAAAGTTAAACGTTTAACATAAAAGATGAGAGAATAAAAGGTAAGAAACGTGTATAGTTTAAACTGTACTAGGAGAGAAAAAAATTGACAAAATTTTATAATATAATTATCATCCCCACAAAAAAAGGCACATAATCCAAAAAGTAGGAGACAAGAAAATAAAAAATAAATAATTAACTTAAATTAGAAAAATTAATTAATATGCTATGTATGTAATTTATAAACTATGTTTGTAATCAAATATAAGTATGTGTATATATTGTTAATTAAAATCTCAAGTAGTATCTTATTATAATTTTCACTAAAAAGGTTTTTATTGTTTATTCAAGAATTAAAAAAATACAATCTTTTCACCAAAACATTTACCAAAGCAGAATCAGGTAGTATGAATTTTATACTAAACCACAAAATCATACAAATTAAACCAACGACTAAATACAAAAAAAATAGTACGGCTGTGCTGCTTATTAATAACGTCATTTACTATAAATTAAATCACTCAATATACCCAAATTCAATCTATAAAAATGATTTATAAACGACCTTATACATATTGTAAGACATAAATAAATTCCCAACATAATAAATTATAAGATAACGATCAGGCAAAAAATTCAAAATATATTAAATAAAACAATTAAAATTATCACGAAAAGAAACTCCAATCCAATTGTGATTTTGTTTAAAGATCTGAGGCATCTCATCATCCGTTGTATTGAATTAGAATTGAAAAATTGTTGGTATCCATGTTTGAACAATCGATCAGAACGTGTAGAGAGAGAGTTTTGTTCTTGTTAAGAAACAGTTTTTTATGGGAGAGAATATATAACAAATATGAGTAAATCGTGGAAGGTAAAAGAATTGGAGATAATCATGGAATATGAGAAAATCGTGGCTTCCCTTATTCGACGCTACCTATTTTTTTAATATTAAATTCTAGTTTTGAAAAAAACTATTGCTGTATAGGCGGAAAAAAAACTATTGCTATATAATAGTAATTAAGGTAATTAAGTTGTATACTTAAGTTTTTTGCTGGTTGTAGCAATTTGTGAAAGTACAAAGTTTTGTTTCATTTAAATATGATAATTTTGTAACTGCCTTTTATATTGTTTATTTGTATGATATGTACATATCATATTTTTAATTGTTGGTACACATTCTGATTTGTATTGTAAGTTAGTTTAAATCATTATTTTAGCATTTGTTGAAGGTGAAAAAATTTTGTTTGTATTTTGTTATTCAAAATGCCAGCCTTCAATCTTATATTGTTCTTTTATATAGTTCCATTTTAAACATGTTTTGTGGTATCAGTCAAACATAGTGTGTTGAATCTCAAAATTTCTTGCCTTTGTTGATTTGACATATTAGTTTGGTATTCAATGAATTTTATAGCTCTATCCACACATGTTACACATAAGAGATATTTTAAAAAGAAATCATAATTGCATTTTTTTATCTAAATAAACATGGACAACCATATCGTTATGAATCTTCATTGGTGGAGATGGACCACTAATAACATACTTGAGTTCTAAAGTAAAAATGGTCGTGTCCACACCCAATTGAAAAGATATAGTAATAATAAACTCTTCGTATTTGGTGTTTGCATCATACATCACTCCTTCAATATTGTAATCCACGTAATTACATGTGTTATAGTACAACTTATTAAGCAATTTAAACAATAAACATAATGGTATTCCTTTTGTATTTAAATTACACAATTTGATATACAAAATGCCTATATATAGATAATATGATAATCATGTTGGTATACAAAATGGTTGGCGACCTAAATTAGTTTTGTAGACAATCATTTTAACCAAAACATTTACAAAAAAACATATCAACAAATTTGATGTATTTAAACACCCCAAAACACACTAGATAATACACTTGATGTTCCCAAAAAATAATCACTAAAATTGTTTTTTCAATACGACCTAATATATAACACTCACACTAAAAATAAACTTTGAATTCTGGTGTTTATAAAAATAAAATACACAATATCAATTACACCAAATAATCTACACCATATACACTACCAATTACACCTAATAATATACCATCACAAATCAATAATAATTATAACCAATTTAATATTTATTCAATTTTGTTATCTATACCAACAAGACTATTGAAAGTTGGTGTTTATATAAGGTCTAAAAGATACCAATTACACCATATCACACAAAAGAAATTCTCGAATTATGGTGTTTATATAAGGCCTACAACATACCAATTTCACTAGATCACATACATACCAAAAGAAATTCTCGCATTTTATACCGAAAAATATTCACTAAATCTGACGTTTAACAAATGTATTTAAATATACCATCATTTTCACCAAATCATTTACCATAAAAAAAATACCTAAATTGCTTTTTCTATACAACCTAACATATAACACTCACACCAAAAAGAAACTATGACTTTTGGTGTTTATAAAAATATAACAAGAATACCAATTACACAACATAATCTACACCATGTTCACTATCAATTAAACCTTATAACCTACCAAAAACAATTTATTTTTATTGTTTATTCAAGAATTAAATAAAGTACAATCTTTCACCAAACCATTTACCAAAGCAGAATTACGTAGTATAAATTTTATACTAAACCACAAAATCATACAAATTAAACCAACGACTAAATACAAAAAAAATAGTACCGTTGTACTGCTCATGAACAACGTCATTTACTATAAATTAAATCACTCAATATACTCAAATTCAATCTATAAAAAGGATTTATAAACAACCTTATACAGATTGTAAGACAAAAATAAATTCCCAACATAAGAAATTATAAGATAACGATCATGAAAAAAAATTCCAAATATATTAAATAAAATAATTAAAATTATCACGAAAAGAAACTCTAATCCAATCTTAATTTTTTTCAAATACATGAAGCGTCTCATCGTCCGTTGTGTTGAATTAGAATTGAAAAATTATTGGTATCCATGTTTGAACAGTCGATCAGAATGAGTAGAAAGAGAGTTTTATTATTATTAAAAACATTTTTTTATGGGAAAGAATGTATAACACATCTGAGTAAATTGTGGAAGGTAAAAAGAATTGGAGATAATCAAAGAATATAACAAAATCGTGGCTTCCCTTTTTCGATGCTACCTATTTTTTTTAAATATTAAATTCTAGTTTTGAAAATAAAACTATTGCTATATAATAGTAATTAAGGTACTTAAGTTGTATACTTAAGTTTTTTACTGGTTGAAACAATTTGTGAAAATACAATGTTTTGTTTCATTTAAACATGATAATTTTGTAACTGCTTTTTATATTGTTTATTTGTATGATCTGTAAATATCATATTTTTAATTGTTGGTACACATTCTGATTTATATTGTAAGTTAGTTTAAATCATTATTTTAGCATTTGTTGAAGGTGCAAAAGTTTTGTTTCTATTTTGTTATTTAAATTGTCAGCCTTCAATCTTATATTGTTCTTTTATATAGCTCCATTTTTAACATGTTTTTGTGGTATCAGTCAAACATAGTGTGTTGGATCTCAAAATTTCTTGCCTTGTTGATTGGACACCTATTTGATATTCAATGAATTTCATAGCTCTATCCACACATGTTACACATAAGGGATATTTTAAAAAGAAATCAGAATTGCATTTTTTTTATCTAAATAAACGGGACAACCATATTGTTATGAGTCTTCATTGGTGGAGATGGACCACTAACATCATACATGAGTTCTAAATTAAAAATGGTTGTGTCTACTCCCAATTGGAAAGATATTGTAATAATTAAGTCTTCGTATATGGTGTTTGCATCATACATCACCCCTTCAATATTGTAATCCACTTAATTATCTATGTTAGAGTACAACTTATTAATCAATTTCCAAAATAAACAGAATGGTGTTCCTTTTGTAATTAAATTACACATTTTGATATACAAAATGCCTATATATAGATAAAATGATAATCATGTTGGTATACAAAATGGTTGACGACCTAAATTAGTTTTGCAAACCATCATTTTAACCGAAACATTTACCAAAAAACATATCAGCAATTTTGTTGTATTTAAACACCCCAAAACACACTACATAATACACTTGATGTTCCCAAAATATAATCACCAAAGCTGATTTTTCAATAGGACCTAATATATAACACTCACACTAAAAAAAAAACTATGAATTCTAGTGTTTATAAAATCTAAATACACAATACCTATTACACCAAATAATCTACACCATATACACTATCAATTATACCTAATAATATACCATCACAAATCAATAATAGTTATAACCAATTTAATATTTATTTAATTTTATTATCTAAACCAACAAGACTATTGTAAGTTGGTGTTTATATAAGGTTTATAAGATACCAATTACGCCAGATCACACACAAAAGAAATTTTCGAATTGTGGTGTTTATATAAGGCCTACAACATACCAATTACATCAGATCACATACCAAAAGAAATTTTCGAATGTTATACCAAAATATATTCACTTAATATGTCGTTTAATAAATGTATTTAAATATACCAATTTTTTACCAAATCATTTACCAAAAATAACACCTAAGTTTCCTTTTATATACAACCTAACATATAACACTCACACCAATAATAAACTATGACTTTTGGTGTTTATAAAAACATAATAAAAATACCAATTACACGACATAATCTACACCCTGTTCAGTATCAATTAAACCTAATAACCTACCAAAAACAATTAATTTTTTTTTATTGTTTATTCAAGAATTAAAAAAATACATTCTCTTCACCAAATCATTTACCAAAGGTGAATCACGTAGTATGAATTTTATATTAAACCACAAAATCATACAAATTAAACCAATGACTAAATACCAAAAAATAGTACTGTTGTGCTGCTTATTAACAACGTCATTTGTTATAAATTAAATCACTCAATATACCCAAATTCAATCTATAAAAATGATTTATAAACGACCTTATACAAATTGTAAGACAAAAATAAATTCCCAACATAATAAATTATAAGAAAACAATCATGAAATTTGTTTCCAAATATATTAAATAAAAAAGTTAAAATTATCACGAAAAGAAACTCCAATCCAATCTTTATTTTTTTCAAATACATGAAGCGTCTCATCATTCGTTGTGTTGAATTAGAATTGAATAATTATTGATATCCATGTTTGAACAGTCAATCAGAATGGGTAGAAAGAGAGTTTTATTCTTGTTAAAAAACTCTTTTCTTTGATGGGAGAGAATATATATCAAATCTGAGTAAGCCGTGGAAGGTTAAAGAATTGGAGATAATCATGGAATATGAGAAAAACGTGGCTTCCCTTTTTTGACGCTACCTATTTTTTAAAAAAATATTAAATTCTAGTTTTGAAAAAAAAACTATTGCTATATAAGCAGGAAAAAAATTATTGCTATATAGTAGTAATTAAGGTACTTAAGTTGTATTCCTATGTTTTTGCCCTTTTTATAAAGGTATATGATTATCAAATACTTTTCTTACTTTAGACACGGTGGACATTGGTATTATAAAAATCATAAACATTTTGTTATTCCTAATTAACATCAATCCAAGAACGCCACACATTAATTTTGTTATCTTGCTACGCCGATTTGATAATTATAAATCAGTACTTATATTTGTTATTGATATGACATTTAATCAAGTAATTTTTTAATTATTATATTTAAATAACTATAAATTATACATTTAAATAACTTTTTAAAATGTAATTTGAATAATTACGACAATAAAAACTCAAAACACTTTGACATGACAATCATAGATGCATTATATAAATTATAAAAATTAAATAGTTCACATGTGTCAATCCTAGTTAACAACTCAAGAGAGTCACACATTACTGTTGTAGTTTCGCTCTAACGATGAAATGACCCTCTATTTCCTTGTCAATACATTCTTTACGTTGTTTAGAGTGTTTTTATAATGATTCCAAGTCATTCATGACTTGCGGTGTGATAACACTCAGATTACTCGTATAAGAGCTTAATGAGTAGAAGACCGTTAGCAATATAATTACCCGACGTATTAGGGCGGGGTGGAATCCCACATGGAGCAGTGATCTAATCTCTTGTAGTGAAATAGTAACAAGTGTTCAACATAAACAAACTTGGATAATTCCAATTATCAATAAAAAGTGATTTAGGAACCAATTTTAGCAAGGATAATCAAAACAAGAGTTTTGCAAGCGGGGTAACAATCAAGGAGTGTGCGGAAGTAGGTACTGATTTCAAATAATGGATCGATATGATTCCCTATTAACATTAGTTGCTCCTGGATAGAATACATTAAATCTAAAACACATTATTGCATTTCTCAATTACAACATGCTTATCATAGAAACTCTTTCCAAAGCCTCCCATGTAGAATATGCTAAACAATTTATTACCTTGACATAGATTCACTTGTTCAAGCAAATCCAACATTTAGAGATGAAACCCCAAATTCCTCTATTCAAGCAAACATGAAGCCCAAATTTCTCTATTCAAGCAAACACGAAATTCAAATCTAATATGCAAGCATCAAACTAATCATCCACTTCATGTAAACCTTTTCAAGCAATACATAAAGATATAAAGTAGAATCAAGTTTGCAACCTCAATTCATAAGTTAACACATGACAAAAAATTTAAATTCATGAAAACTAATGTAAAACACAACAATACACAAAAATCCACCAAATTAATCAATACCCGACTTTAATTACACACACCTAGAATCGTGATTTTATCTAATCATACTGAAATTTACATAAATTATACCAAAAACTTTATCCACCATATCAATTGGTGAATTCAAACTTCAAAATCTAAGAACCCAGACCAAAACCCCACCAAATTGTATTGCAAGGCGTGGTTAACACATAAAATCTTTAGAATGTTCTTTAGTATTCTAATTGTAGGGAATACTAGTGAGTTTTCTCTTTCTTCTAAGCTATTTATAATTTTTTCAAAATAACAAAAATATTTATTTGTAAATCCTGTCGGCGATTTTAGTGGGGCTCGCCGACTCACTCGGTGAGTCACCGACTCACCCCTTGATGTATTGTGAGTTTACGGTATTTTTCATGCATTAAACTTGGAGTTTTAAAAGAGTCTTAGGCATTTTGTTATTAGATGTGATGTTATTTTGATCTAATTTTGCAGGAAATAGGTTTTGGAGCAGTGGTGTTAAAAGTGTTTGAAATAGCTATAAGTGGGCAACGAACGAGCCCACATACGAGCCATCGTTCATTTGACGAGCCGTAGTGGGAAGACATGAATTAAGTTTGTAGGAAAATTGACCAAGTGTGGAACCACAAAGTCTACTGACGAGCCATGAGTTGGATAAAGTACTATCGATGTCGAGTCGTCAATGACTTTAGAGAAGATGAGTTCAAGTACATGAACAACCAGTGAACAGGACAGAATGTGCTTAGACCTACGAGCCGTAGTCCGTGACCGTTATTTGTATCCACATGATATTCAATCAACTGCTGAGCAACGGTGGCACCCACGAGCCGTTGTTCGTGTAACGAGCCGTAGGTGGCCACCCGTCAATGACACTGCCCAAATCAGATTTCCCAAATCTTCCTTTTCCTACTTGGTTTAGGATTTATTTTCTATAAATATTAGTTTTAATTTTTGTTTTTGGGTTGTTAACTTTTTTGTGATTACTTTGTTCCAGGTTTGGGAATTATTTTGCAAACACTTTTGACATTAAATTCTCAAAGTTTGGTTTATGCAATGTGCGTTTGTTCTTCAATTCAAGATTTTGAATTTCATCTATTCTAATTGTAAGTTCATGATTTATATTATTAACCCTATTATGAATTGTGATAATTCAAGCATGAATAAATAAATCCACAACTAGGGTTGTGGGAACCATGAGTGATTTACAATGTAAGACTAATAATTAAGTAATTCTGAAATTGTATTTATGCATGTATTGTTAATCTTTTCATTTTGAATACTTTTTAATGGTGCACAACGTTAGAACTCGACTCATTCCTAATTGCCCGACCAAGGAAGTAATGAATGAGAAAGATATTGAACAACGAAGACTTAGCGTGATAATCCGCTATCTAATAGCCTAACATACAAATTGTGAGGGCTACATTGGGGTTAAGGGTAAGGGTTAGTAAAGCATACCCCCGTAGACCGACCAAGTTGCGTGGTGAAATTCCATTCTCGGACGACCAATCACTTAGGAGATACCTAATTTACCAACCTTGCATGTTATCACTAGGAAAAAGTTATTGTTATTAGGATTACTGCATTAGGAACTTGTGGGGAACACATGTGCCCTAGTTTTCGTCTTATACTGATATTGCAAACTGGGAATCCTGCTTACTTGGTACTTGTTACTACAAATAAATCAACTATTACTTTAGTAATAAATCCCCCCTTTTTACGAAAATAAAGTTTACCAAAAGTACAACTAACTGTGAATTAGCCTAAGTCTAGACCATATTCCTCATGGGATCGAGTCTTACCTCAGTTAGGTTCTTAATTTGGCAATGACCGCCTATACTTCTTTAGGAGGTGTAATTTAGGCGTATAAAATTTTGGCGCCACTGTCGGGGAATAAGGCTTTTAGATTAGACTAATTTCGTTATTGAACTATAGTTAATTATTTCCTGATTTATGTTTTGTTTTTGTTTTCTATAGGTCTTATTTCAGGTGTATGCTAAGTGCACAGAGTCAAGGCACTCCCCTGATCCCTTACAATCTTGAATTAAGAAGAACTCTGAGAAGAATAGTTGGAAGATGTCAAAATCTTGAGGTATTGAATGATCCAATCGGAGTGGGTCAACGGGGTGTTGGTGGAGTGCAACTTCTTGGAGTTGTAGAAGTGCCTAGACATGTCCAGGGAAACCCTCAAGTTGAAAATGATGGAGTGCAAAATAGGCCAGCTGATAAAATTTTGCAACGTTATCAAAGATACTTCATCCAATACTAAGCATCAACGATCGTTCAATAGTAATATAACCCAACTAGTGAGTTGGGGCTAGTCCACGGGAGTGGTTCGTACTTAAGAATCAATAGAAAAGCATAAATATGCTCAAGTTAATCGAAACTAAAAAAACATTTACGAAGAAAAACATAATTCAAGTTTGGGGTGGAACAAGTGTCAAATACCAAATACTCAATTATCAACTAAAACAACAAATAAAACAAAAATACGGATATGGAGACGGGATTCTTGGGATGTGATAGGATTATGGGCCAAGGTAAACAACCGGGTAACTGCAATTAATAGTAAACAACTGCAAATCAATGAATAAGCTAGACTTTAGTGGGGATAAACTTTCTCTCGAATAATTTACCCCGAATCAAATTGGTTTCTCTCGAACACCAATAAGCGGCAATGAAGCACAACCTTCGCTTTAGTCCATTCACTTTCTCGAGTTAAATGTGTGGAAAAGGGTTTAGGATTCACTCTCTCGAACCCAATACCCACAGACCATCATTTCAGTAATTTTGGTTTTACAACCTCTCTCTCTCTTGAGCAAGCCAAAAATACGAAGTTAAGATTGTATTTGCAACTACAACCCATTAAATTCAACCACAATTACTGAACGAAATCACTTTTAAACAACAAATAAACTATCAATTAACAATACCCATCAGTTAAATCAACCCATAATCACATAATCACACCCCAAGAATTGGGGTTTTAGCTAGACATTGTAAAAAGGTAAAAATCGTCACCAAGTTGTGTTTCCATCAACTGGGTAGGATTGATATAGTCTTTACAAAGGTCTAAGATGAAGAATCTTCAACACCCACTTCCAATTTCTTAGAAATGGAAATCTTCAAATCTAAGAAAATATTGTGTCTCTATTTAGTTCTCAACTTCAAAAGTGAATACTCTCTAAACAATGATAAAATTAGAACCTAGCTACTAAATTAAAAATTCAAACAAGTATTTATAGTTGCCTAAAAAATGTGCTACGAAGGACCACTCGGCGCAGTAAGTTGGGATCACCGATCCACTCGGCGATCCGCGCTTTGGTCATTTGTATTGCCGTTTTGCTTTTGCCTTCAACATCTTCAAGTTCTGTAACTTTGGGTGAGATAGCACTGCATCGTGGAACCGCTCGCCGACTCGCTGACTGCTCCTTTCTCTCGCCGACTTGATTTTCTCCTTTAAGGCTTAGCACTTTGAAACATTAGGCGAGACCATGGGCGTTCGGCGACTCGCCTAATGGGTTAGGCGATCCTCAGGCCTTCTTTTCTTCGTTCTTTGAGCTGCCTTGTTCCTTTCTGCTCAATAGTGTCCATGCTTTGTCCCTCAATCCAAATACCTGAAATTCAAAGATTTACATCTGTTATTGGCACAAAATATGCATTTTAGGACACTAATTCTATTAAAATAAAGCGCAAAATGAGTCCAAATTGTGGACTCATCAACACCCCCAACTTAAATTTTTGCTTGTCCTCAAGTAAAACTCAAGTTCAGCAGTTCAAAAAAGATGTTTCAAACAGTGCTACACAAGATTTAATCATGAATGCATACAAGAAGACTCAACTTACTCATGCAAGGATCAATTGTGCACTGAAAGAGTCAAGTTGTGACTCACCAATATAAAAGAATCTCAAGCTCACAATACTTGCTTCAAATGCAAGTTCAACCTCAACAAAGGTACTCAAATGCCCTCACACAAAGAATGATTCCATATTCACACCCAATGGTTTAACAATTTAAAGTTTCGGAATCAAATGCAATGCTCACACTCACAAAGATGAACACAATGCATGATTTCACCCATAAGTTTGTCCGTATTTTTATAATCAACACTTGCTTCAGCTCACTCAAGATAAAAAAGGTCTTTTCAAGGCTTGTAACGGGGCTAAGTTCAAATGTATGGTCATTTAGTCTTAATGGCTATAGTCCTCATGAAATGTGGTGTGAACAACATTTCCTTTCCTTTTCTTCATCATTTTTAATCATGCTCACAAGTCATCCCATTATCCACTTTCCATGGATTGTTGGGAACCCCATTTTTTTGTATTTTCACAACTCTATTCCACAACTTTTTCTTTTTCATTTCTTTTTCATTCTTTTCTTCTCTTTTTTGTATGGAGGGATTCCGTTTTTCTAAAACATGGGCACATGGGACTTCTTTGCATTTTCTTGATTCACCCTTTCTTTTTACTACACCCCCAACTTAGGCCTTTGGCCTAAGTTGGCTATTTAAACAGAACAAATCATGAGGATTATGGGTAATGGATCAAGAAAGGTTAGGTTTTCATCAAATTTCTTCCAAGAAAAGGGTTAAGGCTCAAAGGGTGTTCAAAAGAGGTTCACACACTCACAAGATAGGCCACAAAAAGAGGTATAATGTCAAATTTTTTCACACTCTTTAAAGTTGCCTAAGATCATCTCAAGAGTTCACATCACTTAGTCAACCAGACTAACGGGGCAAATTCTAGGTGTCATCACTCATGGTTCACGGTAAGCTCATCACACAAGGCATTGACACCAAAGTCAAACAAGACTTCACACTTTCGTTAGTGTGCAATGTTCATCACAAGAGGCTCAATTCGATACTTGGCTAGTCACAACGAGATGCAAAGAGTTCACATATTGACTATGCAACTTCATTTGGCCTCATCTTAGCCATACATTCATTTTTGTTCGATTATGAGCACTATTCATGTCATCGATATTAATCAAAACCGATACTTAAATTTGTAAAAGAACAACCACATTTAATCACAAACAAGAGGTGGCAAAATTTTTCGGAAGGGTCACAAATCATGTACAATTAAAAACAAGGAGCCACAGGCTCAATCACCCACAAAAGCAGTGTAAAAACACATTTATGGCTCAAAAATTGAAATAAATAAACAAAACATCAATATTCACAAAAGATCACAAAAGGTGGGCCTTACCCCACCACAAATAAAGTAATTTGTCCTCAAATGCGAACAAAAATATCCAAAAGTTAAAATAAAGTAAGACAGAGAGGGAGGTAAAGAGGGGATCCTGTCTACATAGTTGCTCCATCTGTCTGGGAATCAGTGCCCGGTGTATCAGTCTGATCTTGGACTTCAATACCCGAAGTCACCTCAGAAGGAACAACAGTAGATCTAGGAGCTGCCAAGGGTGTATCTACCAAAAAAGCTTGTACAACAATATCTACCATGGCCTCCTCTGTCTCAGCAACACCCTCATATGCAACTTCCTCAGCCTCCTCAAGCATCTCCTCATCAGTCTCTACCTCAGACTCGGGGTCAGCTGTCTACTCAACTTTAACCTCATCTCCGGTGGTAGCCGGAGGCATATCTGGCTCATCTAGGATCTCCACCGTCCCGAAGATCATGGACATGTGATGGACTTCATCTGATCCACATCGCTCCACAACACAGATATAACGGCCTTTAAGGTCGTCACCTCCTCGGTGGTCCCTTGGCTACACTCGCACACCACTATCCTTGCCGCAAGAGCATCTATGTTAGCACTCAATGGTGTCACAGCATCAGCCAGGGCAGTCTGAATCATGCCCGAAATGGAGGCCTCGAGTCTGGCAGCCCAATGATCTGCAGAATGGGTAAGCTGAAGTCCTAGGGCCGGAGTAGGCGAAGATGCCTTTGCAGGTAATAAGTCTGCGTCTATAACCGGGGAAGAGTCCACCGGTGCTGCCTTCTTCATCTCCGCTTGATCCTTCGGATATCAGTAGAGGATGTGGGAATCACTTCCACATCCTTCTTCGCGTCTCTAGGAGCTCGAGCCCATCTGCATAACTCGGTGATCAGCACCGGAAAGGGGAGGGGGTCTGGTGTTGTTTGGCCCTCATGGCCATCTCCTGCACAGTGATCATACCCAAGTTTATTCGCTCCCGTGAAATGATCGTGCCAAGACAAGCTGCCTTAGAGTGGCAAAGGACGGGCTCATTCTAGGATGGCATCACAGTACTACTGATAAAGCCAAACTAGTACCTCACAGCTACATGTAGGTCCTTCTTTACTATCAATACCCCCGCCTCTAACCACCTTGGAGTGCCATTATAGATAAGAGGAGCCAGCCAGTTTTTTATTCCCACAAATGACTCAGTTTTCATCCTGTACTGGTGAGGGTCTGTAATGTTGTTCGTGCACTCAAAGACCGCATTTATAGTAGTGCTGTCACACAACACTTTCTTGCCCCTGACTACCACATAGTCGACTGGTTTGAATGCAACTGTTTGCTTTTTTCTTTGTGGAATCAGGGCACTGTATGCACTGTAGAATTCCCTAACCCAACTTGGAATATACGTGCCACGGGGATTTGTTAAGATCTGGAACTTATGAGACTTCAAACATCTCATAATTTTGGGGTACCTATCAATCACCCCATCCGTGGACAGTCGCTTCCCCTTAATAATCGTCCTCAGCCCCTTAGTCTTTAATCTATTCATCGACTTGGGAGGAGGACCCTGCACAGAAGGGGCTAGGACTACAGCCTGTGCTGGAGCTGGAGTAAGAGTAGGAGAAGTGGTGGCCTGAGGAATTCTGATCCCAGACAGATAATTCATCCTTTTGGACCGCAACTTTGCCCTTTGTGCTGCTACATGCTCATCATCATCAGAAGTTGCAATATGAGGCTCCTGGTGCTCACCTTCACTCTCAGAAGTGGTGAGGTGTGTAATGTAGATGCCGTCACTATCGGAGCTGACTTCCGGTGATGCCGGTGCCTTCTCTTTGTCTTTGCCTTTCCTACCAGTTGTGGGAAGTTTGGTGGCATTGGAATTAGATGCAGCTGCATCCTCATTTAATTTTATCCCCTTAGCCTTCCTTCGGGATGGCATGTTTCTACCTGCCACCTTAGGTATAGACATGTCTGTAATACATCGAGAAAAAGTTAGAAGCAATTTAGTCAAAATCACAGAAAATCAGTTGCAGACCGACTCGCCGAATCGATCGGTGAGTCGCCAAATCACTTTGGCGAGCTAGATCGAGCTCACCGACATGATTGGCTCTAAAGTTTTGGCAAGTCGGCGATGAAAAAGGCCTTTCGGTGAATTACCGATGGTTTTCAATGAGCAAGGATTAGCCTGCCGAAAGTTACAGTGCAAATTAAGCTACAGGGGTGCAGAAAAAGGGGTGAACAAGAAGACTTTCAGCGAGTCACCGAGTGGCTTTGGCGACCACGTGCTTCTCGCCGAAAGTTACAGAGCCCAACAACACATTAAGAATGAAATTAAAGGCGAAATGGGGAACTTTGGCAAATCGCCGAGTGGTTCGGAGAGCTCGATCCATCTCGCCAAACGACCCAACATGCCTACTCTCAACCCAACTTCTCGAATTAACCCCGCAACCACTGAAAACAAAATCAAAGCATGCACAACTCAAATTGAAATTAGACCCATAGCACCCGTTACCCCGGGATACTCAGACTTCTCCCGATTTTGCCAAATTTGGCCAATCGATGACTCTTGCCCTTAAGAGTGATGTCACCTGCTTTATCATTGGGCAAATTACATCTTTCGGCACAAATTTGGTATACTAAAACTTCACCCAACTATCTTAAACAACATGCAAGCACAACCCCATAAAATTTAATTCATTTTAAGGCACAACATTACGGGAATCTAATATTAAAGGCAATACAATTAAAACAGGCAATTAAACATACTAATCCTATCAAAGAGGCCCAATACATGACAACAAGATAAGGTCATTTGGATAATAGTACAAAATTGCTAAAAATGAACTCGGGGTTTGGAAAACCAACCTTTAATGTCAAATAATCAAGAATGAAATGCTAGGCGGCAAAGTAATCCTAATTCGAGCATAAATCAACGACTAAAATACTACTAGAAATGCAAAATTATAGAAACTAAAGTGCGGGTGTGAGTTTGTGAGGTTTGAAAGTTTAAACCTTTGGCCTTTTAAAAATCGTCCAGTTCTCACCCATTCGGCGACATTAGTTGTGCTCGCTGAACCACTCGGCGACACGCCGAGTGGTCACTTACCTCGCCAAGTTTTACAAGACCTCCAATTAATCTGGGGGTCCAAACGACGGACTAGATCGAGATCGCCAATAATTTCCTGGGTTCGCCGAGTTTTACAGACTCCACTTTAAAGTTGTCTTGAGTCCATCGGTGGTCTGAGTCGAGATCGTCGACCTCTTCGGTGATTCGATGACTGGTGCTTTGGCTCGCCAACTTGCATTTTTCAACCACTTTCTACACTTTGACCTGCACATTCAACACACCATTATTTCTAACAAAAACAAAAAGCGGTAAAACCTTGGGTTGCCTCCCAAGAAGCGCCTTAGTTAACGTCGTGGCATGATGTAACTTCTCATTCAAACTCCATTTTTTGGGTTGACCTTAGTGTCACTAGGTAACCCCTCTTGTTTATTTGGGTAGAGATGAGGCAATACATGACCCATGAGGGTTTCAATTAGTTGGATAGATCTGGAATGAGAGCCAATCATCTGATTTAGCACTTCAACAATCTCCTTCATCTCCTCTAGCATTCTATCTGGCTCATTTATCTTTTGGAGAATGATTAACAGTGTATCCTCGACACGTCTACTCTAATTGTCCTTAGACTTTCTCCGCTCATGAGGGGGTATGTATCTATCTTTTCTTTTGCATTGGACTTCGACCTCTAATATTTTCTTGGCCAAATCAACTAGCTGAGTTAATAGTGGGACCAAAGAGTTGTCCCCTTCCATTTCTTGCTTAGTATCAGTCATTTGGCTACCGTTTATCCCAACTATGTTCAAAGTCTCTGCTCAAAAACAGCAACACAAAAAGCAAGACTTAAAATTAAGTAAGTACAACCATAATTAACAAGGACAAAATTTAACTTAACTAAAAATTCTCAAGTAACACCACTCCCCGGCAGCGGCACCATTTTGATAAAATTTTGTAACGCTATCAAAGATACTTCATCCAATACTAAGAATCAATGCTCGTTCAATAGTAATATAACCCAACTAGTGAGTTGAGGTAGAGTCCCAAGGGGGTGGTTTGTACTCAAGATTCAATAGAAAAGCATAAATATGTTCAGGTTAATCGTAGCTAAAAAACATTTACAAGAAAAACATAATTCTAGTTTGGGGTGACACAAGTGTCAAATATCAAAGGGGGATTTGTACTCAATTATTAACTAAAACAGTAAATAACATGAAAATACGGATACGGAGATGGGATTCTTGGGAAGTGATAGGATTATGGGCCAAGATAAACAACCGGGTAATTGCAATTAATAGTAAACAACTGCAAATCAGTGAATAAGCTAGACTTTAGTGGGGATAAACTTTCTCTCGAATAATTTACCCTAAATCAAATTGGTTTCTCTCGAACACCAATAAGCAGCAATGAAGCACAACCTTCGCTTTAGTCCATTCACTTTCTCGAGCAAAATGTGTGGAAAAGGGTTTAGGATTCACTCTCTCGAACTGAACCCATGACAACCCAATACCCACAGACCATCATTTCAGTAATTTTGGTTTTACAACCTCTCTCTCTCGAGCAAGCCAAAAATATGAAGTTAAGATTGTATTTGCAACTACAACCCATTAAATTCAACCACAATTACTGAATGAAATCACTTTTAAACAAAAATAAACTATCAATTAACAATACCCAGCAGTTAAATCAACCCATAATCACATAATCACATAATCACACCCCAAGAATTGGGGTTTTAGCTAGACATAGTAAAAAGGTAAAAATCGTTACCAACTTGTGTTTCCATCAACTGGGTAGGATTGATAAAGTCTTTACAAAGGTCTAAGTTGAAGAATCTTCAACACCCACTTCCAATTTCTTAGAAATAGAAATCTTCAAATCTTCAAAGCTAAGGAAATATTGTGTCTTTATTTAGTTCTCAACTTCAAAAGTGAATACTCTCTAAACAATGATAAAATTAGAACCAAGATACTAAATTTAAAATTCAAATAAGTATTTATAGTTGCCAAAAGATTGTGCTGCGAAGGACCACTCGGTGCAGTAAGTCAGGATCACCGATCCCCTCGGCAAACCGCCCTTTGTTCATTTGTATCGCCGTTTTGATTTTGCCTTCAACATCTTCAAGTTCTGTAACTTTGGGCGAGATAGCACTGCATCGCGGAACCGCTCGACGACTGCTTCTTTCTCTCACCGACTTGATTTTCTCCTTCAAGGCTTAGCACTTTGAAACATTAGGCAAGACCATGGCCGTTCGACGACTCATCTAATGGGTTAGGCAATCCTCATGCCTTCTTTTCTTCATTCTTTCAGCTGCCTTGTTCCTTTTTGCTCAATAATGTCCATGCTTTGTCCCTCAATCCAAATACCTGAAATTCAAGGATTTATATAAGTTATTGGTACAAAATATAAATTTTAGGACACTAATTCTATTAAAATAATGCCCTAAATGAGTCCAAATTATGGACTCATCACCAGCACTTGATGTCTGTAAAAACTACAAGGTTTATTATAATGTTGTAGTATCAACTGGTGCTATCATATTTCCTCCACTACCTCATAGACATACTTTTATGGTGAACAACTGTTTGATGGAAATGCTTACATATAGAAGATTGTTTGACATGTTACCTTCGGAGGATCCATATGTAGATATAAGTAAAGTGAAGAGTCTCTATATGAGTAGTGTGGGACGACCATATTTAGACATGGATGCAATCGACTTAAGGGTGTTTCCACTTTTGTTGACATATGATGCTGCTGTATGGGTGTCTGAGTTGCCATATAACTTAATCACTACTTGGAATGGTATCTCAATAACTTTGTAGCATTGCATGGCGAGTCAATTAGCAACTCTTGGGATAGATTCACTAGGTTTATGAGGAGTGTGCCGAACTACCGTATAGATGACGAGTCAAGAGTATTTCTATAGAGGGCAAGATGATAATGGCAAAGTTGTGCTATATACTATTGCTAGAGGATCTTATGGGGTAAGCACATTTCAAGATATTGCGGAGAAACTTGAAAAATCTCTAAGAATAATAAGGGATGGAGCACTAGAATGTTTAATATCAGAAGGAATACGTTTGCAGTCCAAGCTACACTAAGTCAATCCAATGATGATATTCGTGAGGAGATGGCCCAATTGAGAACAAAGGTTGGCTTGGTGTTGAAACATGTGAGCAGAAGTGCAGAGAAAGTGAATGGATTGAGCTACCAAAGTAGAGCACCACCTACTGATGAGTACACTTTGGAGGAAGATTCGAATCTTGTGAATGATCAGATGGGGGATTTTCAGACCAACGCCCAAGCATTCGATTCGAATAATTGGCGCCAAGGTAAAGGAAACCAAGGTCAGAACCATGGTAACTACAATCGTAAAGGGAACTATGTCCGTGATGGGAACTATAATCGTGACACAATTATAATCAAAATGGGTATGGCAACAAGAATGGTACCGTATGTTCCATGCGGGAACCAAGATGCTAGATCGAGTATAAATCGCATTGAAGATACGATGAAAAAAATTATCAAAAGATTTGATTCAAGTGATGACAATGTGAAAGAGATGCGTAATGATTTATCGGGCATTGGTCAAAAAGTTGAGTCACATGCAATATCGATTAAACATGTTGAGAAATAGCTGAGGCAGTTATCCGCAAGTACAAATTCGTGTCAGCAAGGGACATTTCCTAGAAATACTATCCAGAATCCAAAGAATGACGGACATTGCATGGTAGTTACTACTAGGCGTGGAAAGCAGACTATAGACCTTCCTATGCCGACTAGAGTGGAAAGTGCGAAAGAGTAAGATGAGGATGGAGTGTTGGTAGTTGAAGAGCCGAAATATCAGAATGAGAAGGAGGCTAGAGTGACGCAAAAGATCATCCCTTTGCTGAGACCTCCACCTCCCTTCCCACAAAGGTTGGTAAAGAAAGCAGAAGAAGGAAAGTATCACAGGTTCATAGCTATGCTGAGGTAGTTGTCCATAAATGTTCCTTTGATTGAAGCGCTTGAGAAAATACCGGGTTACGTTAAATTCATGAAAGGTTTGGTGACTAAGAAGAGGGATGCCAACTTTGAAGGTGATGATAAGTTGCAACATTGTAGCACCATTGCTACTAGATCATTAGTGCTGAAGAAGGCGAAACATTTACTATTCCATGTACTATTGGTATGTTGACTTTTGCAAAGGCCCTATGTGACTTTTGAGTGCTAACATTAATATGATGCCGCAGTCTATATACTAGAAGTTGGGCATATGATCCCCCAAACTGACGATAATGCGACTACTTATGATAGATCGAACTATGAAGAAACCAATTGGGGTACTTCAAGATGTCTTTGTGAAAGTTGAGGCTTTCATCTCTCCGACAGACTTTGTGATACAAGATTGTGAATTTGATTTTGAGGTCCCTATCGTCTTAGAGAGACCATTCCTTGATACTGGCCGTACTTTGGTTGATATGAAAAGAGGGTAGATGAAGTTCATATTAAACAATGAAGAGGTAACTTTCAATAACTGTGGATCAATAAAGCATGAAAGTGATTTTAAGTCGTGTCGATGGTGAATCATGTTATTGATGAAGAACCAAAAGTGTCTATTGAAGAGAGATTAGGTGTTGAAGCATTAGAGACTGTGATCATAAACTTTGATGGATATGATAATAATAAATATGATGAGCTAGTTGTTGCACTTGATGGGGTAAATATTTCTCGTCGTCAACTAAATAAGATATATGGACTTGAAGAACTGAGACACTCCACCTGCAAAACCATCTACTGATGAGCCTCCAAAATTGGAACTTAAAGCTCTTCAATCTCATTTGCGGTATGTGTTCTTGGGCAAAAATAATATTTCACCAGTTGTTATTGCTGCTGATTTAAATGAAGGGAAAGTAGAGACTTTGATATGGGTATTACAACAATTCAAAAGGGCTGTAGGATGGACCATTGCTGACATTATTGGTATTCTACTGGGTATTTGTTCTCACAAGATTCAACCCATGCCGAATAGCAAGCCAAGTATTGAGAAAAATCCATCGATGCAAGAGGTTGTAAAGAAGGAAATCATTAAGTTGTTAGATGCTGAAGTTGTATACCCTATTGCTAATAGTAGTTAGGTGTGTCCAGTGCAATGCATACCAAAGAAAGGAGACACCATTGTGGTTCCCAATGCAAAGAATGAGCTCATCCCAATGAGGCCGGTGACTGATTGGAGAGTATGTATGGATTATTGCAAGTTGAATGTGTGGACTGAGAAAGATCACTTCCCAATGCTGTTCATGGACCAAATGTTAGATCATCTTGCTGGAAAGGGTTGGTATTGTTTTACAGATGGATATTCGGGTTACAATCAGATCTCTATAGCTCCGTAAGACCAAGAGAGGAGTACTTTCACTTGTCCTTACGAGACTTTTGCTTTCAAGAGGATGCCATTTGGGTTGTGTAATGCGCCAAGAACTTTTCAGCTTTGTATGATGTCTATATTTTCGGATATGGTGGAGGACATAATAGTTGTATTTATGGATGACTTCTCAGTGGTTGGTTCTCGTTTGATGATTGCTTGTTACATTTAGGTCAAGTGTTGAAATGGTGTGAATAGTGCAATCTTGTGCTTAACGGGGAGAAATGTCAATATATCGTAAAAGAGGCTATATTTCATGGCCATAGAATTTCGCAGAAAGGAATCAAAGTTGATAGAGAAAAAGTTGAAGTGATTGAAAATCTACCACCAACCATATTTGTAAAAGGTGTTAGAAGTTTTATAGGGCATGAAGGTTTTTATAGGAGCTTTATAAAGGATTTCTCAAAAATTGCACACCCATTGTGCAAAATACTTGAAAAGGAGTCAAAGTTTGAGCTTGATAATGCTTTTCTAAGAGTATTTGAAGGGCTAAAGGAAAAGTTGACTTCTACAGCAATCATTATTTCACCAGACTGGGGACAACCGTTTGAATTTATATGTGATGCGAGCGGCGTGGCACTTGGCGAAGTATCGGTGCAGAGGCGAGAGAAAATTCTTCATTCTATATACTATGCGAGCAAAGCTTTAAATGTTGCTCAAAAGAACTATACAGTTACTGAACAAGAATTGCTTGCTATAGTCTTCGTGTTTGAAAAGTTTAGATCCTATTTTATTGGCACTAAAGTCATTGTGCATACGGATCATTCGACATTGAGGTATCTTATGGAAAAGAAGTATGAAAAACCAAGACTGATTAGATAGGTATTGTTGTTGCAAGAATTCAATTTTGAAGTGAAAGATAGAAAGGGGACAAAAAACCAAGCAGTTGATCACTTGTCCAAATTCAAAGAAAAGGCAATGATGAAGTTAGCTGAAGGAGTTGAGATAAATAATGCGTTCCCCGATGAACATGTATTGACTCCTTCTTTTGATCTTATCCCTTGATTCGCAGATTTCGCTAATTATTTGCCAAGTGATTTGGTTCCTTTGGATTTGTCGTTCCACCAAAGAAGAAAATTCACATCTGATGTGAAGAAATTTTTCTGGGAAGAGCCTTACTTGTTTCGTGTATGTGTTGATGGGATTATTTGTTTCTGTGTGCCCGAGGTCTAGATGATGAGTATATTGGAAGCTTATCATTCTTCTCTTATTGGTGGACATAATTGATAACGCTCAATTATACTTCATCAGATTCTAAGGTCGGCGGTCGCTAACAAGTATAAACCCAACTAAGAATTGGGGTCGATCCCACAGAGAGTGATAAAGTAAAGAATTCTATTACGAAGTAAAATGGTGTTCTAATCATTTGTAGAAGTAAACATATTTGCAACAAATAAAGTAAATGACAAGGGGTTGACAATTAATGTTAAATGGGGGTATTTGAGTGAACAATTAACAACTACCAATAACTGGGAGTAAACAAGTAGAGAATGATCCTTGGGAGTGTGATAAATTGAATGCCTATTTCGCTAAATGGTGATTATTATTTACTAAAAGTTGTTGAACTTCAGTAGGCTAGGCCTTATGTGTAATATCTATTTCTCAATCAACTATCACGAATAAAGCGAGTTCTCTCAAACCTCGACAAGAACAACTCATGCAAACAACTCAATACCTCAATCAATCTACTTTTTCAAGCTAGATTGGTAGGATTGAATTCAGACCCCCTTTATCAAGCTAAGTCTACAATAACCCAGTCACTACATTCATCAACCAATAATTTTGATTCTAAAACTTCTTTCTCAAGCAAGCTTAGGATGCTAAACTAGAACTATATTTGCAACTACAATTCATTAATTAAAACTCAACTATTAATTGAAACCACTTCAAATCAACAATAAAATAAGTAAATAATAACACCCATAAGCTAATTGAAACATTCAATCACATAATCACATCCCCAAGAATGGGGGTTTAGCCACACATAATAAAGAACAAGAAATCATAACCAACTATGTTTTCCATCAACTTGGGCAACAATCCCCAAGTCTTCAAAATGCTCAAATGGAATTCCAAGTTAAATAAACCCTAAATCTCTACCCAAAAAGTGTAAGAACAATGTTTAGAATGTTAGAGATCAAATACCCAGAACTAGACAATGTGGGAACTCTCAAAAGCTCAAGAACTCGCTCTTTCTTATTTTAAAAATTACATTTATATGTTCCCATAATTTCAGCTTTGCAGTCACTAGGCGAAATAAGTTAGGCTTCGCCGACCCGGTCAACGATACGCTGAGTGTTCCTTTCCATCGCCTTCTTGGCTTGGCTTTTCACCACTTCTCTTCTGTAACTTTAGACGATCAAAGTTGACTTTGCCAATTTGTTCGGTGCGTCGCTGATGAGTCCATGATTTGGACTAATTTAGGGCTTTCATTGGATATATTTAGTGTCCTCAAATGCTTGTTTTGTGTTAATAACTAATGTAAAATCCTTGATTTTCAGGTATATGGATTGAGGAACGAAGCATGGACACTAATGGGTAAAAAAGGAACAAGGCAACTGAAGGAACGAAGAAAAGAAGGCATGTTGATCGCCTAATCCATTGGGCGAGTCGCCGAATGACTATTATCTCGCCTAAAGTTCCAATGTGCCAAGCCCTGAAGGCAAAAATCAAGTCGGCGATAGAAAGGAGAAGTCGGCGTGTCGCCGAATGATTCCACGATGCAATGTTGGATCGCCTAAAGTTACAAAATCTGATGATGCTGAAGGCCAAAGCAAAAAGGCGATGGAATTGACCAAAGGGTGGATCGCTGAGTTGATCGGCGATTCCGACTTACTGCGCCGAATGGTCCTTCGCAGCATATTTTTGGTGACTATAAATACATTTTTGAATATTAAGTTTAGTATCAGTTTTTCATAATATCTATTTATTGTAAATCAGTTTTGGACAGAGAACTCTGAGTTTTGAGACAAACTTTTTCTTAGCTTTGAAGAATTGAAGTTTTCCATTTTTAAGAAATTGGAAGTGGGTCTTTGAGATTCTTTAATTTGGACCTTTGTAAAGACGAAATTAATCTTACCCAGTTGATGGAAACACAATTTGGTAACGATTTTTATCTTTTTATGATGTCTAGCTAATACCCTAATTCTTGGGGTGTGATTATGGGTTGATTTAGCTTATGGGTATTGTTAATTGATAGTTTAAATGCTATTTAGAAGTGATTTCAATCAATAATTATGCTTTAATTTAAAGGGTTGTAGTTGCAAATGCAACTCTACCTTCGTGTTTTTGGCTTGTTCGAGAGAGAGGTTTTAAAACCAAGATTACTGAATTGATGGTCTGTTGGTATTGGGTTGTCATGGGTTCAACTCGAGAGAGTGAATCCTAAATCCTTTTCCACACATTCATCTTGAGAGAGTGAATGGACTAAAGCATAGGCTGTTCTTATTTGCTGCTTGTTGGTGTTCGAGAGAAACCAACTTGATTTGGGATAGATTATTTGAGAGAAAGTTTATCCCCACTAAAGTCTAGCTTATTCACAGATTTACAGCTATTTACTAACAATTGCAATTACCCATTTGTCTACCTTAGCCTATAATCCAATCACATCCCAAGAACCCGTCTCATTACTTGTTTATTCATGTTATTTACTGGTGTTGTAGCTGATAATTACAATAAAACCCCCTGTTATTTGACACTTGTGTCACCCCTTAAATTTGAATTATTCTTTTATTCGTAAATAACTATTCCTATGATTGACCTGAACATATTCGTGCTTTGCTCTTGATTCTTAAAAACGTACCACTCCTTGTGGGATTCGACCCTAACTCTTTTAGTTGGGCTATATACTGACTAACGATCGTTGACACTTACAATTGGATGAAGTGTCTTTGATAGTGTTATTCAATCAAAATGGCGCCGCTGCCGGGGAATGGTGTTGGTTAAGAATTTTTAGCTAAGTTGAATTTTGTTCTAGTTAGTTATAGTTGAATCTACTTACTTTCAGTTTTGGTTTTCATGTTGCTGGTTGAGCAGAGAAATTGAGCTTATCTGGTAGCAACAGGGGCCAAATGGATCACCCTTCATTGAGATTGATGAGTCTCAGGGATGACATCCTAACATTCAAGCAATTTGAGCGTGAGACCATTTATGAGTTGTGGCAAATATTTAAGGACCTATTACAATAGTGCCCAACTTATGGAATTCCAGATAAGATGCTTCTGGAATGTTTCTACAGGGGTCTTGGCCCCAAAAATAGAATAGTGGCTGACCAACTCTCTTCGGGTTGTTTGATTCTATAATCCTATGAAACATTAGCCCAACTCCTTGATTGTATGGCTAAGACTAACAATGAGGCAAATAAGGACCAACACTTGATCACATTGTTGGGTCAGCCGGATATCTTGGCCAAAAGGGTCAAGGAACTGGAAGTAGTGTCCAAAAGAAAGGACAGGTACATCCCACCTCACGAGCATCAAATGATGAAGAAGCAAGAGGGTGGGAAAATTGAAGAGGTCCTCTTACTCATTCTACACAAAGTTGAAGAGCACAACAGAGTGTTGGAGGATATAAGAGAGAATGTCTTGATGCTAAATCACATGAAAACCTCTCATTCCATGTTCATTCAACTACTAGAATCCCAAATGGACCAAGTGCTGTCTTATCTCTATCCAAAGCAAGAAGAGGGGGTACCTTATGAAAATGAGGCAAACCCCACTAATGGAACTTAAGTGGGGACTTGCATCGTGCCACAACGTTAACTAAGGCACTGTTTGGGAGGCAACCCAAGTTTTATTTGCTTTCTTTTTATGCTTAAAATAATGGTGTATTGATTGTGCAAGTCAAAGTGTGGAATGTGTTTGAAAAGTCTAGATTGGCGAGCTAGAAGTCCAGTCGGCGACTCACCGAAGAGGTTGGCGAACCCGACTTGGACCGCCGTTGGACTCAAGACATCTTTAAATTAGAGTCTGTAAAACTTGGCGAGCCCATGAGTTGATTGGCGAATTGTCGACCTGGTCGGCGATCACGACTTAGTCCACCGTTTGGACCCCCACAATAACTGGAGGTCCTGTAAAACTCAGCGAGGTAAGTGCCCACTCGGCATGTCGCCGAGTGGGTCGGTGAGCAATACTTATGTCGCCGAATGGGTGAGAACTAGACGGATTTTAAAGGCCAAAGGTTTAAACTCTCAATCTCTTTCACTTTCCCTCATTTTTGAACTTCCAAAACTCACACCCGCACAATATTTTCTATATTTCTTATATTCTTATCGCATTTTAGTCGTAGGATTTCTGTTCAGAGTTGGACTTCTTTGCCGCCTAGCTTTTCAAAGTATTTATTAAGCATCTAAGGGTGGTTTTCCGAACCTCGAGTTTTTATTTAGCAATTTGTACTCTTTTGCAATTGATATTTTCTTAGTGATGTGTGCTGGGCCTCTCTGATCATATTTGTGTATGTGTGTGCCTATGTTAATCTGAATATTATGCCTGTAATGCCTATAATGTTGATTTCCCAAAATTTTGTTCCCTAAAATTGATTTAAATTGTGGGGTTGTGCTTGCATGTTGTTGGGTCTAGTCGGGTGAAGTCTAAGTAACCCACATTTGTGCCAAATGATGTAATTTGCCCAATGATGGAGTGGTTGACGTCATTTTTAAGGGCAAAAGTCATCAAATGGCCAAATTTGGCCAAATCGAGAGAAGTTTGAGGGGCGTGGGTAGTATGGGTCTTAGTTTAATTGTAATAGTGCATGCTTTGATTTTGTTTTCGGGGGGCTGGGGGGTTGAATTTAGAAGTTGGGGTTGAAAGTAGGCACGTTGGGTCGTTTGGCGAGCTAGGTCGAGCTCGCCGAGCCACTCGGCGGTTCCCCAAATGTCCCCTTATCACCTTTAATTTCATGCTTAAACTTGATTTGAGTTCTATAACTTTCAGTGAGAAGCCTGAGGTCGCTGAGTACACTCGGTGACTCACCGAAAGTCTTTCTTGATCGCCCTTTGTCTGCACCCTTAATCCCTAAAGCACTGTAACTTTTGGTAGCCTAGTCCTTGGTCGCCGAATGCTGTCGGCGATTCTCCAAAAGGCCTTTCCCATCGTCGACATGCCATTCGTCTGGGAATTTTCAAGCCAATCCTTTCGGCGAGCCCGATCTGGCTCGCCAAAGAGATTTAGCAATTCCCCGATCAATTTGGCGAGTCTATCTGCAACTCTGCTCTTCTGTGCTTTTGCTTGAATTAGTTCTAATTTTTTCTCATGTTTTACAGATATGGCAAGAACCAACATTGACATGCCACCTCGCAAAAGAGCACGGGGTATTGTAATCAATGAATGGGTAACAAATCCTCCTAAAAAGGGAAGAACAGAGCCTCCAACGGGAGGCAAGGGCAAAGACAAGAGGCCTGTATCTAAAGTTTCGGAGCACAACTCCGGTAGGGAGAGAGTTCATCAACTCCCAGACTACACTATCTGAGCCGGAGGATGACCAACCCTTACAATCCCAAAAAACAGAGATCCGTGCTAGATCTCATCCTGACTCAGCTAGAGTCCTAGCAGCCTCTTCTCCGGCAGATACAGTGCCAGCTCCGACACCTTCTGTGGCTCCAGTGCCACCAGTAGTCCCTCCTCCAAGGCTTCTCAACAGACTAAAAGCTGATGGGTTTCAGACTATACTTGAGGAGAAGCTACTTTCCACATAAGGTCTTGAAGATAAATACTCCTCAGTGAGGGACACTCTTTATTATCACCACTTTAAGCAGTTCACTAGACCTCGAGGCCCATACATACCTACATGGGTCTGGGAGTTTTAATACAACATATAGAGAGCTGGTACCAAATGGGAAGATATCGGCCAGCGAATTCAGACCAGTTAAGTCGGTCATGGTTTGGGGAAAGGAAGTCGGTTGCGGTAGCGAGTACATTAATACTGTACTTGGAAGGGGTCTAGGAGCTACAGTGGCATATGAGGGCTTGCCTACTACTCAGTCCTTGGATGACTTGAAGGGATGGCATGCTCCATTGATTTCCGATACCACCCCAAGGTGGATCGAAGTAGGGGTCCCCATAGAGAAGAGAGATCTAAGTATTGTTGCTCGGTTCTGGTTTGTCTTCATTAGCAGCATCATTATGCCATCCCAGAATGAGTCCATCCTACGCCAACCTAAGGCGGCCTGCCTTGGGTCGATCATATCCCAGAAGAGCATCAACTTGGAACTCCTTATTGAGCAGGAGATGGCCATGAGGGCCAAGCAGTGGCAGACTTCCCTACCATTCCTGGTCTTGATCACGGAGTTATGCCAGCGTGATGGAGTGCCCCGGGATGTGACTAGAGATATTGAGGTTACTCCCATTTTGTCCACAAATATCAAGCGTATAGAGGCCGAATACATATGAGAAGAGGCTGACAGAAAAAGAGTAGCTCCGGTGTATATATCCCCGGAAGTGGACATTGATTCAATAACTACAGAGGAATTTTTTCCTACTCCTGCCTCCGGGCCTTCAGGTACATCTGCTCCTACTTCTTCTTCATAGGCTTCAGGTGCTTCTACCTCATCCCAACCAACTAAGATCACTCAAGCCATGCTCCTGAAGATAGGACACTTAGCCCACTCGGCTGATGTGAGGGCTACTAGATTAGAGGTTGTTGTGCCATGGATGATTGAGGCTGTTATTTTAGTTGCACTGACCCTCTCCAGGCTTCCGTTGATGATTTGACTGCAAGAGTCACAACCTGTGAGAGTACACAGGGGGAGTCTTCTGAGGTGACGACTTTGAGAACCGAGGTGGCAGATCTGAGGAAGAATGTGGACTACCTCAAGTCTACAGACTTCACCACCTTATTTGAGGCAGTTGAGACAGAGGATGCTCCTGCTACATCTTATATTCCACTGATTACCACCGGAGATGTACAGATATATGACATAGCAACTGATGAGTCAGAGTCAGAGACTAACGAGGAGCAGATTGAGATGAGAGAGAAGAGCATATATGGAGACTTTCCAGATCTGGAGGAGACTATTTTATAGTCGGTGATTCAGACATTGCTGACAGAGGCATCCAGGGCAGGCCCTAGTGGAGCTGGTATTGCTTTTGAGGTGACTCCAGGTACTGATACCCAAGTTAAGAGTGATGCACTGGCACTGATGCCCCGATAGATGGAGCGAATGTTTAGACACGATCCCTCTTTACCTCCTTCCCTGTCTTATTTTTATTGACTTTTTAGATATTTTCTTGCATTTGAGGACAAATAGCCTTTTTTTTGTGGTGGGGTGAGGCCTGATGAGTCCACAAATTGGACTCATTTAGGGCCATATTTTAATAGAATTAGTGTCCTCAAATGCTTCTTTTATCCCAATATCTGATAAAAGCTCTTAAGTTTCAGGTATTTGAAGTTTGAGTGGAAGCATGGACACTTAGGTGCAACAAGGAACAAAAAGGCTGAAAAAAATGAAGAAACTGAAGCCTGAGCATCGCCAAGCACACTTGGCGAATCGTCGAAGGGACGTACTTCGCCCTTTGTTCCAGTACGCGGAGCACTGAAGGAAGAAGATCAAATCGGCGGTTAAAAAGAGCAGTTGCAATGGTCCAGGAAGCAGTACAATATCGCCTAATGGTCCAGGACGCAGAGATGCTGTAGGCAAGCACAAAAGGCGATGAACCAGATGATGGACGAATCGCTGAGTTGATCGGCGATTCCCACTTACCTCGTCGAACGATCCGCCACAACACTATTACCTGAAACTATAAATACTAGCTCTTTATTAGTTTTAAAGCAGATCTGATCATTATTGTAATTTTTCACTTTAGCTTTCATATTTTCTCTCAAGTTTGGAGAGGGTTTTGTGGGAGACTTGAAGAAAGGAGTTCATCTTCCCCAAATTGGAAGTGGGTCTTCTCTATTCTTCTTCCTTTGCTTAAATCAAGGTTTAATTTCTTATACCCATTTGATGTCTCTATCATTTAGGTATAATTTCTTATTTCTTGATGTGTGGCTAAAAACCCTATTCTTGGGGTGTGATTTAGCAAATGTGTTGATATTATTGTTGGGTCTTGCTTGCTGATAGGTTAGATGCATTTTAATGGTGATTTTACCTAGTAGTTTTGGTCTAATTTAATGGGTTTATAGTAGCAAATACAAAACCACCCATGTGTTTTTCGCTTGCTCGAGAGAGAGGTCACGAAACCAAAACCGCTAGACTGATAGCCTAAGGAGTGGGTCAACATGAGGTTCAGCCCGAGTGAGTGAGCCCTAGTCCCATATCCTAACACTCAGCTCGAGAGAGTGAGTGGGGTAAGACGTAGGCTGGCCTTCATGCGGCAAATGGGTGTCCGAGAGGAACCCATTTGAAACGGGGTAAGTTGCCCGAGAGGGAACTTATTTCCATCTAAAGCTTTGCCTAGTCGCTATTATGTTGCTAATTTCCTATCGAAAGCATGTACCGAACGATTTATATCAATATATATTGCAGTCACACCCCATAACTTCTCCTCATACTTGAATTTTCTCTTTGTGTTTGTTGTTTTAGCTATACTTGTGACAAACCCCCATTGATATTTGACACTTTGGTGTCACCTACTTGAATTTACTTTGTTTTTATTCGATAATTTTTCAAACTACAGCTAATTAGAACGAAATTTTAGCCTAACTACTATTTTCACTACCACTCCCTTGGGACACGACCCCAACCCTTGGTTGGGTTACTCTATTATCGATGATCGTAGACACTCATACCGTAGGATAGTGTCGTTGGTCACGATAAACATCAAAATGGCGCCGCTGCCGGGGAGTGGTGTCACGTGAATATGTAGTTAACTAGAGCTTTTTGTTCTTTTTACTGTAGTTTTTTCTAAGTTTACTTTTAGTTTTGTTTTTCTTTGTTTATTGTTTGTGTATGAAGGTCTTCTACCTAGATCCAAAGGAGGGGTGATCACATGAAAATGAGACAAACCTCACTAATGGAACTTGAGTGAGGAGTTACGTTGTGCCACAACGTTATATAAGGCGCTTCTTGGGAGGCAACCCAAGGTCGTAAATTTAGGATTTTACTTTTATAAATAATGGTGTGCTGATGTTGCAGATAAACCGAGGAAAGTGTCGAAAATCTCAGGTTAGCGAGCAGAAAGTCCATTCCGCGAGTCGCTCAACAGGTCGGCAAGCCTGACTGGATCCGCTGTTTGGCTCAATAGAAGACTTGTACAGAGCTTATAAAACTCGGTGAACTCGAAAAACAACTCGGCACATCGCCAACCTGCTTGGCGATCTCGATGTAGACCGTTGATCTCACCCCAAAAAATTGAGGATTTTGAAGAGAGAGCAAGATAAATGACCACTCAGCGGACTGCTGAGTGGGTTGGAGATTTGACTAACATTGCCGAATGGACAAGAACTGAACGGTTATAAAGTGCCAAAAATCTCAGAATTTTTAAATTTTCCCACTCTCCCTCCTTTTAAACTTCTCAACTTCACATCAAGGTAATATTTTGTAGATTATTGCTTGCCTTTAGTATTGTAGTGGATAATTAGTGCTTGGAGTGGATTACATTGCCGCCTAGCATTTCAAAAGTATTTTAATCGGCATCTAAGGTTGGTTTTCCGAACCCCAAATTTATTTTTAGCAATTTTGTACTCATTCGCAATGATTTTTTTATTTGTTATTTGCATTTGAGGACAAATGTTTTTATTTGTGGTGGGGTGAGGCACAGCTTCTTTTTCTTGTTTTGGATACTTGTGTTTTGGTGTACATTTATGTTGTCTGTTTTTAATTGTGTTTTTAAAAACTGCTTTGCGATTGGTTGATGAGCATTGGCTTTCTTTTGGTTTAATTGCAAAATAATTTTGACCCTTCCGATAAATTTTTGTTTTTCAAAAATTTTTGCCACGTATCCGCTGCAAGAGAATCTGCTCTTTGACACATATATTAGACCGTAGCACAAGAGACAATTCGCTCTAGTCCCGTAACCAAGCGAAAGAGGATTCATGGACAGAAGCTGCGGGTAAACCCTCGGTTTGCCCTCAACTATATACGTTGATAGGGGATAACTTCTTTGCTAGCTACCAGCTAAAGGTGATACTATCTACAACTCCTGAAAGAAGGCCAAATAGTGTCTCATCCGACATTCCCTCTCTAAGGAATGCTTATTCAAACCATTTGTGGGAATTTGAGAATTTTCTTCTTTATCTCTTTCTCCTTGCTGGAAGGCTGTTTATGAACGGAAGGGAAGTAGAGGTAGAGGGTCCGAAGGAGAGAGGAGATCTCTACTCTTATCGTTAATTAGGTATGCCTCCAGATCTGAATGTATACCCTAGGCCAAGGGGTGCGATCCCCCGAGCAGCTCTTCATACTATGGGGTTATATAATCTCCTTGACCTTTCGATTGAGGGTATTCACGCTTGTGTTGAAAGTAGATGTTCTCATACAAATTTAAGTCTCAGTTTCGATCAATACCGATGACTTAAATAGTGCTGTCAATAGAACAAACATGAATGTGCAGCTACAATGAGACCAAATGAAGTTACATAGGCAATATGTGAACTCTTTGCATCTCGTTGTGATTAGCCATGTATCAAATTGATTCTCTTGTGATGATCGTTGCACACTAGCGAAAGTGTGTAGTCTTGCTTGGCTTTAGTATCAATGCCTTGTGTGATGAGTTACTTTGAGCCATGCATGAATAAACCTAGAATTTTCCCCGCTAGTCTGATTGATTTAGTAAGGTGTGCTCTTGAAATGATCTTAGGAAACTTTAAAGAGTGTGAGCCAATTTGACATATACCTCTTTTGTGACCCACCCGTGAGCGTGTGAAACTCTTTTGAACACCCCTTGATCCTTACCCTTCTTTGAAAGAAAACTTGATAAAACCTAGACCTCTATTCAACCACCACCTGTAATCCTCATGACTTGTGATGTAGTGAATAACGCTTAAGTTGGGGGTGTGGTGAAAAGGAAAAGGAGAAGTCAAGAAGTGCAAGAAAAGTCTCTTCTAACTCATGGTGTTGCAGAAAAATGGAAGCCCTCTATATATTAAAAAAAATAAAAAAAAGAAAGAATAAGAGAAAAAGAAAAAAGAAAAGAAAAGAATGAAAAAGAAGACTGTGGAATAAAAGTCCAAAAGAAATGGAGTTTCCAAGCAATCCATGGAGTGAATAATAGTAAGACTTAGAAGCACTAGAACAAAAATTTATAGAAGAAAGTGAAGAAAAGGAAGTGTTGAAAGCTCCACAATTCATGAGGATCTTTAGTCAATGAGCCTAAAATGACCATACCTTTGCACTCAGCCCTATTACAAGCCTTGAAAAGACCTTTTTGATCTTGAGTAAGCCGAATCGAAGATCAATTGGAAAATAAGGGCAAACCTATGGGTAAAAACATGCATTGTGTTCCTCTTTCTGAGTGTGAGCGTTGCATCTGATTCCTGATCTTAAATAAATTAGCTTTTGTGTGTGAATATGGAATCATTCTTTGTATGAGGGAATTCTGATACTGTGGTTGAGGTTGAACTTGCATTAGTAGCAAGTATTGTGAGCATGAGAATCTTTGGTAATGGTGTGTCACAACTTGAATCTTTGAGTACACAATTGATGTTTGCATGAGTAGTTTGAGTCTTGTTATGTATATTCATGATTTAGTCTTTTGTAGCACTAATTGAGACATCCTATTTGAACAGCTGAACTTGAGTTTTACTTGAGGACAAGCAAAAGTTTAAGTTGTGGATATTGATGAGTCCACAAATTGGACCTATTTAGGGCCATATTTTAATAGAATTAGTGTCCTCAAATGCTTCTTTTATCCCAATATCTTATAAAAACTCTTAAGTTTCAGGTATTTGAAGTTTGAGTGGAACCATGGACACTTAGGCGCAACAAGGAACAAAAAGGCAGAAAAGAATGAAGAAACTGAAGCCTGAGCATCGCCAAGCACACTTGGCGGGTCGCCGAAGGGACGTACTTCACCCTTTGTTCCAGTACGCGGAGCCCTGAAGGAAGACGATCAAATCGGCGGTAAAAAAGAGCAGTCGGAGCATCGCCGAACACTTCCGCAAAGCAGTACAATATCGTCCAATGGTGCAGGACGCAGAGATGCTATAGGAAAGCACATAAGGCGATGAACCAGATGACGGGTGAATAGCCAAGTCGATCGGCGATTCCCACTTACCTCACCGAACGATCCTCCGCAACACTATTTCATGAAACTATAAATACAAGCTCTCTATTAGTTTTCAAGTAGAATTGAACATTATTTTAATTTTTCACTTTAGCTTTCATATTTTCTCTCAAGTTTGGAGATGGTTTTGTGGGAGACTTGAAGAAAGGAGTTCATCTTCCCCAAATTGGAAGTGGGACTTCTCTATTCTTCTTCCTTTGCTTAAATCAAGGTTTAATTTCTTATACCCATTTGATGTCTCTATCATTTTAGGTATAATTTCTTATTTCTTGATGTGTGGCTAAAAACCCCTATTCTTGGGGTGTGATTTAGCAAATATGTGTTGATATTATTGTTGGGTCTTGCTTGCTGATAGGTTAGATGCTTTTTAATGGTGATTTCACCTAGTGGTTGTGGTCTAATTTAATGGGTTTGTAGTTGCAAATACAAAACCACTCATGTGTTTTCGGCTTGCTCGAGAGAGAGGTCACGAAACCAAGACCGCTAGACTGATGGCCTAATGAGTGGGTCGACATGAGGTTCAGATCGAAAGGGTGAGCCCTAGCCCCATATCCTAACACTCAGCTCGTGAGAGTGAGTGGGGTAAGGCGTAGGCTGGCCTTCATGTGGCAAATGGGTGTCTGAGAGGAATCCATTTGAAATAGGGTAAGTTGTTCGAGAGGGAACTTATTTCCATCTAAAGCTTAGCCTAGTCGCTATTATGTTGCTAATTTCCTATCGAAAGCATGTACCGAACGATTTATATCAATATATATTGCAGTCACACCCCATAACTTCTCCTCATACTTGAATTTTCTCTTTGTGTTTGTTGTTTTAGCTATACTTGTGACAAACCCCCATTGATATTTGACACTTTGGTGTCACCCACTTGAATTTACTTTGTTTTTATTCGGTAATTTCTTAAACTACAGCTAACTAGAATGAAATTCTAGCCTAACTACTATTTTCACTACCACTCCCTTGGGACACGACCCCAAACCTTGGTTGGGTTACTATATTATCAACGATCGTAGACACTCATACCGCAAGATAGTTTCGTTGGTCACGATAAGCATCAAAATGGCGCCGCTGCCGGGGAGTGGTGTCATGTGAAAATGTAGTTAACTAGAGTCCATTGAGCAAGCTCTCCCTTCCACTTCATCTGGCCAGGCAGCGAGCACACCACGTGCTTCTACTGCTTCTAGGCTTGTCTTGCTGCCCCTTGCTCCAGTCTAGAAATTGGAGACTTAGATGGCCATTCTTATTACAACATATTCAGCTTCGGATGAAGAAATCTATTGAAGAGTCGGTGTCACGACCCAAGGTAGCCCCTAGGTGTAACATGATGTATAGGACCCCGGAAGGCCTCATACAAGCCACTTAACATTCATAACATAAGAATAGACAAAAATATTTAAAAAACAATTTCAATGTATCAAAGTTGGAAATTCTAACATTTGTCTCATTAGCCATCTCTTACATAAGAATGAATTTGGGCCTAGCCCGTACATTATGTTCTAAAAACTGAAAATCAGGAAAGACTGAAAACAAGAAATGTTCGTCCTCGAAGCATGAGGACTCACCCAACTCGAAATCTCGTCAACGAACTCTAGCCATGAAACTGGAACCCTGACTGTCGGACCCTATATTTGGGGAAATATAGGCAAGAGTATGTGTCAGTACAAAAATATGTACCAAGTATGATAGCTATCCATAAATATTTGAAAAAGTACTTAAAAGATATACATTCATGAAATGCAATGACCAAGTTGAAACATGAGATACGAGGATTTGAAAACATGAGTCATAAAACATGATCAATGCACATAGCATTATCTTAACATGCATGAGATACTTCCTTGAAGTGATCTTAGTTCATCATATATTGCTTGTGGGAAGTAGCCTTCTAGCTAATGTTTAGATTATGTAGATCCATTAGATAATGTCTATATAGACAATCCTATGTTAACACATAGTTTATGGGACATAGGTAATCGCCACTTGTCCACTCGGTTCTAAACTTAACTTCCACAAAATAATTCTTATTCATATTCATCTTAGCTCTTAAAGGAACATGGGTAATCTCCTCTTGTCCTTACATCGTAAGATATGGGTAATCTCCTCTTGTCCTTCTATAAGAGAGCATGTGTAATCGCCTCTTGACTCATCATTAGAATAGCTTCTTAGGATTGGTTCATTTTAGGTGAGAAAGCCATTAAACCCTAAGAACCCTTATCATGTGAGAAAACCTTTCACTATTCATGCTTACAAGTGTATATGAGAAATCCTTTCAACAACAAAACAATAGCAACATCATTGATATTTCAATCTCAAAGCATCCTTAAAACATTAACATAGATTTCATGAGAACATGCTTGATTTCATAAACTTCTCTTTCATAATAAAAAACCCAAATTATTAAATCATAACTTGGAAAACATGGGGATTACATGGGTCCATGGGGAATCATCATAAAAGCATGGGATTAACTCAATTCATGCATAAGAGATCATAATTCAATCAATTAGATCAATAATTAAAGGAACCCATAACACAGAAGAATTTGGGAACTCCATGAAGGGAAGGTTTCCATGGAGGAAAATTATCATACCTCAATGCCAATTGCTTAAATTCAATTGAGGAATTGGAGACTTGAATTGGAACCCTACGTTGAACCCTTCTTCTTCAAGCTTTTCTAGAGAGAGAAATATTTGAGAGGAAGACTTTTTCTTCTTTTGTAAATTTGAGAGAATGACTTGAATGGGTTGATTTTGGGATTAAAATCACTTATATAAGGGTTTTAAGTAAGGGCAAAACGACATAATATCAAGATAAAATAATTAGGAAAAGATCCAACTGACTCTGACTTACAGCTGATGCGAGCCCATAGATGGAGGGCTTCACGAGCCATCTAGGAGTCCATGAGCCGTCTGGGCAGTTGTGGTCCCTCGACCACTGGCTAGGCTAGACCTTCCCTTCCACACGACCACCACCACGAGTCGTGGTGCCCTTCACGACATGTCTGGGCTCCATGAAGGGTGCCATTGCTTAGTCATGGGCTGGAGATCTCCCATTTGACTCCATTTTCTATACTTCTGAATTCGGAGGTGTTACATTATCTCCCCCATTCATCCTCGAATGGGATTCTAGACATCTCATGAAAGAAAAGAACACATATCTAGCAGCCTAACAAGCATGCAATCACATAATTACATATATCCGAGGACTAAACATCAATTCCAAGCTAAAGCATGTTCAAAACATCATATCATGAAGTCTATATGCAACTCATACTCAAATGCACATAAACATGTAGAAATCAATCAACTTGACTCATTTTCTCTAAACTTAAGCTTTTTCATAAACATGCATAAATGAGGAAATCATGGGAATATCTAAGACACATGACACCAAAGTGTAAACCATGAGGAACATCAATACCTCAAGATAGAGTAGCGGTAGAAGGAAAGAGATGAGGATAACAGGACATCATATTGGCCTTAGTCTCCCAAGCAGAATCCTCAATTATTTGATTCCTCCACAATACTTTCTTGGAAACAACTTCTGTATTTCTCAACTTCTCGACCTATCGGTCTAAAATCTCAATCGAAGCTCCTTCATAAGAAAGATTCTCACAAACTCCCAAATCTTCTAAGGGAACTATAGATGTCGGATTACCAACACATTTCTTCAACATGGAGACGTGGAAAACTGGATGCATCGATGCAACCTGATTAGGCAATTCTAGTTCATAAGCAACCTTACCAATGCGCCTCAAAATCTAATATGGGCCTACATATAGGGGACTAAGCTTTCCTTTCTTACGAAACCTCATTACACCCTTCATGGGTGAAACTTTCAGATAGACCCAATCATTAACATCAAACTCCAGATCTTTCCTTCTAACGTCAGCATATGACTTTTGTCGACTTTGAGCCATTTTCAATATATCTCTAATAAGTCAAACTTTTTCCATAGCCTCATGTGCCAACTTGGGAACTATTAGGGAAACTTCACCCATCTCAAACCAACCTATAGGAGATCTACACCTTCTACCATACAAGGCCTCAAATGGAGCTATACCAATACTTGGGTAGGATAATTCTTCTCATGAATCTTAAGTTGCTTTGATGCGTCAACAATAACTTCCCTATTTTGCTTAAGCACACATCCTAGCCTAATTCTTGAGGCATCATAATAAACAACAAAACCATCAGTCCCTTCCAGTATAGTCAACACCGGAGCGGAAGTAAGTCTGTCTTTCAATTTCTAAAAACTCCTTTCACATGCTTCAGACCATAAGAACTTAGCCTTCTAATGCCGTCAATGGAGAGGCAATCGATGAAAACCCCTCAACAAACCTTCTGTAGTAACCAACCAAACCCAATAAGCTTTTAATGTCTGAAAGGGATAGAGGTCTAGGCCAACTCTTAACCAAATCCGTCTTCTTAGGATCTACCTCAATACCCTTACTTGAAACAATATGACCAAGGAAAGCTACAGACTTTAGCCAAAACTCACACTTGCTATACTTTGAAAAGAGCTGTTGGTCCTTGAGAATTTGCAACACAATTCTCAAATAATTGATGTGATCATCCTCACTTCTCGAATAGTTCAATATATAATCAATGAATACAATCACAAACATGTCAAGTTATTGTCTAAACACTTTGTTCATCAAATCCATAAATGCTTCCATAACATTAGTCAAACAAAATGACATTACCAAAAACTCATAATGACCATACCAAGTTTGAAAAGCTATCTTCGGAATGTCATATTCTTTCACCCTTAATTGCTGATAACCCAACTGAAGGTCAATTTTAGAGAAGTAAATCGCTCTTTGAAGTTGGTCAAACAAATCATCTATCTTTGGTAGAGGATACTTATTATTAACGATAACCTTGGTCAATTGTCGGTAGTCGATAGACACATGGAGCAAACCATCTTTCTTTCTAACAAACAAAACTGGAGCACCCCATGGAGAGATGCTCGGTCGGATGAAACCCTTATTAAAAAAAAATTCCAATTGTTCCTTCAACTCCTTTAGTTCTGTCGGAGCTATTCGCTAAGGAGGAATAGATATAGGTTGCATATCTAGGAAAAGATCAATACCGAAGTCTATTTCCCTTTCAGACTGGGTAAGTCATCTGGGAATACTTCCAGAAATTCTTTTACTACGGGGATCGACTCAAGAGTAGGCTTTTCAGAATCTACATCCCTCACCCTAACTAGATCGTAGATAAAATCCTTAGTGATCATCTTTCTAGCTTTAAGACAAAAGACAAACTAACCCTTAGGCATAAAATTTCCCCCTTTCCGCTCTAGGACAGGCTCATTCAGGAGCTAAAACTTGACTACATGAGTTCTAAAATCAATAGAAGCATAACATGAGTGAAGCCAATCCATACCAAGGATAACATCAAAGTCTAACATATTGAGCTCTACGAAATAAACAAGATTAACTCTATGGGACAAGGAGATGGGACACTTTTTGTAGATCTTCTTAGCCACAATAAAATCACCAACAGGAGTAGAGATAGAAAAAAGATCTAAAAAAACATCCAAAACAACAACGAACCTCATAAAGACATATGGTGTCATAAAAGAAAAGAAAGCACCGGGGTCAAGTAAAGCATAAACATCGAGTTGAAAGACTATAAACATACCGGTAACCACATCGGGAAAACCCTCTTGTTCACCACGACTCTGGAGTGCATAAAATATTTTTTGCTTGGGAGCATTTGGACCTGAACCACTTGGACCAGATGAATGATTAGGTTAAGCCCTTTAGCGATTATCTGTTTCATTCTTAGAAACCAAAGGATAATCTCTTATCTTGTGGTCCATCTTACCACAACCAAAACAAACATTGGAACCCGCTAGGCACTTACCCTCGTGATTCATTCCACACTTAGCACAAGTAGGCAATAAGGACAAACTACAATTTCCTCCTTGAGGCTTAGGGTTAGACATCCTCTCCTTGTTGAACCTAGAGAGATCATTGGAGGAACTTTGACGGGAAAACCCTTATCGAAATCTACAACGACCATGCCCATCGAACCTTGCATGTGAGAAATTACCATTACCCGTTTTAGCGCTCTTTGTCTACCTAGAATTTTCCAAAAGTTTCTCTTCTTCAATTTGTTGAGAATGAACCATGAGACAAGAGATATCCATCTCATTAACAAGCATGGCGGTACGACATTCCTTAACCACTATTTTGGACACACCCAAAGCAAACTTGCTCATGCTTTCCCTAGGGTCAACAATTATAGTAGGAGAATATTGAGACAATTGTGTGAACTTAAAAGCATATTCCTTCACACTGATACTTCCTTGACGAAGGTTGATGAACTCAAGCACCTTGGGCCGTCACTGCTTGGGCCAACCCTTGAAATCAGCTCCAAACTCCGCATTAGTCACTTTCTTGGCTAAAGGACCAACAAGGACTTAAGGACCACGAGAAGGAGCTTCTTCTTTTGTATTCTCCTTCACATTCCTTCTAGCATAAGCTCTTGAGTAGCCATATCCTATAGAGCATCGGAAGGATTAGGAGAGAGAGACCGGATAGAGTTAAACTTGATGACTTCGAGATCGGACTCATTTAGGGCTTTGTTTATATAGATTTAGTGTCCTCAAATGCTTAATTTGTTCCATAAACTGATGTTAAATCCTTGATTTTCAGGTACATGGATTGAGGAACAAAGCAAGGACACTAACATGCAAAAAAGAACAAAAAAAATTGAAGAATTGAAGAAAGGCAAGCATGGTGATCGCCAAGAGCACTCGGTGAATCGCCGAGTGGCTAGCTTGACCGCCTAAAGTTCTAGTGTGCTATCCCCAACGGAAGAAACCAAATTGGCGATAAAAGAAGCAGTCGACACATTTTTGAGTAGTTTTGCGAGGCCAAGATAGGTTGCTGAAAGTTAAAGACCTTGAGAATGTTGAATGTCAAGGCGAAAAGGTGATGGAAGAGGTCAAAGAGCGACTCACCGAGTTGTTCGGTGTGCCTGACTTACCTCACCGAATGGCCATTCATAGCTTATTTCTGGCAACTATAAATAAGATTTTGAACATTTAGGTTAGTATCTTGACAAATCTTGAGATAGCTGGACAATACGAAATTAGATTAGAACAATTTTCTCTACAATTTTTCTTAGTTTTTTGAAGAACCTTAGAGATTAAATTTGGAGATTGTGGAAGTGCGTTTCGAATATTCTGCAAATTGAGCATTGTAAAGACTAAATATCTCTTACCCAATTGATGGATAATCAATTCGGTAATAATTTTTACCTTTTTATGATGTTTGGCTAAAACCCCAATTCTTGGGGTGTGATCATGTGATTATGGGTTGAATTATTTTATGGGTATTGTTAATTACTAGTTTAAATGCTATTTTGACGTAAGTTTAATCATTAATCATGGGTTAATTTATGAGTTGTAGTTGCAAATGCAACTCTACCTTTGTGTCATTGGCTTGCTCGAGAGAGAGGTTTTAGAACTAAGATTATTGATTGATGATTTATGGGTATAGGTTTGATCTGGGTTTAGCTCGAGAGAGTGAATCCTAAAACCGATTCCACCCATCTAGCTCGAAAGGGTGGATGTATTAATGTGTGGGCTATTCTTCATTGTCATGCTTGTTGATGTTTGAAAAAAATCACCTGATTTGGGGTAGTTGTTCGAGAGAAAACTATCTTCCTGATAGTCTAGACTACTCACTGAAATTTAGTTATTTACTAGTAGTTGCAATTACCCATATGACTATATTTGCCTATAATCGATCACATCCCGAGAATCCATCTTCCTATTGTTAGTTCGAATTGTTTGTGACTGCTTGTAGATGATAATTACAAACCAAATCCCCCATCTAACATTCGTGTCACCCCTTTAATTTGATTAATGTTTTTTTCGATAATTTTTATTCCTATGGCTGATTAGACCACGTTTGCACTTCCTATTTGAATTTGAAACACGTACCGCTCCCTGTGGGATTCGATCCCAACTCATTTAGTTAGGTTTTATATTGAGTTAAGATCGTTGACACCTAGAATTGGATAAGGTGTGCTTGGAACGTTTAATCAAAATGGCACCGCTGCGGGGGAGTTGTGTTGCTTGAAATTCTTTTGGTGAAGTTAAATTGTGTTCTTTTTAGTTATAGTTGAATCTACTTAATTTTACTTTTGGTTTTTGTGTTGCTTGTTAAAACAGACGAGGAAATGAGTGTTAATAGAAGTAATGGTATCCAAAGGGGCCACCAAGATGATGTCGAAAACCTCAACGATGTCAATGAACCAAACATCAATGACCCAACCTAAATGGGTGGTGTTGGGACCATTCGTTTGCCTCCAGTCGAAGGAAACGCTGTGTTTCACATCACAAGCACTATGCTTCAGCTCCCTCAACTGAAGGGTTTGTTTGGAGGGCTAGATCATGAGGATCCCCATGAGCATATCAGAAATTATGTTGATGTATGTGGACCGTTTTCATTTAAGAACATATTGCAAGAATCGGTCCGACTGGGGTTGTTCCCATTTTCTCTAATGGGGGAGGAAAGCAAGTGGTTGGCTGATCGAGTTGCCAAAAGATTCTATCACTTCGAGGGATGAACTTACAACTGCATTCCAAGTACGATTCTTTCCTCCATTGAAGATGATGATACTTAGGGATGGTATCAAAAGTTTCAAGCGCTTTGAGGGTGAGCCAATCCATGAGACATGGCTAAGGTTTAAGAAGCTAATGTTGTAGTGCCCAACTCATGGACTTTTAAATATGGTGCCGCTGGAATGTTTATATAGAGGTCTTGATTTGGTAAACAGAGGAGTGGCTGACCAACTTTCTCCAGGTGGTATATTGCGACAGCCCTACGCAATAGTTTCCCAACTCCTCGATTGCATGACCAAGAGAAACAAGGCATGGTATACTCGCGAAGATCAAGTCTCTCATCTCACTTATAAAATGACAAAACAACACATCATAACGGATCAAGAGAGAGACCAGAACTTGGCCAAAATGATGACCGAGCTGGATATCTTGGCCAAAGATATCATGGAATCCGAAGCGTTGTACAATAAAGAAGTAAACTTCCTAGCCAATCAAGGGGGAAGTCATCGTGCAAACTACCCAAGGCAAGGTGGTAACCAAGAATGAAATAAAGAGGGGGATAAGGATATGTATGTTCCTCTCCATAAGCGTCCAAAGTCCAAGGACTCTGGGAGTGGCCGGACAAAAATATACTCTCACGTATTCTCAGCAAAGTCGAAGAGTCCGACAAAGTGTTGAAAGAGATAAAAGAGGATGTCTCGACTCTCAATAAGATGGTGACCTCCCATTCTGTCTCTATCAAGTAGCTGGAGACCCAAATGGGTCAAATTTCTTCGCATTTGAACCCAAGAAAACAAGGGGGTTGCCTAGTGATACTATGTCAAACCCCAAGAATGAAGCTTGAATGGGTACTTGCGTCATTCCACGACATTAACTAAGGTGCTTCTTAAGAGGCAACCCAAGTTTTTAATGCTTTGTGTTTGATTTTGAATAACGGGTGTTGATTGTGCGGGTTGAAAAAAAGAATGTGTCTAAGAATGTGCAGGTTGGCGAGCCAAGAGTCCAGTCGGTGACTCATCGAAGAGGTTGGCGAGCAAATATTGGACCGCCATTGGACTCACAAAAATATTAGGTGGGAGTCAACTCGGCAGGCCAATGGCTGAATTGGCGACTCGCGGAATAGGTTAGCGATCCTAATTTTGTCCACCGTTTGGACCCCTAAATTGACTGGATGTCCTTTAGAAATTGGCGAGGTAAGTTACCACTCGGCGCATCACCGAGTGGTTCGGCGTGGTCGACTAATACCACCGAAAGGTCCTTGAACTGAAATGTTTTAAAAGGCTAAACGGTTTAAAATTTCAAAATCTTTTGCATTCTCTCATTTCTAACCCCGTACACTCTTACCCGCACTCTAGATTTTCATTACTTTCCCATTTTTATTGTTTTTTGTGTGTTGATATCGTGCTCGGATTTGGATTACATTGCCGCCTAGCTTATCAAATTCTCAATTCAGCAATCAGGTTGGTTTTCCGAACCCCAAACTCTAGATTAGTAGTTGAACTCAAATGATCTTGGTAAATGTGTGTTGTTGTGTGCTGGGCTGATGAATGAGAGATCTGGACTCATTTAGGGCATTGTTTATATAATTTTAGTGTCCTCAAATGTTTATTTTGTGCCAATAACTGAAGTTAAATCCTTGATTTCCAGGAATATGGATTAAGGAACAAAGCAAGGACACTAGCAGGAAAAAAGGAACAAACCAGGTTGAAGAAATAAAGAAGAGCGAGCCTGAGGATCGCCAATAGCATTCAACATGTCGCAGAGTGGTTCATGAGACCACCTAAAGTTCCAGTGTGCCAATCCCCGAAGGAAAGAACCAAGTTGGTGATAGAAAGAAGCAGTCAGTGGATCACCGAGTGATTCCCCGAAGCCAAGATAGCTCGCCCAAAGTTACAGACCTTGAGGATTCTGAGTACCTAGACAAATGGGCGATGAAAGATACCAAAGGGTGGCTCGCCAAATGGTTCAGCGAGCCCGACTTACTTTGCTGAGTGACTCTTTGCAGCACCTTTTTGGCACCTATAAATACGTTTTTGAACATTTAGTTTAGGAGCTATTATTCAATTTTTTTCTATCTTCGTACAAAATAATCTAAAGAACATCCGGAGACAATTTTCTCTAGTTTTCTTTTAGCTTTGAAGAATTGAAGAAATTCACTTTTGAGAAATTGGAAGTGGGTCTTTGAAATTCATTAAATTGGAGCATCGTAAGGACGAAATTACTCTTACCCAATTGATGGATAATCAATTTGGTAATGGTTTTTTACCTTTTTATAATGTCTAGCTAAACATCAATTCTTGGAGTGTGATTATGTGATTATGGGCTAATTCAGCTTATGGGTATTGCTAATTGTTAGTTTAAATGCTATTTAGAAGTGAGTTTAATAATCAATTGTGCTTTAATTTAAGAGTTGCAGTTGCAAATGCAGTTCTATGTTTGCATTCTTGGCTTGCTTGAGAGAGAGATTTTAGAACTAAAATTATTGATTGATGGTTTGTGGGTATTGGGTTGACTTGGGTTCAGCTCGAGTGAGTGAATCCTAAACCCAATCCCACACATTAAGCTCTAGAGAGTAAATGGATTAAGGTGTGGGCTAGTCGTATTTGCATGCTTGTTGATGTTCGAGAGAAATTACTTGATTCGGGGTAAATTGTTCGAGAGAAAATTTACCTCCACTATTGCCTAGCCTACTCACTAATAGCTAGCTATTTACTAATAGTTGAAATTACCCATATATCTATACTAGCCTATAAGCAATCACATCCGAAGAACCTGTTTCATTATTGTTAATTCGTATCGTTGTGATTACTGTTTGTAGTTGATCATAAAAACCAAAACCCCCCATTTGACATTCGTGTCACCCCTTAATTTAAAAGATGTCTTTATTCGATAATTCTTATTCCTATGACAAATTTGAAGATGTTCATACTTCTCAATTAAATCTGAAACACGTACAGCTCCCTGTGGGATTCCACCCCATCTCATTTAGTTGAGTTATATACTGATTAACGATCGTTGACGCTTAGAATTGGATGAAGTGTCTTTGAAACGTTATTAATCAAAATGGTGCCACTGCCGGGGAAGGGTGTTGTTTGAAATTCTTTTGGTGAAGTTGATTTTTGTTCTTTTTAGTCATAGTTGAATCTACTTACCTTTAGTTTTGGTTTTTGTGTTGCTGTTGAAAACAGAGGAAATGAACATATTTGGTAGCAACGGTAACCAAGTGGATCACCCTCCTTCAATGATGATAATTCTTAGGGATAACATCCTAAATTTCAAGCACTTGGAGGGTGAGACAATCCATGAGTTGTGGCTGAGATTTAAGGCACTATTGCTGCAGTGCCCAATTCATAGAATCCTAGATAAGGTGCTACTGGATTTTTTCTATAGGGGTCTTGGTCCTGAGAACAGAGGAGTGGCTGAGCAATTTTCTTTGGGTGGTCTAACACGACAACCCTATGCAATAGTAGTCCAACTCCTCGATCGCATGACTAAGACCAACAAGAAGCAAGGGAGGGACCAAAATTTGGCCAAACTGTTGACTCAGCTAGATCTCTTGGCCAAAAAGATCATGGAATTTGAAGTACTGTACAAAAAGAAAGATAGGTACATTCCCCCTTATGAGCATAAAAAACCTAATGATTATGAGGGTGGACAGATAGAAGAGATAATCTCACTCATTCTCTACGAAGTCGAAGAACACAACAGAGTGTTGAAAGAAATAAAAGAGAATGTCTCAATGCTAAATCAGATGACTGCTTCTCAATCCATATCTATTCAGCTACTCGAGACCCAAATGGGTCATATGTTGTCTCGTCTCTACTTGAGACAACAAAGAGGGTTGCCTAGTGGCACTATGGCGAACCCCAAGAACGAAGCTTGAGTGGGTACTTGCGTCATGCCACGACGTTAAATAAGACACTTCTTGGGAGGCAACCCAAGTTTTTATTGCCTTATTTTGGTTTTTGGAATAATGGGTGTTGATTGTGCAAGTGAAAAAGTGGAATGTGTTTGAAATATGGAGGTTGGCGAGCCAAGAGTCCAGTTGGTGACTCACCGAAGAGGTCGGCGAGCCTAACTTGGACCTCCGTTGGACTCAAGATATTACAATGATGGAGTCTGTAAAACTCGACGGGCCCAAGGACTAGTCAGTGACTCACCAAAAAGGTCGGCGAGCTCGACTTTGTCCGCCGTATGGACTCCCAAATTAACTGGAGGTCCTGTAAAACTCGGCGAGGTAAGTAACAACTCAGCGTGTCGCCGAGTGATTCGGCAAAAATGACTAATATCGTCGAAGGGTCATGAACTGAACGGTTTTTAAAGGCCAAAGGTTTAAACTTTAAGACTCTTTCACATTCCCTCACTTTTAACTTCATACAAGCACACTCGCACTCAATATTTTCTTTATTCTTGCATTTTGTCACATTTTTGTTTGTTGATCTTGTGTTCGGAGTTGGAATTCTTTGCTGCCTAGCATTACAAAATCAGAATTTGGCATTAAAGGTGGGTTTTTCCAAACCCCGAACTCTTAAATGGCGGTTAAACTCAAATGCATTTGTTTAATTCTTATTCATGTGTGTTGGGCCTCTCTAAAATCATAAATGTGTGCTAATTGCTTTTCATATTCTCGTAAATGTGTTAAAATTGCCTAAATGGTTGATTTCCCAAATTTTGTGCTTTTAAATTGATCATAAACTTATGGTTTGCTTTATATTGTTGTTGGGTCTAGTCGGGTGAAGTTTGAGTAAACCCCATTGCTCTAAATGACGTGCTTTGCCCAATGATGGAGCATTTGACGTCATTCTAAAGGGCTAAAGTCGTCAAATGGCAAATTTTGGCCAAACCGGGGAAGTCTGAGTACCTCAGTGGCATGGTTCATATGGGTCTGGGCTTAATTGAGCATATATGTTGTTTGATTATTTTTTCGGGGACTGCAATTTTAATTTTGGGAGTCGGGGTTGAAAATGGGCACATTGGGCATTTTGGCGAGCTGGGTCGAGCTCGCTTAACCACTCGGCGGTTTGCTGAAGTCCCCCTAGATCGCCTTTAATTTCATGAATTGGTTGAGTTTGGTTCTGTAACTTTCGGTGAGAATCCTGAGCTCACCGAGTTCACTCACCGAGTTCACTCACCGACTCACCAAAAGTCTCCCTTGATCGCTCTTTCTACGCCTCTAACCCCTAAAACATACTTTAATTTTTGTGGGCTAGACTGAGTGCGCCGAATGGGGTCGGTGATTTGCCGAAAGGCCCTATAATTTGCCGACCTAGCATTTTACTGGGAAATTTTCAGGCCAATCCTTTCGGCTAGCCCGATCTGGCTCACCAAAGTGATTCGGCGACTATTTCTGCCACATGATTTCTACAATTTTCTTGAGATTGTCTCTAACTATTTTCGATGTGTTTTTCATATATGGCTAGGACCAACTTTGGCGATAGTGGTATGCCGCCTCGAAAAAGAGCACGGGGTATTTTTATCAATGAGGGAGCAGTTACTCCCTCTAAAAAGGGAAAACAAGCACTTTCAAAAGGAGGCGAATGAAAGGGAAAAGTACCCACAACTGAGATACCGAAGCACAACTCTGACAGTGATGGCGAGTCTTTCAAAACCTAGGCTACATTCATTAAGCCTGAGGATGACCAACCTCTGCAATCCCGGTGAGCTGAGATTCATTCCAGATTTCGTCAAGGTCCGTCTAAGATCTCAAAGGCTATCCATTTTGCTGCTGATATAGTGCCGGCTCTGGCACAAATGGTGGTTCCAGTGCCAGCAGTTTAGGGTCCTCTTCCTCGATTACTCAATAGGCTAAAGGCCGAGGGATTGAGGATGATTCTCGAGGAGAAACTGTTGTCCACAGAGGGACTAGAGGGCAGATATTCTAGGGTGACCGACATACTCCGATACCATCGCTTTAACATCTTCACCAAGCCTTGAGACCCGTATATCCCCACCTGGGTTTGTCAGTTCTACGCTACGTATGGTGAGCTAGTTCCCCAGGCGAAGAAGAAGGCCAACCCCTTCGGACCGGTGAAGTCCGTAGTAGTCCGGTGGAAAGAAGTGGGGTGCAACTGCGATCACATCAATGCTGCACTTGACAGAGCCAGGTGGTTTAAGCATCAGTATGAAAGGCAAGCTACAACACAGGCCCTGGATGATCTGAAGGGCTGGCTTGCTCTCCTTATTTCTGACACCACCCTAAGGTGGATTGAGGCAGGATCTCCGATCGAGAAGAAGAATTTAAATGTAGCTGCGCGGTACTAGTTTGGATTCATCAGCAACTCCATCATGCCCTCAAAGAATGAGTCCATCCTCTTCCACCCCAAGGCGTCCTGTTTAGGATCCATCATCGCACATAAGAGGTTCAACTTGGGACTCATCTTTGAGAAGGAGATGGCCATGAGGGCCAAACAACATCAGATGTCCCTTCCCTTCCCGGTCCTAATTACAGATCTATGCTAGCATGCTAGAGTCCCCGTGATGAGAATAGGGACATAGAGGTTACCCCCATATCTTCCACAGCTAACCGGCGCATAGAGGCCGAGTACACTCGAAACAAGGATGATAGGAGGAGAGCGGCTTCGGTAGATGCATCCCCAGAGGTTTATGTTAATTCTATACCTGTAGAGGTATTTTTGCCTACTCCGGCCTCCGGGACTTTAGGTACACCTGCCTCCACTTCTTTCCAGGCACCTGGTTCTTTTGCTGCTTCTAACCCACCAGGATTACTCAGGTCATGATCCTGAAGATGGGGCACTTAGCCCATTCTACCGATGTGCGGGCTACCCGGCTAGAGGCCAAGTACCTTGGATGATTGAACGGGCCATCCTAGTTGCGTTGACACCCATCCGGACACCTATTGACACTTTCACAACGAGAGTAGAGACTTGTGAGAGTCGATAGGGGGCTAATTCAGAGATGACGGCTTTGAAAGCCGAGGTTGCAGACTTGAGGAAGGACGTGGACTATCTAAAGTCTACGGACTTCACCTCTTTGTTTGAGGAAGTTGAGACTCAGGGTGTTCCGGGCAGTTCTGAGATGCTTCCAGCTACCACTGAAGATATACCTATGGAGGATGTGGCAACTTATGTGTTAGAGGTGGAGACCGATGAGGAGTAGCTTGGGGAGCGAGATGCCACCGAATATGATGACCTGGCCATCTTGGAGGATGCGATGTTCGAGACTTCCCGACAGACCTCCTTTAGAGACACCACCATGGCTGGGCCTAGTGGAGCTAGTGCAGATGTGACACCGGGCATTGATGCCCTGACATATTGAGCGACTATTTAGACATGACTTTTATTTACCTCCCTCTCTGTCATTTTTATTGACTGTTTATTATTTTGTTGCATTTGAGGACAACTGCATTTTTATTTGTGGTGGGGTGAGGTATTTCCATACCTACCTCTTGTGACTATATTTTGTATATATTGGGTTTTTGTGTTTAAATTGTGTTTTGGTTTCTATCTTGTGGATGTTTGAGCTTGTGGCTCTTTTTTATGACTGAAATGGTTTTTAACCTTTCTAAAAATTGAGGAATTTCCATATCTACTTCTTGTGACTATATTTTGTATATATTGGATTTTTGTGTTTAAATTGTGGTTTGGTTTCTATCTTGTGGATGTTTGAGCTTGTGGCTCCTTATTATGAATGAAAATGGTTTTTAACCATTATAAATTTTTTTGTCACTTTTGTTATGTGTGAATGTGGTTGTTCTTGTGCAAATTTAAGCATCGGTCATGATCAATACTAATGACTTGAATAGTGCTCCTAATCGAACAAAATGAATGCGCGGCTACGATGAGGCCAAATGAAGTTGCATAAACAATCTGTGAAATTTTTGCATCTCGTTGTGACTAGCCGATTATCGAATGAGTCTCTTGTGATGAACATTGCACACTAGCAAAAGTGTGGAGTCTTGTTTGATATTGGTGTCAATGCCTTGTGTGATGAGCTTATTGTGAACCTTGTGTGGTGACACCTAAAATTTTCCCCATTGGTCCGTTGACTAAGTGATGCAAGCTCTTGAAATGATCTTAGGAAACAACTTTGAAGAGTGAAACAATGTGACAATATACCTCTTTTGTGGCCAACCTTGTGAGTTGTGTGAACCTTGCTTAAACACCTTTGAGCCTCATCCTTTTCTTGGAAGAAACTTGATGAAATTGTGACCCCTCTTTATCCATTCACCTATAATCATCATGAAGTGTGGTTTGTTTGAATAGCCAACTTAGGCAAAAAAGCCTAAGTTAGAGGTGTGGAGAAAAGAGAAAGTAAATTAAGAAGTGTGAAGAAGTCCCCATTTAATCCATGGTTTTGAAAAAGATGGAACCCCTGCCTATAAAAAAAAGAAAGAGAAAGAAAAGAAGAAAGAAAAAGAATGAAAAAGTTGTGAAATAAAGCAAAGGAAATGGGGTGTCCGAAAAGTTGAATTATATGGTGAATTTTGAGCACAAGTAAAAATGCTGAAGAAAAGTGATATTCAGAGCACATTTCATGAGGGTAGAAACCACTGAACCTAAATTATCATACCTTTAAACTCAGCCCCGTTACAAGCTTTGAAAATACCTTTTTGATCTTGAGTGAGCTGAAACGAATGTTGATTGCAAAATAAGGGTAAGTCTATGGGTGGAGTCATGCATGTGTTCATATTTGTAAGTGTGAGAGTCTTGTGTGATTCCAGAGCTATGAATTGTTGAAGAATAGTGTGTGAATATGGAATCATCTTTGTTGTAAGGGCATTTGGGTACCTTTGTTGAGGTTGAACTTGCATTTGAAGCAAGTATTATGAACTTGAGCATCTTTAATAATGGCGAGTCACAATTTGAATCTTTGAGTGCATAATTGATCCTTGTATAAGTAAGTTGTCTTGTTGTGTGTATTCATGATTGAGACTTATGTAGCACTGTTTGAGACATCCTTTTTGAACTGCTGAACTTGAGTTTTACTTGAGGACAAGCAAAAGTTTAAGTTGGGGGTGTTGATCAGTCCGAGATTTGGACTCATTTAGGGATTTGTTTATATAGTTTTAATGTCCTCAAATGATTATTTCGTGCCAATAACTAATCTTAAATCCTTGATTTTCAAGAATATGGATTGAGGAACAAAGCAAGGACACTAGCAGGCAAACAGGAACAAACAAGGCAGAAGAAATGAAGAAGGGCGAGCCTGAGAATCGCCAAGAGCATTCGGCGTGTCGCCGAGTGACTCATCAGAATGCCTAAAGTTCTAGTGTGTCAAGCCCTGAGGGAATGAGCCAAGTTGGCGATGGAAAAGAGCAGTCGGCGGATCACCGAGTGATTTTGTGAAGACAAGATAACTCGTCCAAAGTTACAGACCTTGAGGATGTTGAGTAGCAAGGCAAATGGGTGATGGAAGATACCAAAGGGTGGCTCGTCGAGTGGTTCAGCAAGCCTGACCTACTTTGCCGAGTGATGTTTCGTAACACATTTTTGACTACTATAAATACATTTTAGAACATTTAGTTAAGGAGCTATTATTACGTTTTTATATATCTTCGTACAAAATACTCTAAAGAACATCTGGAGATAGTTTTCTTCAGATTTTCTTTAAGCTTTGAAGAATTAAAGAAATTCACTTTTGAGAAATTGGAAGTGGGTCTTTGAAGTTTATCAAATTGGAGCATTGTAAGGACGAAATTACTCTTACCCAGTTGATGGATAATCAATTTGGTAATGGTTTTTACCTTTTTAATAATGTCTAGCTAAATCCCCAATTCTTGGGGGTGTGATTATGTGATTATGAGCTGATTTAGCTTATGGGTATTGCTAATTGTTAGTTTAAATGCTATTCAGAAGTGAGTTTAATCATTAATTGTGGCTTAATTTAAGAGTTGTTGTTGCAAATGCAGTTCTATGTATGTGTTCTTGGCTTGCTCGAGAGAGAGGTTTTAGAACTAAAATTATTGATTAATGGTTTGTGGGTATTGGGTTGACATGTGTTCAGCTCGAGAGAGTGAATCCTGAACCCAATCCCACACATTCAGCTCGAGAGGGTGAATGGATTAAGGTGCGGGCTGGTCGTATTTTGCATGCTTGTTGATGTTCGAGAGAAATCACTTGAATCGGGGTAAATTGTTCGAGGGAAAATTTACCTCCACTATAGCCTAGCCTACTCACTAATATCTAGCTATTTACTAATAGTTGCAATTACCCATATATCTATACTAGCCTATAATCAATCACATCCGAAGAAACCGTCTCATTATTCGTAATTCGTATCGTTGTGATTACTGTTGACATTCGTGTCACCCCTTAATTTTAATGATGTTTTTATTTGATAATTTTTATTCCTATGACTGATTTGACCATGTTCATACTTTCCAATTGAATCTGAAACACGTACCGCTCTGTGTGGGATTCGACCCCAACTCATTTAGTTGGGTTATATACTGATTAACGATCGTTGACACTTAGAATTGGATGAAGTATCTTTAAAATATTATTAATCATGGTCCTGTGTTTTAATCGTATTTGATGTGTTGTTGTGCCTATTTTGTGTTTCGAAATTGTGCCTATTTGCTTAAAAAGATGATTTCCTGAGTTTTGTGCATTAAAATTGACTCTAAAATTTTGGGTTGCACTTATTTTATATTGGGTCTAGTTGGGTGAAGTCTAAGTAACCTCCAATTGTGCTAAATGGCGTACTTTGCCCAATGATGGAGCATTTGACGTCATTCTTAAGAGCATAAGTCGTCAAATAGCTAATTTTGGCCAAATTTGGGGAAGTCTGAGTACCCCGGAGACATGGGTTGATTGGGTCTAGTCCTAATTGCATAATGTGTGAGTTTGATTTTGATTTCGGGGGTTGCGGGCTTGATTTTTGGAACTGGTTCAACGAGTCTTTCTGCAACTTGAATTCTGCAAACTTTCTTGAAATTTTTCTAACTCTTTTTGATGTGTTTTGCAGATATGGCTAGACCCAAGGTACCCAGATGAGACATGCCACCCCGTAAACGGTCAAAGGAATTGTTATCAATGAGGATACAACAACATCCAAAGGAAAGGCATCTAAACTTCCTACCACTAGTGGGAAAGCCAAAGGCAAGGGCAAGGCGCCCACATTCGCATCACCGAAGGTCAGCTCCGACAGTGAGGGAGTCTACGCGACTCACCTCACCACTTCTGAAAGTTGGTCCTCATCCTTATGTTCAAGATCAAGTTGTGGTCCCAACACCACCTACATAGGGTCCTCCTCCCTGATCTCTCAACAGACTAGGGGTCGAGGGACTGGGGACTATCATCGAAGAGAAGAGATTGTCCACATATAGTGTAGTGTACATATATCCGGAGATCAGGAGCACCTTGAAATCCCACAAATTCCAAATTTTTACTAAACCCCGTGGCCCTAACATTCCTAATTGGGATCAGGAGTTTTAAACCACCTTTGGAGCTCTGGTGCCATAAGGAAAGAGAAAGCTTGCTACCTTCAAGCCAGTAGATTATATGGTTGTCAGGGGCAGGAAAGTGAAGTACGATAGTGAGATATAAACGCTGTATTAGAGTGCACTAAAAATATTGCAGATGACTGCCAGAGCATGATCAATAAGACTTCTTTGGAGGACATGAAAAGTTAGTTGGCCCCTCATTTATCTGACAACACTACTAGATGGCTTGAGGCAAGAGTGCCAATTGAGAAGAAAGAGCTCAATGTTGTAGTGAGGTACTAGTTCGGCTTCATCAGTATCATACTCATGCCGTCCCAAAACGAGTCTATCCTCCGCCACACAAAGGCGGCCTTTTTGTTCCTTTTTGCGCCTAAGTGTCCATGATTCCACTAAAACTTCAACTACCTGAAACTTAAGTGTTTTCATCAGATATTTAGAATAAATAAGCATTGAGGACACTATTTCTATTAAAATAAAGCCCTAAATGACTCCAATTTGTGGACTCATCAACACCCCCAACTTAAAATTTTGCTTGTCCTCAAGCAAACTCAAGTTCAGTCATTCAAAACGGGTGTCTCAAACAGTGCTACACAAGACTCAATCATGAATACACACAAAAAGATTCAATTTACTTATGCAAAGATCAAATGCGCACTTAAAAGATTCAAGTTGTGACTCACCAATATCAAAGAATATCATGCTCACAATACTTGCTTCAAATGCAAGTTCAAACTCAATTATAGTGTTCAAACGCCCTCACAGAAAGGATGATTCCATATTCACACAATGATTCCCAGTTAAAAGCTTCAGAATCAGATGCAACGCTCACTCTCACAAGAAAGAACACAATGCATGCTTTCACCCATAGGTTTGCCCTTATTTTTCGATCAACATTTGTTCCAGGTCACTCAAGATCAAAAAGGTGTTTTCAAGGCTTGTAATGGGGATGAGTGCAAATGTATGGTCATTTAGGCTCAATGAATTTCATCCCCATGAAATGTGGTTCTCACAACACTTCCTTTCCTTTTCCTTCATCATTCTCTTTAGTGCCCATAAGTCATCCTATTATTCACTTTCCATGGATTGTTTGAGAGCCCTATTTCTTTTGTATCTTTATTTCACAACTTTCTTTTTCATTCATTTTCTTTTTCTCTTTTTTTTTTTTATATGGAAGGGTTCCATTTTTCTTAAATCCATGGGTGAGAGGAGACTTTCCCTGCACTTCTTGACTTCTCTTTTTCTTTTCACCACACCCCCAACTTAGGCCTTTGGCCTAAGTTGGCTATTCAACTACCCACAACTCAAGAGGATTATAGGTAGCAGATTAAGAAAGGTTATGGTTACATCATGTTTCTTTCAAAGAAATGTAAGGCTCAAGGGGTGTTCAAAAGAGAATCACACGCTCACATGGTAGGTAACAAAAAAGGTATATGTCAAATTGGCTCACACTCTTTGAAGTTGCCTAAGATCATATTAAGAGATAGCATCACTTAGTTGACCGAACCAACAGGGCAAATTCTAGGATCTATCATGCATGGATCAAAGTAAGCTCATTACACAAGGCATTGACACTAAAGTCAAACAAGACTCCACACTTTTGCTAGTGTGCAACGGTCATCACAGGAGACTCGATTTGATAAATGGCTAATCACAACGAGATGCAAAGAGTTCACATATTGTCTATGCAACTTCATTTGGCCTCGTCGTAACCACGCATTCATGTTCGTTCGATTAAGAGCATTATTCAAGTCATCGGTACTGATCGTAACCAAGATTAAATTTTGCAAAAGAACAGACACATTCAACACATGAAAGGTGGCAAAAATGTGTGAAAAATAGAAAAAAATTTGGAAGGGTCAAAATCGTTTTGCAATTTAAAATAAAAGGACCCATAAGCTCAAACATCCACAGAAAGCAGATAAAACACAATTTTAAAGCAGAACAACTCAAGTATATACATAGAACATAACTATCAACACAAAAGGTGTGGGTCTCATCCCACCACAACTAAAAGCAATTTGTCCTCAAATGCAATTCAAAAGTTCCCAAAAATAAAAATAAGTAAGACAAATAGGGAGGTAAAGAAGTGATCCTATCTATGCGGTTGCTCCATCTGTCAGGGTGGCATGGTATTTCTATGACTATCGGTGTAGGCCTTCCACAATATTAGCATTCAAAAGAAGGTGAGGTGGGGACGTTACGCGAGTCGTTGAGTGATTCAACGAGCTCTACACAACATCGCTAAACAACCCAACACGCCTATTTTCAACCCACTTTCTCGAATACTTCACAACCACCCTGCTTCAACTGTACTCAAGCACTGTCAAATTCTACGCACCCGGCGATATCAATCTGAATCGCCGAGTCAGTTGCGTGTCACCGACCAATCACAAGTTCGTCGAGTTTTACAGGCTTCAATTTTGGATATGTTTAGAGTCAAATGGCGGATAAGGTTGAGTTTGCGACCTTTTCGGCGACTCGCTAATTGGATATGTTGCTTGTCACCTTGCACTTTTAAGCATTTCTCACACTTCAACCTATACCAATAACATATCATTATTTTGCCAATACATAAATATAAAAATAATAAGGGGTTTTGGGTTACCTCCCTAACAATGCCTTAGTTAACGTTGCGGCACGACGCAAGTCAACAACTACTCTTCATTTTCAGAGTCACCCATGTTGTAATTAGGCGAGTCCTCGGTGAATGATGGGTAATGACCTAGTATCAAATGATTGATTTGAGCGTCTTGCAACTGTATAGTCATGGAGTGAGAGGTTGACGCTTCATTTAGCATTTTGATGTTCTCCTTCATCACATTCAACATCTTCACCCGTGTCTCAATTTGTTTTTGAATGAGTTAATGAGCTCAATCATCCTGCACACCTCTCTCCTTCTTTGCTGGCTTCTACCATTCTATCAAGGAGTTTTGCTACAACTTCATAAGGTTGTTGTAGCATACTGCCCTCGCAAATTTGATTGGCTATACCTCTATTCTCGGGTCCAAGACCCCTGTAGAAGCACTCCAGTAGTCCCTTGTCCGTCATCCCATAAGATGGGCATGGTTGCAACACCGCTTGAAACTTCAACCACATTTCTTGAATTGTCTCATCCCTTACCTGTTTAAATGTCAGAAGGTTGGCCCTGAGGTTCAATAGTTTTAGAAGGAGGTGATCCGTGTGATATCCATAATAATTTTCCATCCTTAGTTCCCTGCTTCGATATTCAAACTAGAATAACAAAACTACAATTTAGATTAGTAAAACTAAAACTAGGAAGAATAAAATATTCTACTTAACTAAGAATTCCCAAATAACACCCCTCCCCGGCAGTGGCGCCATTTTGATCCTTATCGTGACCAACTACACTAACCTACGTTACGAGTTTCTACGATCGTCGATAATATAGTAACCCAACCAAGGGTTGGGGTTGTGTCCCAAGGGAGTGGTTTTGAGAATTAATAGAAAAAATAAATTTTGTTCTAATTAGTCATAGCTAAAGACATTAATGAGTAATAACATAGTAAATTAAAGGGGGTGACACAAAAGTGTCAAATATCAAATAGGGGTTTGTCACAAATATAGTAAAAACAATAAAAGTAACAAAGAAATCTATGAATGAGAGGGGATTCTTGGGATGTATCCGCAATATATATTAGTATAAATCGTTGGGTACATGATTTTGATAGGAAATTTGCAATATAATAGTGACTAGGCTAATCTTTAGATGGAAATAAGTTCCTTTTCGGGCAACTTACCCCGTTTCAAATGGGATCCTCTCAGACATCCATTAGCCGCACAAAGGCCAACCTACGCCTTATCCCACTCACTCTCTTGAGCTGAGTGTTAGGATATTGGACTAGGGCTCACCCTCTCGGGCTGAATCTCATGTCGGCCCACTTCTTAGGTCATCAGTCTAGCGGCCTTGGTTTCACGACCTCTCTCTATCGCAAGCCGAAAACACATGGGTGATTTTGTATTTGCAACTACAAACCCTTTAAATTAAACCGCAACCGCTAGGTGAAATCACCATTAAAATCCATCTAACCTATCAGCAAGCAAAACCCAACTATAATCTCAACACATATTTGCTAAATCACACCCCAAGAATTGGGGTTTTTAGCCACACATCAAGAGATAGAAATTTATACCTAAATGAGCTTGCATTCAAATGGGTATGAATATTTAAGTCTTGTTAGATGCCTAGAATGAAGAATCCAAGAGACCCAACTCCAAAACTAGAAGATGAAACCCTCTTCTTTTTCAAATTTACAAAACCCTCTCAAGCTTAAACAAAAAGTACTATTCTATTGTGAAAATTATAATAATAGTTGGACTCCCTAAAATTAATAAAGAGTTTAGTATTTATAGACTTCAAAAAATAGTGCTGGCGGATTGCTCGACGAGGTTAGTCAGAATCATCGATTAACTCGGCGATTTGCCGTTTGGTGTAGTTCATCGCCTTATTGCACTTGCCTTCAATATCGTCGTGTTCTGTGTATTTGGGCGACATAGTACTACTTCGCGGAACTATTCAGTGAAATGTTGATTGCTCATTTCATCGCCTTTTTGATCCTTCTCTTTTAGGGCTTTGCATACTGGAACAAGGGGCGGAGTGCGTGCCTTCGGCGAATCGCCAAGCGTGCTTCGCGATGCTCAGGCTTCAACTTCTTTGTTCTTTTTCAGCCTTCTTGTTCCTTTTTGCGCCTAAGTGTCTATGCTTCCACTAAAATATCAAATACCTAAAACGTAAGTGTTTTCATTAGATATTTAGAATAAATAAGCATTTGAGGACACTATTTCTATTAAAATAAAGCCCTAAATGAGTCCAAATTGTGGACTCATCAGCCCGGGTGCCACGTGATGAGAAGAAAGATGTGGAAGTGATTCCCACCTCCTCTACCGACATTTGGTGCATTGAGGCTGAGTATTGGAAGGATGAGGCTAAGAAGAAGAGGACAACCTCGGTGGATACATCCCCGATTGTTGACATTGAGACACTACCTGCAGAGGCATTATTGCCTATTCCGGCCACTGGGCCTTCAGGTATTTCTAGCTCTGCCCCTTCTATTGCTCTAAGCTCCTCTACCACTCCCCTGCCTCCTAGGTCTACTGTTAGTTCTGTTGGATATCAACCTCCACTCACCCAGGCCTTGCTATAATAGATAAGGCATCTGGCCCATTCTATTAATATGCGTGCCTCCAGACTAGAGGCTACAGTCCTAGGATGATTGAGAGACCTCTCACCGCTGTTGTGACACCTCTTACAACAGTCTATTGATGCCCTCACGATAAGGATAGAGGTGTGTGTGAGAGGTCAGAGAGCCACTCATGAGGTGACAACCCTGAAAGCCGCGATTTCTGAGTTGAGAAAATATGTGGACCAGCTGAAGTCCACATATATGTCGATGATTTTTGGGACCATAGAGATCCTTGATGACATAGACACAGATATACCAAATTATTCTAATATGCCTCCATCTACCACCGAAGATGAGGTTAGAGCTGATGATGTGGCGGCAGAGTCCGAGGCTAAAATTGATGAGGAGAAGCTCGATGTTTAGGAGGAGACTACATATGAGGGCCTGACTGAGGTTGAGAAGGGTACGGTGCATTCAACCATTAAGAATTCATTGAGAGAGATTTACATGGGAGACTCTAGTGGAGCCAATGTTGATGTTACCCCGGGCACTAATGCCCAAGACCAGAGAGTGACCCCAGGCATTGATGCCCCGACAGATGGAGTGACTCAGTAGACAGGATGAAATCTTTACCTTTCCCTCTGTTGTTTTTATTGATTTTTATTGTTTTCAGTTGCATTTGAGGACAAATGCTTTTCTTTTGTGGGTGGGGTGAGGTATATCCATACCTACCCCTTGTGTTTTGATTTTGTTTGTGAATATTGGGTTTTGTGATCTAAAATTGTGTTTTGATAGTTTTTATCTTATCTTGTGGATATTTGAGCTTGTGGCTCTTTGTTTTGAATGGAAATGGTTTTTGACCTATTTTAAAAATTTGTGCCACCTCTTTTATTTGTGATTGTGGCTGTTGTTATGCGAATTTGAGTATCGTTTATGATCAATACCGAAGACTTGAATAGTTTTCTTAATTGAACTAAATGAATGTGCGGCTACGATGAGGCCAAATAAAGTTTCATAGACAATGTGTGGACTTTTTGCATCTCTTTGTGACTAGCCGGTTATCGAATGAATCTCTTGTAATGAACATTGCACACTAGCTAGAAAGTGTGAAGTCTCATTTGATATTGGTGCCAATGCCGTGTGTGATGAGCTTACCTTTGAATATTATGTGTGATGACACCTAGAACTTGCCCCGTTGGTCCAGTTGACAAAGTGATGCAACCTCTTGAAATGATCTTAGGCAACAATTTTGAAGAGTGAAACAAATTAGCATTATACCTCTTGTGTGGACAACCTTGTGAGATGTGTGACCCTTGCTTGAACCCCCTTTAGCCTTATCCTTTTCTTGGAAGAAACTTGAACAAATGTGATCCCTCTTTATCCATTCACCCATAACTCTCATGAAGTGTGGTTTGTCTAAATAGCCAACTTAGGCCTAAAGCCTAAGTTGGGGTGTGGTGAAAAGAGAAGGTAAATCAAGAAGTGTGACAAATTCCCCTTTGAGCAATGGTTTTGAAAAAGATGAAACTCTTCCATATAAAAAAAAGAAAGAAAAGAAGAAAACAAAAGAAAAAGAATGAAAAAGTTGTGAATTAAAGTAGTGAAAGTTGCCAAAGAAATGGGGTATCTAATAGTCCATTTGAAGTGAATAATGGAGTGAATTATGAGCATGATCAAAATGTTGAAGGAAATGAAGAAAGTGATGTTCGGACCACATTTCATGAAGGTAGAAACCACTGAGCCTAAATGACCATACCTTACATTTAGCCCCGTAACAAGCCTTGAAAAGACCTTTGTGATCTTGAGTGAGCTGAAACAAATGTTGATTGGAAAATAAGGGCAAACCTATGGGTGAAGTCATACATGTGTTCATCTTTGTGAGTGTGAGAGTTGTATGTGATTCTGGAACTGTAAATTGTTGAAGAACTTTGTGTGAAGAGGAATCATCGTTGTTGTGAGGGCATTTGAGTACCTTTGTTGAGCTTGAACTTGCATTTCAAGCAAGTATTGTGAACTTGAGCATCTTTGATAATGGTAAGTTGCAGTTTGAATCTTTGAGTACACAATTGACCATTGCATGAGTAAGTGAGTCTTTTTGTGTGCATTCATGTTGAGTCTTATGCAACACTATGTGAGACATCCTTTTTGAACTACTGAACTTGAGTTTTACTTGAGGACAAGAAAAATTTTAAGTTGGGGGTGTTGATGAGTCCGATATTTGGACTAATTTAGGCTTTGTTTATGTAGATTTAGTGTCCTAAAATGCTTAATTTGTTTCATAAACTGATGTTAAATCCTTGATTTTCAGGTACATGGATTGAGGAACAAAGCAATGACACTAACATGCAAAAAGGAACAAAATATACCGAAGAATTGAAGAAATGCAAGCCTGATGATCGCCAAGAGCACTCGGTGAATCGCCGAGTGGCTAGCTTGACCCCCTAAAGTTCTAGCGTGCTAGCCCCAGCAATACAAGGAGCAGTTGGCGCATCACCAAGTAGTTTCGCGTGGCCAAGATAGATCGCCCAAAGTTACAGACCTTGAGGATGCTAAATGCCAAGGCGAAAAGGCAATGGAAGAGGTCAAAGGGCGGCTCGCCGAGTAGTTCAGCTAGCCCGACTTACTTCGCCGAATGACCATTCGTAGCTTATTTCTGGCAACTATAAATAAGATTTTGAACATTTAGTTTAGTATGTTGACAAATCTTGAGATAGCTGGATAATACGAAATTAGCTTTAAATAGTTTTCTCTACAATTTTTTCTAGTTTTTGAAGAACCTTAGAGATTAAATTTGGAGATTTTGGAAGTGGGTTTCAAATATTCTGCAAATTGAACATTGTAAACACTAAATCTCTCTTACCCAGTTGATGGATAATCGATTCAGTAATAGTTTTTACCTTTTTATGATGTTTGGCTGAAGCCCCAATTCTTCGGGTGTGATCATATGATTATGGGTTGAATTAGTTTATATGTATTGTTAATTACTAGTTTAAATGCTATTTTGAAGTGAGTTTAATCATTAATTGTGAGTTAATTTATGAGTTGTAGTTGCAAATGCAACTCTACCTTTGTGTTCTTGGTTTACTCGAGAGAGAGAGGTTTTAGAACTAAGATTATTGATTAATGATTTGTGGGTATTGGGTTGATTTGAGTTTACATCAAGAGAGTGAATCCTAAACCCAATTCCATCCATCAAGCTTGAAAGAGTGGATGTATTAAGGTGTGGGATGTTCTTCATTGTCATGCTTGTGGATGTTCGAAAGAAATCACCTGATTTGGGGTAGTTGTTCGAGAGAAAACTATCTCTCTTATAGTCTAGCCTACTCACTGATATTTAGCTATTTACTAATAGTTGCAATTACCAATATGCCTATATTTGCCTATAATCAATCACATCCCGAGAATCCATCTCCCTATTGTTTGTTTGAATTATTTGTGACTGCTTGTAGCTAATAATTACAAACCAAATCCCCCATCTGACATTTATGTCACCCTTTTAATTTGATTAATGTCTTTTTCGATAATTTTTATTTATGTGGCTGATTAGACCGCGTTTGCACTTCCTATTTGAATTTGAAACATGTACTGCTCCCTATGGGATTTGACCCCAACTCATTTAGTTAGGTTTTATACTGATTTACGATCGTTGACACCTAGAATTGGATGAGGTGTGCTTGAAACGTTAAATCAAAACTCTATCACACAACTTTAGAGTAATGAAAGAAGTGGAGTTTCCTAAACATCTTGTAGACTCTCATTCATAAGTGTGGCACACTTCACACTCATGGATAAGACTCCACTCGACGTGGCTTATGAGACATCCTAGGACATTTCGAAACTTTGTTCTCTGATTAGCAAGTTTTTCACGACCCAAGGTAGCCCCTAGGCGTAACATGGCATATGGGACCCCGAGAGGCCCCATATAAGCCACTTAGCATTCATAAATAGACAAAAAGACTTAAAACAAAATTTCATTGTATCAAAGTCTTATAAGCAAAGCATAAATTCTAATATTTGTCTCATTAGCCATCTTGTACATAAGAATAAATTTTGTCCTAGCCCCAACATAATGTTCAAAAATTGAAAATAAGAAAAGACTGAAAACAGGAAATATGCATCCTCGAAGCATGAGGACTCACACAAGCTCAAAATCTCATTAACAAACTCTAGCCACAAAACTAGAAACCCTGACTGTTGGACCCTACTTTGGGGAAATGAAGGCAAGAGTATGCGTTAGTACAAAAATATGTACCAAGTATGATAGCCATGCATAAAACATTTGAAAACATACTTAAAAGAGATACCTTTATGAAATGTAATGACCAAGCTAAAACAAAAGATAAGAGGGTTTGAAAACATGAGTCATAAAACATGATCAATGCACATAGTCATCATCTTAAACATGAATGAGATACTTCCTTGAAGTAACCTTAGTTCATCATATCTTTCCCTTGGGAAGTAGCCTTAACATATAAGACCATGAGAGTTATCATCATGGGATTTCGGTGTCTCCCATACTGAAAAGGGGTGTCCTACTTGCCATGGTAAGGACCATGAACTTCTAGCTTATGTGAATCCACTAGCTAATGGCTATCTAGACAATCCTATGTTAGTACATAGTTTATGGGACACTGGTAATCACCACTTGTCCACTCGGTTCTAAGCTTAAATTCCACGGGATAGTTCTTATTCATATTCATCTGAGCTCTTCAAGGAACATGGGTAATCACCTTGTGTCCTTACATCGTATGACATGGGTAACCACCTCTTGTCTTTCTATTAGAGAGCATGGATTATCGCCTCTTTCCTCATCATTAGAATAAGTTCTTAGTGTTGGTTCATTTTAGGTGAGAAAGTTTTTCGACCCTAAGAGCCCTTACCATGTAAGAAAACCTTTAACAATTCATGCTTACATGTGTATATGAGAAGTCTTATCAACAACACAACAATAGCAACATCATTGATACTTTAATCTCAAAGCATCCTTAAAACATTTATATAGATTTCATGAGAACATGCTTGATTTCATAAACTTCTCTTTCATAATCCAAAACCCACATTATATAATCATAACTTTGAAAACATGGGGATTACATGGGTCCATGGGGAATCATCATAAATATATGAGATTAACTCAATTCATGCATAAGAGATCATAATTCAATCAATTAGATCAATAATTAAAGGAACCCATAACATAGAAGAAAATCCTAACTCGATTTGGGAATTATAACTTTGAAAAGTGGAGAATTTGGGAACTCCTTGAAGGAAAGTCTTTCATCGATGAAAACTATTATACCTCAATGCCAATTGCTTAACTTAAACGGAGGAATTAAAGACTTGACTTGGAACCCTAGGTTGAACCCTTCTTCTTCAAGATTTTCCAGTGAGAGAAATATTTGAGAAGAAGACTTCTTATTTTGTAAATTTGAGAGAATGACTTGAATGGGTTGATTTAGGGGTTAAAATCACTTATATAGGGGTTCTAGGTAAGGGTGAAATGGTGTAGTATCAAGATAAAATAATAAGAAATGACCCAATCGACACTTACTAACAGGTGACGCGAGCCCCCTGATGGAGGGCTTCACGAGACGTCTAGGGGTCCATGAGCCTTATTGGCAATTGTGGTCCCTAGACCAATGTATATGTAAGACCTGCTTTTCCACACACCCATCTTCACGGGCCGTCTAGCCCTTCACAAGATGTCTAGGGTCTTGTGGGAGGAAGCTAGCCTAGAGGTGAGTTCTGCCTCCCTTTCACGACCACAACTACGGGTCGTGACACTCACTACGAGCCATCTAAGAGGTCATGGGAGGGGAGCCACTCTTGGCCAAACACTGGAAGGCAGCCAGGAGCACCACCACGAGTGGTGGTGCCCTTAACGACCAGTCTGCGGCTCCTTGAAGGGAGCCATAGCTCAGTCATGGGGTGTGCCCTCCCATTTGAATTGCTCTTTTAGACTTCTAAATTCCGAGGTGTTACAGTCAAAAGTTTAGATGGAAAAGGTAATTGATATAAAGATTCTGATGGTGCATTGGAGGATTAATGCATTTGAGCTTAGGGTACTTGAAAGGCCTCAACTTGGGCCTACTGTTGATATGGATAAATTTTAGTCAGTGTTGTCCAAACTCCAAGCTGATATTGATGCCTTAGCTGCTCTAGAGAAGGTTGTCCAAGAGCTCTCACTAGAGGAGGATGCCGGTGATGTGGTGCCGAATGCACTATTTGGTGAGGACACACCTTCTATTGACCCCCCTCGTGCGGCTGGAACGTGCACACATACTTATGGGCCCATTAGTGACACAGAGGAGGAGAGACGAGTTAGAAAGAGGGAGAGGCAGAAGTTTGAGGCAGCCCAACGACAGTCTGTACTTTATGAGGAGTTGCAATAACAAAGAGCGAGGGAGTTAGCTGCGGGTGTATCTTCATCGAGGAGCACTATTGATGGAGTTCCCACTATTGTTGAGGGCATTACTAATGGCGTCACTCTTGATGATCCAGTAGGTTCCGGGCAACCGGACTCACCCGCTTCTTGATTTGACTTAGGTACATATGCGCCACAGGTTTGTCTCACCTTATGTATTATATTTTGTTTTTTTTGCATTGAGGGAATTGCACCATATTCTTTGTGGGGGTGGGGTAAATGGATTGTGAGTGTTAGGTGAAGTCCTAATAACCCAACTCACAATCCTTCCTTGAGGTTTCCTCCCCTATGTTCTTTTTCGCTAAGGAACTCTTTAATTTCTGTTGAACCGACATGTTTATGATAGTATAAGTGTAGAAGTAGACTAAAATTAAATCATGACGGCATAAGAGCATGAAAATTGATACCTCTCAAAGTTTTAATATGTGCTAGATCTATGTGCTATAGGAGTTGAATATGTTGGATATTTTATGACATGATAGGAACCGATATGACAAAATGACTTAAGCTATAACTTGAACCAGATGCATTAATGATTTGATAGTGAAACAAGGTGCCATGTGTGTGTGAGGTTGTTGTATATTCATATAGTGCATGCCAATCTAGAACTTGCCCTGTTGTTCATGCTAAGATGATTTAGATTGGAAATTGAAAAATGGTGATAGGCCACTATTGATAATGAATTCACGTAAGCGTAAAAACAACAAACCTAAAGAAATAAATGCTTCCTTTGATACAAATATTTGAGCCTAACAAATATTATTTCTTTCAATACACCCAACTCACCTTTCGTAAAAATCTCTGTGGTCATGTTCCCTCATTGGACATTGTGCACCTCAACTCAGGCTAAAAGCCTAAGTTGAGGGTCACTACTTCAGATATTTGCCTAGATTTTGGCCGTGGTCTTCCCTAGGACATCTTGCACCTCAACTCATTTAAAATACATAAGTTGAGGGTGACTATTGTGAAGGACAACAACAATGAAAGGGTATGAAAAGAGTCACATGTAGAGAAGAAAAAGTTGAGCAAAAATGTGAAGAATGGTGTGACTGAACAAAAAGAAACAAAAGAGTGAAAATACTTGAATAAAAAGATGAAGAAAATATGAAACAAGCAAGAATGTCAAGTCAAAGTCATACTTGCGCTTAAATGAATCATAAGGAGAAGGAAAGAAAACAAGATGATGTCAATATTGATTATGCAAAAGGTAAAATAGCCAATGTAAACTCAAGGAGGGCAATAAAGTCACTTAATATCCAAATATACCACACCTGACCCTGCACTACAAAAGGAACCCCAATTACCAACAAAAAAATTTGTTGGTAAATTGATCAAATTGGTTGGCAAATTGAGTTACCAACCAAATCCCAACTTATATTAATCCGTTGCTAAAAGGCTTGTCGGTAAATATTACCAACCGATTTTAATTTGTTGGTAAACTTACCAACCAAAAATTAGTTGGTAAACACCCAAAGATGTTACAAAATTTTGAAATATGGCCCTGAAATTTTCGTTGGTAAATTCACCAACTAATTTTTGGTTAGTATATCGTTAGTACCTTAACTAACGAATTGAAAAGGAGTTAGTAAATTTTTTTCTTTATTATTCGATTCCGTTGGTAATACAATTTTTTTCTTTATTATTCGATTCTGTTTTATAGTAACAAATGTTGATAGTAAACTTTTCAAGATACATTGGTAATTGGTTTTCAATTTTAGTAATAGAAAATTTATGTTGGTAATTTACCAATAAATTTTAAATACATTTTTTTCTTTTTTTTTGGTTTCCCATCCGGTGTCCAGTACCCACATTGGAGCCCGTCTAAATCCGGATTCACGCCGGGAAAGTCCCCTGGTTTTCCATCCGGTGTCCAGTACCCACATTGGAGCCCGACTAAATCCGGATTCACGCCGCAAAGTCCCACATTGGGGGATAAAACGCCCCCTAACAAAGGAGACTCTGTACCCAAGGGGAATCGAACCCGAGACCTCTTAGTTAAGGATGAATGAGTACTTACCACTCCACCACAACCCTTGTTGGTAATAAATTTTAAACACGTTAGTATGATTATTTGTTTTTCTAATAAATTTACTAATTGATTGTTAGTTTGTTGGTAATATATCATTCAAGTTCAATGTTACGTTACTAATTGATTGACAATATGTTCAAAATATTATTAACTAAATGATTATTCAATAGTAAAATATTTATTAATTTATTGCATTTAAAAATCTAAGAGCACGAATATAAATCCAAAAATATTAATATCAATTTTATAAATCATATTTGAATGAAACAATGCAAAATCTATGATAACAAGTTAAATTAATCTCAATATGATACATATCATTATATCATGATGTGTTTCTAAATGTATGTAGTGTACAAGTTGACAGTGTTAAGCAAAGTCAAATTTTGGCCAAAAGTTAAAAGTTAAAACGCCTAACGGTACAAACTGAATATGAAAACCTCAAAATCCAAACCAACCATCCTATTAGACGAAAAATGACCTTCCAGAGCTAACCGCGCTGACGAAATTCAAATTTGAGCATGTTTTCCAAAAAAATTGACCTAATTCAAATTTTAGCCAAAAGTTAAAACGCTTAACGACGCAAACTGAAAATAGAAGTCTCAAAACCCGAACCAACCATCCTATGAGACCAAAACTGAACTTATATGGCTAATCGCAGTGACAAAATTTCAATTCGAGCATGATTACCAAAAATATTGACTAAAGTGAAATTTTGGCCAAAACTTAAAAGTTAAAATGCCTAACGGCACAAACTAAAAACGGAAGCCTCAAAACCCGAACCCTCTATCTTATTACATAAAAAATGACCTTCCGCATCTAACTGCACTGACGAAATTCTTATTTGAGCATGTTTATCAAATATTGTGACCGAAGTTAAATTTGGCCAAAATTTATAATTTAAAACACCTAACGGCACACACTAAAAATGAATGCCTCAAAACCCGAACCAACCATCCTAATAGATAGAAAATGACCTTTGGAGTTAATTGCGTTGATGGAATTCTCATCTGAGCATGTTCACAAAAATATTGACCAAAGTCAAATTTTGGCCTAAACATAAGATTTAAAACACCTAACGGCACAAACAAAAAACGGAAGCCTCAAAACTTGAACCAACCTTCCTGTTAGATAAAAAATGACTTTTCGAAACTAATGACACTGACAAAGTTCTAATCTGAGCACGTTTACATAAAATATTGACCAAAGTCAAGTTTTGTTTAAAATTTAAAAGTTAAAACGCCTAACGACACAAACTGAATATGAAAGCCTCAACACTAGACGTTGATTTACCAAAAAATTTAACTTCAATTGGTAAATTTACCAACTATTCAAATATAAGTTAGTAATTAATAATTTACCTATAAATTTTATCACAATTGGTAATAGTTACTATTTAACTAAACATTCATATGTAATATTACCAACTAATAATTAATATGTTGGTAAATTTTACCAATGGATTAATGATCGGTTGGTATATTACCAACTATTATAATGATGTTAGTAATTTACTAACTACAATCTTTATTCGTCGGCAAAATTTCCAACTAATTGGATATTGGTTGGCAAGTTTACCAACAAATTACATTTCATTACTAATTTACCAATACATTTATATTTGGTTAGTAAATTTAGCAACACAATCTTGCCGTTGGTAAATGTTTGGTTAGTAATTCATTGGTAATATGTTAATAAATTATATAAACAATTTTTTGTCATATTTACCAACCGATATATACTTCGTTGGTAATATTACCAACAAAAGGTGTGCGTTAGTAATATTTCAGTTGGTAATCCATTGATAGAATGTTGCTAAATTTGGCGCCATTTTTTCCCGCCGTATTTACCAACTAAAATACTTAGTTAGTAAGATTTTGGTTGGTAATCTGTTAGAATTTCGTTGTTAAGTTTTAAAATATAATTCGGTTAGAAATATGTTGGTAATTTGTTAGTAGAATACTAACCAACTTAAGTTGTTAGTAAAATTTGTTGGCAATTTGGGGTTTTTTTGTAGTGCTGAGCCTATGTTAAATGCTAGGAAAGTCCTATATTGATCCTAAGCAAGCAGTTAAGAAAGTCAAAGAGTAGAAAATATGGGCAAGCCTGTGGTATTGAGCACAAATTGTGTTTGAATTCACTTCTAAGTGTGAGTGTATATTGGGTCCCTAACTAAAACATCAAATTATGTGTGAAAAAAGGAATTTCTTTGTGGTAAGGGAATAAGTCAAATTGTAAAAGAGTTTCTATCTTGGTTATTGTTGTCTGTGTATGTAAAAATGTTTGTTGGTATGTCTATGTAATGTTTTGATCCGCATGAGTTAGGTTGTTGAGTCTAAATAACAGATTTGCACTATGTTGAAAATAGCTAAAGAAGGTGATTGTTAGAAAATGCCATGTGATTGCTTGAGTGTGTGTTGCTTCTGCATGAGTGTCGTTTAGAGTTTGTTGTGTCGCTTGAGGACACACAATAATTTTATGTTGAGGGTGTTGATGTATTGTGAGTTTATAGTATTTTTGATGCTTTTAACTTGGAATTTTGCATGAATCTTAGGCATTTTGTTATTAGATGTGATGGCATTTTGATCTAATTTTGAAGGAAATATGTTTTGGAGCAGTGGTGTTAAAAGTGTTTGAAACTGTTGTAAGTAGGCAACAAACGAGCCCACCTATGAGTCATCGTTCATTTGACGATCCGTAGGTGGAAGGCGTGGATGAAGGTTCTAGGAAAATGGACTAAGTGTGGAACGACGAAGGCAACTGACGAGCCATGAGTCGGATGGATCGTCGATGATGAGTCGTTGATGACTTAAGAGAAGATGAGTTCCAGTAAATAAACAACGAGTCAAAAAGGTAGAATGTGCTTTGACCTACGAGTCGTAGGTCATGACCGTCATTGGCATCCACGTGATTTTTGGCCAACTTCTAAGAAACAGTGGTACCCAAGTGCTGTCGTTTGTGTGACACATCGCAGGTGGCCACCTGTCAACGGAACTGCCAAAACTGAATTTCCCCTATCTTCCTTTTCTTACTTGGTTTAAGATTTATTTTCGATAAATATTGGTTTTAATTTATTTTTTTTGGGTTGTTGACTTTTTGTGATACTTTTTTTTAGCTTTGGGAATTATTTTTGCAAACACTTTTTGCATTTAATTGTTAATGTTTGGTTTATGCAATTTGCGTTTGTTCTTCAATTCAAGATTCCAGATTTAATCTATTCTAATTGTAAGTTCATGATTTATATTATTAACCCTATTATAATTTGTGATAATTCAAGAATGAATACCTAAATCCACAACTAGGGTTGTGGCAACTATGAGTAATTAACAATGTAAGATTAATAATTAAGTAATTCTGAAATAGTGTTTATGCATGTATTGTTAATCCTTTCGTTTTGAATGCTTTTGAATGGTGCGCAACATTAGAGCTCACCTCATTCCTGGTTGCCCACCCAAGGAAGTAATGAATAAGAAAGGGATTTAACAACCAAGATTTAGCCGGATAATCCGCTATCTAATAGCCTTACCCACCTACTACGAGGGATAATCTGGGTTAAGGGTAAGGGTTAGTAAAGCATATACCCATAGGTAGACCAAGTTGCGTGGTGAAATTCCCTACTTGGACGACCAAACAATTAGGAGATACCTAACTTACCAACCTTGAATGTTAAAACTAGGAAAAAGTTACTGTTATTAGGGTTACTGCGCTCAAAATATGTGGGGAACGCATGTGCCCTAGTTTTCATCTCATATTGATATTGCAAATTGTGAATCCTACTTACTTGTTACTAAAAATCAATCAACTATTACTTTAATTAAGAATCCCCCATTTTACAAAAATAAAGCTGACTAAAAGTTCAACTAAATGTGATTTAGCCTAAGTCTAGACCATATTCCTTGTAGGATAGATCCTAACCTCAGTTAGGTTCTTTATTTGGCAATGACCACTTATACGTCTTTAGGGAGGTATAATTTGGGTGTATCACTTGGCGAGTCACTGACTCACTCCGTGAGTTGCCGACTGGTACTTCTTCTCACCTTTTCGTCCTTGATTTCAGGCTTTAAGTGTTTGAACCACAATGGGCGAGACCGATGAAGATCGTCATTCACGTTCAGTGAGTCGTCAAATATAACCTAAGATTGCCTTTATGATTTCTATTTCAGCTCATCTCTTTTGTCAATTTCATTGTACTTATATTACCCCGACGACAGAGTTTGTCGAGTTGTTGTTTCGTACTTCTTCTCACCGACCTGCCCTTAGCTTTTCAGTGTAAGATCTGTCACTTTCGGCGAGGTCTGAAACATTTGGCGAGTTACCAAATGCCTTCAACGAGGATCAATTTCAAATTTTCTTTGTTTTTATTTGTTTTTCTTTGTTTTTGGCTTATTTTTGCATGTATTTGTCCTTGCCTTTTACTTAGGGCATTCATACCTACAAAACAAGAGCTAAACATAAGATATGGACATAAAATGAATTTAAGGACGGTATTTGTTGAACTAAAAATCCTTAAATGAGTCCAAAAATTTTCTGACTTATCAAGAACCCTTACTTAAATTTTTGTTTGTCCTCAAGTAAATCAAGAATTCAATCAGTTCAACAAGGGTGTTTACAAACAGTGCTTCTTGCGAGCCAACGTGCAAGTGCTATCACAAGGGTAATTTCAAGTTTATGAAATTTTCAATTGCTAGCCGGTATTAATTTAAGTCAAAGCTCACGAATGCCGACTCATGTTACAAAGCTATGCTTCAATAAACGTATTCAAGTTCCCTCACAACAAAAGACGATATCATGCTCTCACAAAACACATCAACAATTAAGTTTGGAATCAACAGAACTCTCACACTCTCAAAGATAAATGCATACATGTTTCAACCCATAGGTTTGCCCATATTTTTCAATCATCACATCGTCCAGATTTAGAAAGATCTAAAAGGTCCCTTTCAGGCATGTAACAAGGCCGAGGGAAAATGTTTGATCAATTTTGTTCATAGTGACTTCACATTTTCGAAGCATTATTGTTCTCAACTTCACCTCTTCTCAGTTTCTTTCATCCTTTTGACATAGAGACTCAACCCCATTTGATTCACAACATTATTTTCTTATTTGACTTATTACAAACCCCTTTTATTCAATCACATACCATAAAAAAATCAAAAAATCAATTTGTGACACATATTTTTTCTTTTCATTTTTTTTATATTGATGGGTTCCATCTTTTTGCTTTAAGAACCAAAGATGAGCCTCACACTTCTTTTCACTCGAACTCTTTTCTTCTTCCTTACTACACTTGTTTATTCATACAAACCAATACTTCAAAAAGAATTTTTGGATTCGAAGGGAATGACATTTTAAGGCCAAGAGGTTTCATCATGTTTTCCGACAAATGGATTAGGCTCAATTTGTGCCAATATGGGTGAAATTCCTCATAAGGTAGACATAATGTGGTATGAAAATTGGGCTCACTCTCAAAACTTGTGCCTAAGATCATTTCTTGCATTCACCAAATTTAAACAATTAGACCAACAAGACAAATTTTAGGAATCCACACACATGCCATTCATGAAATCCTCACCACATAAGGCAATTCAAACACAATCATTGAACATTATTTTACAAACTTAAGATTGCCTGCAATGGCCATTGCAAGTCTCAAAATATGTACACAATTAGTCACAAAGCTATGTTAGAAGTTCACGCAAGATTCATGCAATTTGAACTTTCTCATACATCCACACAAACACACTTCTTAATGCATGTTTAGAGAAAGCTCTCAGCGCACAATATCAAGGTAGTGATTGTGACCTAAGAATACTTTACTGATGGCCCGCCGGCGACAATCACCACCTATGCACACACCCAAAATCGTCATACCAGCTACTGGAGCAACTCATAAGCTATCACCCCTTACTTTTGGGGATTTTATACCTTTGAAGTACTAGGTGACAGTGAAGGAGAATTATACTAGAAGCTTAGAGGATGAAATGCAACTTGGAGATGTGGATTGAAAGGACACGCCGAAGAGGAGATTGCAGTTTTCTGATGTAGGCACGTCTACACAACCTACTCCTGATGCTCCAGAACAAGTGAAAGGAAATCGCAGTAATGGTAATACCCTTAATGTTATCCACCCTGTGATTAAGGAGGGTATACTTACAGTTCAGATTGAGGTTTTGTGTCAAACCGGGTTGGCGTTTCCCTATGATGGATTGAGAAGGAAAATGTCAAGTTTTAGTTTAAATTGAGTCTTGTGTCGCATCTCTTGTAAGAGGGACCACCAAAAAACTTAATTGGTAAAGGAAGGTTTTAAATGATTTCAAAATAGGAAAAAGTGAATGGATACCAATCTTTTGTCATGTCACATACAATCTTGTTTTGGATTTGTGACTTACAAGCGGAAGTAACACCCTTCCTATTCTAGTTTGTCAAAAGTAATTCGACTTAATTAATTTTGAGACTAGTTTGATATTTTGTTGGATTGTAATGCCTTGTGCGGAAAGGATTTGATTCATTCTTATATATGAATGTTGTCTAGAACTTGCCCCAAAATGTATTTCAAGGCAAAATTTTATATTTGACTTAGCTTGAATGATGAACCTAGACACATTTTGACCAGCCATTCCATCCCAAATTTTCCATCTATTGATGTTAACTTAGTCAGCCTCATTATGCCAAAACCAATTTTTTCGGGCAACTACGTCGCATTCCTTGGACCATTGTAACCCTTTATCTTGACACCCTCGTGTATCCCTAGTTGCTAATGGTTTGTGATATAAGGTAAAAGCCTAAGTTTGGGGGAGAAAAAGTGAATGATTTGAAATGTAGGTAAAAACCAAAGCTTGGAGGTTTGTACACCAATAGAACAAAAAGTTTTGAGCTAAAATAAAAGATCATCCTATGCTTCAAAATGAAAAGTGCTGAAAAGAGGCTATAAATTAAAGAAATAAAAAAATTGTGGGTGTAAGCTCAATGAGTGCACATGTGTCAAGTGAAAAGAAGAATGGAGGTTGGAATGAGTGAACATCATAAAAAGGGAGAAATAAGGAGAAAAGCAAAGCCAAAAATGAGAGCAGTGTGCTCAATTAAGAAGTGAAAGCATTAGGGAGGCATCATAGTCACTTGACCAAATAATTCCACACCTTTTGCCCAAGACTAAGTTATGCCTGCAAGTCGTTGGAAATTTTGAGCCATGTCAATCTACATTAGTGGCGAGAGGTCACGTCTATGGTTCAATGTGTGTGTACTTAAATTATTTTGTGAAAGTGAATATTTTTGCATGATCAATAATCCCTTGAAATGGAATTCTTAACTATGCGTGCGATTCTCTCTTATGTGAGTGGCATTATTGTGAAATCTTGATTTAATTAAGTTACATGAATGCGATAAATTCTCATAAATCACTAGGCAAACCTTGAAGGTTGATGCCATTGACTTGAGATGTGTTTGAATTGTGATTCAATGAAAGTTGGACCAGAATTGTGCGAAAATTAAAAGAAGCTTTAAAAAAAAAAAAAAATTGCATAGTGAATAGTGGTAGAACCAATGGTGAGTTGTTCCTGTGTATAGAATATTTTATTTTGGGTTTTTTTGTTTTTATTGTTTTGATTCAAGTGCGTAATTGTATAATACATCTTGAGTGTAGTTGAGCTTGAATTCTATGTTTAGTGAGTGTTTTTCTTCAGGACAAGCAATAGTTCAAGTTTGGTGGATTTGAAGCTATAATCATTGAAGCACACCAGTGAAGGAACTGGTGTCCCGCAGGAACCAACAAGTATCTCGCTGGCTAAAAATTGATTTGAATGGAGCAAAGCAACCTTAGTACCGGTACTTCAATCGACGTGGTACAATACTTGATTGGTAACTCACTGATCCCAATGCAGATGCTCTTGTGACAACACAAGGGCGAAGTGGCAAAGTGATTGGCGCTCCATAATCCTAAATCGTCGTTCCACCGATCTAGCGCAAATTCAAATACGAAAGATGGAGGGAAAAAACACAATTAAAGAATTTAAAGCTTTCTTTAAAAGATTCCAAGGATAGAATGAGAATTTGTGTAATTATGTGCCTTTATCTTCTTCCCGATTAGGGATAGTAGAAGAGATGTTCCTTTTTGGTGAAAAATATTCATAGAGTTTGTACAGAAAGAAAACTCATATTTGTATCACTCTAAGCTTGGATTTCATATTTTGCAAAATACATATTCTTGAAATGGAGATTTCCTATGCGAGTAGTGTCTCTATTTCTTCTTTTATGAGATGTTAAAGCCTTAGCTAAGTGTGTGTTCTTGATAGGTTGAAAAACCCCAAATGGATATTGCTTTATCAGTTCTAAAATTGATTGTATTACATGGATCTATTGTTGTCTTGAAATTTTTATCTAAGAATCAGTGGTTGCAAATATTGATTGTACTCTCTTACACCATTTTGGTTTGAGAAAATAAAATGGAGTTGGGTAAGACTCAATAGTGAGGACTTGTTGAAATTATTATATGGGTTTGAGCCAGGGATGTGATAATTCCAGTAATTTCTAATTTAATGATATGAGCTAGAGATAGTCTATCTACTCAAGCAATGTTTGGTGTTTTATTGGAAAAGTACTTGGAGTCGAGATAATTCCAAGGACATATGTTTGATAGTTCGATAGAATATTGAATGTAGCCCAGACCAAACGTTATCCATATATCAATCAATTTGGTTGTGATTAATATTTGCCTATTTGAGTTGAAACCCCAATCATTATGCACACACCCCTAGTTCTTTCCAAACTTTGTAGATCGTATATTTGCGTTGATTCCTTGTTTTGTTACTTGATATTGGTGAATATTAGTTTCTACTACCCCCCCCCCCCCATATCTGTGTGTCCCTAATTACTTTTCCAAATTTTCTTTTGTACTTGTCCCTTTTTACTTCTCCAATTTTTCTTTTTACTTGTCCCTTTGTACTTGTTCATTTTGACAAATCAAGAAAAGACAAAAAAAATTTACTTACTATACCCTCAATTAATTACTTTGAAAAAAGTAAAACTTTTTGAAAATTTTAAATTTTTAATTCATCCACTTCATAATTAATAGGGGTAAAATGGTAAACTCACTATGTCAATCATTGTTTTTTTAATAGGTATGTCAATTCAAAAGTGGACAAGTAATTAGGACTGAGGGAGTAGTAATGTTCAATAAATAAATATTTTATAAAATACTCCCCAGTAAAATACATTGACACATTTCACTGGAAAATAATTTTCAAGAGATAAAGTCACTTAGGGTTGATTTGGTATGATGGATAAAGAATAACTAATTTTGAGATTAATATTAGGATAAATTTATTCCATGTTTGATTGAGATAAAACTGAGGATAATTTATTATATGTTGCTTATATAGTTTATCCTCTCACCATCATACATTGAATGTTTTTAGTAAAGATACAATGAATAACATTTGCTTATTACAAAATAATGAACATTATGTATAATGAATTTATTTTAATAATAAATCATTGAATTGTTGAATTTATTTTACAATGAATCATTTAACAAAAAATATTATGATTAATTATACACACACATTGTAATTTATGTATAATGATTTATTATTTATATGAATTCAATAATTTTATGATACATACTTAAGTAAGATACAATGATTTTGATGTATTCATTGTACTTTGTGTATAATAATTTTTTATGTGAATTCAATAAATATTATACGCAAATTTTAAGATACAATTATTTTGATGTAACCAAAATTGACCTTTATTAAATCTCAAAATACTTTTTAAATTAATAAATATTAATTTATCAATTAAATAATAACTCTATAAAATAATAATATTTCATGGTCACACCTATATTAATTTAGTGAGGTTTTACTGTCTTTCTCTTTTAAACACATGTATTTGATGTTTAATAGTAATAACTAGGGTTGTCAAATGGGTGGGTTGGATTGAAATTGAAGATATTAAAATGGGTTGAAATAGAAATCGAGTTGTGTCCTGACCCGCCCAAGTTTACTTTGAACTCAAATGGATTAGACTCAAATGGGCTAAACACGGGTTGGGTCTTGACTTACCCAATTTGACATGCTTAATCTCATTAATTTTAACATATTGTTATTTAAGTTTTATAACCATAATTTTAATTTCAACTCAAGAATTATTTTTTAAAAAGAGTTACAAATGGATAGATAGATCCTAGAAGATATAAAATAGATAGTAATTCAAATCTTCAATATAGGAACATACATTACACTAATGCAAATAAAGAGTCTTAAAACGGGTTGAAATTGAAGATTAAATTGGGCTCAATTGAATATTCTTTAAAATGGATCAAGGCCTGAATTGATTGAGAATGAAACCAATTCAAATTATGTTGAACTCAACCCATAAAATTTTGGACGGATTATCAATATTTGGTCTCATTTTGACACCCCTAGTAATAACGTACTATTGTAAGCCCCAACGAGCTATATGTTCCAATATCAAGTCCAACCAATTACGAACACAAAAATTGCATAGAACGATATCATTACATACTCTTTCAAAAATATACGATGTTAGAATCAAGTGATTTCGTTCTTTTAAAGGGTAAGTTATTTTGATACTGTAACCATCATGATCGCTTATGGAAAAGGCAACACCCACAAATTAAAAATTAAAACTATGATACTCCCTATGTCCTTTTTTTTTTAATATTGGAGTTGGGAGCCCCTTTTATTCAACTCAAATATCTATAAAAAAAAATAGACCAATGGGCCCAAAAGACTCAACGACACTTAGAAAGAAAAATGGCCCAGACCAAATAACCTTAAGCTTGGGTTTCTAAATTGAGCTCCCCATTCCCCCTTTCATGTCGCCGCAATGTGTTTCATTACTCATCTCACCGAGGTTTGTATCAGATGTTGTCCTTTCCTTTTTCCTTCTATCTTTATTCTTTGACCTCATGCTTTCTTTATGTAGAGTTGTTATCTTGTGGATGCAATGGTTACTCTGGTGGTATCGATAGAGGTGCCTTGACGATTAGCTCAAAACTTCATGTAAGTGACACTACTTTTTCCTCTCGTTGTAAGATCTGTATCCAACTCATTGACTCATTTTTCTCTAGCTGGAGCTTTAATGGAGATAATAGGATGTTCCTGTGCTTTGTGGAGTTCCCCTCGGATGTGGCTCTATATTTAATGAATCTAACTTTCAGGCCCTCGTATTTTATTAGTCACGACTAATCTCGCTACATTTAGGATCTTTTTGCACTCCATTGATAACTACCGAATGTTTTTCCATTGTACTCTCCACTGCATCTCGTATGCTTCATTTGCCAATTTGTCTGCTAAATGATTAACTTCTCTAAATACATGTCTGATTCTTGCATGAGTAGTTAGTTGAAGCCTTTGTATCTAATCTATCTCTTCCGTATGTTGCCATGGTATTCTCCATTCTCCCTTTATTATCTTTGATAAACACAACGAGTCAGTCTCCACAATCACATTTGTGATATTGTTGTTTTGACAATGTTGTTGTGCTCTTAGGATGGCTCTAGACTCAGCTTCCATGCTATTTCCTATCCCTAGTCTCTGTGCTTCAGCGTATACTAGACGCCCTTGAATATTTCTTGTACAAAAGATATATGTACTCTCTCTCGGGTTTCCTCTGATTGCACCATCGGTATTGCATTTTTTCCATCCCATTTGTGGTCTCACCCAAGTTATAGCTTGGTAATATAGCTTGGGTTTATACTCTTTTAGCACTTCTACTAGATTCTCCCAACTTTTTTGAAACCTGATCCAAGGGTATAGTGTCTTGACTAGCTTGAATACTACTTCTTGACATTGTTGAAGTAATGTCTCATACTTCACTTCCCTTCCATTTCTTCTGGAATTCCTTCGTTTCCAGAGTTCCCACATCAAAATAGCAGGGATAACCTGAAATATAGCTTTTAACTTGGGCTTGGTAGCTTCTTCCCACCATTTTGTGATAGCCTGTTGTAATCCTCCCTCCATTCTGATTCCTGCTCAAGAAGCAAACTTTCTCCATAGCTTTTGGGCTATGGGGGCAATTAGAAAAAGGTGATTCATTGTCTCCTCCTCATGTGCATCACAACAGTAGCATCTGGACACTACAGTGATCCTCATCCTTTTGAGCGTATCATATGTAGCTACTTTACCTTTCCAACTTCTCCAAAGCAAGAAGTTGATTTTAAAAGGAACTCCTTTGCTCCAAATGTAACTCCACCACCAGACCTTCTCCTTTTTCCTCCTTATGCGCTCAAAAGCAGACTTCACAGTGAATTTCCCACTTTTACTTCCCATCCACCAAGGAATATCCAATGCCCCTTCTTCAATAATTGTTCGTATAGTCTCTACAATAAAGTCAGTCATCTCCTCCGAAATTAGGTTGCTTAACCTCTGCCTGTCCCATTCCCCATTCACGATGAATTGTTTCACCTCTACTTCTTCCTCCCCTATCACTGTATCTTCTATGAAGTATAGTGCACCCTGCTTAGTCCAGTTGTCAAACTAAAAGCTCATCTCTCCAGACTTAATTTTCCACCAAATTTCATGCTCCACTTCTACCCGCACTTCTAGCATTTTCCTCCAAGCATGAGAGGGCCCTGTTCCAGTCACTACCGTGTGGTGTTGCTTCTTACAATATTTGTTCCACATGTAAGAACTCCATAGAGATGTGGATTTTCTGAAGGACCACCAAAGTTTTCCAAATAGTGCGTTCATGACCTCATGGAGTGATCTTAACCCTACTCCGCCTTCACTCTTTGGCAAACACATATCATGGAGTGATCTGAACCCTCTATCCTTTTTCATTTGCCTCTTTTTTCTTTTTTTCATTGTTCCTTTTTACTTGTTATTTTTAACAAATAAAAAAACCTTGTTTTACCTATTATATCTTCATTTATTAACATTAAGTTAATGTCTTTGAAACATCTAACGAGTAAAGATATTTGAGATCCTATCAATTAATAGCGATAAAATGGTAAATTCACTACTCTAATCAATATTTTCTTAACAAATGTGTCAAGTCAAAATTGACAAGTAAAAAGGGTCAAAGGGAGTATATCATGGAAATGCTGTTAAAAAAAAAATCTACAATAATAGCTCAATTATCAAAATGTAGACAATAAATTGAAGACACCGCCAACGTATAATTTTTAGAGAAATTGAAGATACTTTATATATACGTTTAGAAAGCATCATCCCACTAAGGGTTTATATATATATATATATATATATATATATATATATATATATATATATATATATATATATATTCTTCATGCTAGTAACAATTCAATCTTACCATGAAAAAGATTCTTGAAGTTACTTTTCTTTCTCTCATATTGTTCTCTAAGTTAATTTCTTTCATTTGCAGTACTAACCATGTGATTTTTCAAGATCCTGAATTTTCTTATTGTACTTTCCGCGGTAAAAACTCCATTCTTAATAGATTTTTTCATATCAATATGTAATAGAGCTTGTGTGAAGAACTGCATCTCTTCGTATGTAACTACTGACTTTGATGTTGTTGCTAAGTATTTCTTAAAAAATTATTAATAAGTAGGTTGGTTAGATTTTTAAGAGGTATTTTAGTAATTTAAATTGTCTTAAGAAATTCTCTTTTAATATATATAACTACTTTCCTCATACTTTTGTTATCACGTATTAATGATAGTTGTTTCTTAATTGTCATGCATATCTAACACTGTTTTTAATAAATAAGGTATATACCATGATTCTAAAATTATTGTTTTTGGCTAGTTATCACTTGTAACAAGTCAGTGATGTATGAAAGCACATTATATTATAGAGAAGATGACCAAATAGCCCATACCTATTATATTGTCGGATTCTCAACTATAAACTTTAACTTTATGGGGTCCTATCACCTCTAAACGATTTAAAATTGTAATTAATTTCAACTTAATCTTTATGAGGCAAAGCGAGTCTATTTTACTCTCTTTGAGAGAGTAAACACCAAAAATAAATATTAAAATTTTAGTTTTATAATCTCTTCTCTCTTTTTTTATCGCTCTTTCTCAATAAGGTTCTGTCTGGAAAGCCATCAGATTAATTGGAATTGAGGTAACTACTAGGGTAGTAATCACCGGCCTAGTAATTACATAATCTGGTAATTACAATGACTTGTTTGTTTGCCACAGTATAATAACATTGCGTATTGTTTGGTTGTACAAATGCAGTCATAAGGTTACATTAAATTTTAAAATTAACAAAATAATTTTTTAAAATTTATATTAGAGAAATAAGAAACTTTCTAAATTATATTAAATTAAATATTTAAGCTATATATTGTCTTTTAAAAATATATTAATTAATAAGCATATGCTCTTAACTAATATTATGAACAAATAATTAATTTATATTTTTCAAATTAGTATATTTAATTGAATTAATCATCAAAACTAAAAGTACAAGATTTATATGAACATCATGAAATGCATTTTTGACAAAAAGATTAATATTATATATATAAAATGTCATAAATTATTAAAATATTTGGCAAAAAGATAATCTATCAAGTCTAACTAAAAAATAAAAGGCTTGCAATGTGAAGTCTCAAGTCAATACTACTAAAACAAATGAAACCGAAAAAACTGTAACACCTCGGATACAAAAAGGCAAGAAAATTTCAATTTTCTCAGACCTAGTGTCAAGACTGACGAGACCATCCACGGCCCGTAGGTAGGACAACAGTCCGTCGATGGTGCCATGGTCCACGAGTTGGATTTTTCTAAAGATGTCTAGTTTCGGTACTTTGTGACGATTCATCAGGACGGCCTGTCATCCATTCCACGAGCCATAGATAGGTTTCGTAAGTGAGTCCTAGACTTAAAAAAAATTTCAAGGTCATAAGTTGAGGACGATGGAGTCGGCCTACGGTCTGTCGATAATGTAACACCTCGAATTCAAAAGGTAAGAAAATTCCAGTTTTTCTCAGACCTAGTGTCAAGACCGATGGCACCATCCATGATCTGTAGGTGGGACGACGGTCCGTCGATGGTGGTGTTGTCCAAGAGTTGGACTTTTCTAAAGATGTATAGTTTAAGTACTTTGTGATGGTTCATCAAGACGGCCCATCATCCATTCTACGAGCTGTAGATAGGTTTCATAAATGAGTCCCAAACTTAGAAAGATTTCAGGGTCATAAGTTGAGAACGAAGGCCGCGACCCACGGCCCATCGATTGAGCCACAGATCGGACTATAGGTCAAATTTGTCGTTCTAGGTTCAATGATTGAGTCTCTGAAGCCAACGTCGATCGACCACGATAGTTCGTAGGTAGAACCACGGACTGTAGGTCTGGCCGTTGGTGAGGGAGGACAGTTTTTTGGAAAGAAAGGGCTTCTAGGTTAACTCAAATGGTCATATCTTTTATCAAAATATGAATTAGGTGGAACATGACCTATCAAATTAAAAATAATTGAAACCTCTTTCCAACTCCACCGAGTTTTCTAAAATTCAAGCTCAGAGTAAAAAGTTATGCTCGTTTCAGTAAAGCCATATCGGGCAGACCACGAACGACGGACCTAGTCGACGGACGACAATCTAAACGATGGTCCTTCAGTCCTGTAGTAGATGGCACTTTGGCATTTTTTAAGTCAGGGGTTATTGGGTCTTTTTCCATTTGTTTTAACTCAATACTGCGTCATTTTACCTTCTACCCAAAGCCTATATAATGATTTTAAACCCCCAAATCACCCAAACCCAATTCATTCTCTCAAATTCTCAAAAGATGACCAAGTTTTTCCTCTCAAATATTTCTCTCTCTAGAAGTTGAAGAAGAAAGCTAGGGTTTCTAGATTAAGCCTCCAAATCCTCCATTGCTTCCAAGCTTTTGGTATCAAAGTATGATAATTTTCATACATGGATTCCTTCCATTCATGGAGTTCCCAAATTCTTCCAAGCTTTTGGCATTTAGGTATGATAGTTTTCATTTATGGATTCCTTCCATTCATGGAGTTCCCGAATTCTCCTATTTTCAAAGTTAGAATTCCCCAATTGAGTTAGGGTTTTCTTCTATGTTATGGGTTCTCCGAATTATTGATCTAATTGACTAATTTATGATCTATGATGCATGAATTAAGTTAATCTAATGATTTCGCAATGATTCCCCATGAGCCCATGTAATTCTCATGTTTTTCAAATTATGATGATATGATGTGGGTCTTGGATTATGAAAGAAGATTATATGAAATAAAGCACAAATTGATAGAATTATATGAATTTCTATGAACCCATGTCTTCTAGATGTTGATGATTGAAAGTGGGTTTTGAACCTTGAAAGGTGAATTATGAAATCAGCCATGTCTTATGAAATTATGTAAATGTTTTACGGATGATTTGAGAGTAAAGTATCAATGATAATGTTATTGTGTTGCTTAAAGGATTTCTCATATACACATGAAAGTATGATTGTGAAAGGTTTTTCTCACAAGGATTCTAAGGTTGAAAGGTCTTATCACCTAAATAAATCAATGATAACGAGCTATCCTAATGAAACCTAGCTTGGATTGGTTATTGAATGATACCTTTCCATGGATGACTTATGACATATCTTAGATTGGCAAGATGACGTGCCCTTCCATGGACAATAAGAACAAGTAAAAAATGACTGCTCTGCGGGATTTATGCTTAGCACCGAGGGGATATTGAGATGGAAGTTCTCCCATGACTAGAGGTCGGGTTTCTAGAAGCAATCTCCTTATCCATTACCTATGTGGCCCCATAGGATGATTGTCTAGATAGACATTAGCTAGTGGATCCACTTTAGCTAAGATTAATGGTTCAACCTTGGCAAGTAGGACAACCCTTTTCGGTGTAAGAGACACTTGGGGATCGTGTTATAGATCACATGGTCTCTATGTCGATCAAGGCTACTTCCCACAATAATAATTAACTAATGTTACTTCAAGAAGTATCTAACATGTGTTCAATGGTTTTAAAGATGATAGCTTGCACTCACCATGATTTATGACTTATGTCTTCTAACCCGTTTTATAACATGTTTTAGCTAGGTCATTGCATGTCATGAAATGTCCTATTTTAGCATGTTTCTAAATGTTTATATGCATGACTATAATACTTGGTACATGGTTGTACTAACGCATACTCTTGCCTACATTTCCCAAATGTAGGGTCCGACAGTCAGGGTTCTTAGTTTCGTGGCTAGAGGTTGACTTGAGAGATTTTGAGGTTTGGTGAGTCCTCATGCTTCGACGGGGTATTTTCATTGTTTTCAGTTTCCTTTCTTACCTTCAGTTTTGGACATGATGTATGGGCTAAGCCAATTTCATTCTTATGTACTAGATGGCTAATGAGACAATTGTTTAGACTTCCGCTTTATTTTTATAAAACTTTTGGGATTTGAAATGTTCTTCTTTATCTCTTATTCATTCTATTTCTTATGTTATGAATTCTAAGTGGCTTGTATGGGGCCTCTCGTGAAAAACTTGGTATTAAGAGGACAAGGTTTGGAAAGGTCCTAGGATGTCTATTAAGCCACGTCGAGTAGATTCTTGTTCACGAGTGTGAAGCGCGCCACATTTATGAATAAGACGCTATAAGATGTTTAGGAAACTCCACTTCTTTCATTACTCTAAAGTCGTGCGATAGAGTGTAACTCTAGGTGTCTTTCTCTCCTAAACCCTATTTATGCTTTGAATTATATGCTTCCACAAAGAAATCATGTGAGAAGAATAGGAATGTTCGTGAAAATGTGAGACAAGAGGTTCCCCAAGTGCCAGTTAACCCTTTGGACGAGCAAGTGACTAATAATGAGTTTCGAGCCGAATTTCATGCATTGGCCCAAGCTACGATGGCTCAAGCAAATAGGGAGGTTATGGCTCCCATGAACCCCAAGGGTGGGTACAACGACAGCCAGAGGCAAATCCAGGATTTCAAGAAGACGGGTGCACTATTACTTTAAAGATAATATCTAAAATTGTAGGGAAAATGGCCTAATATTGCCCTCAACTTTGTGATTTAGAATTGACATGCACCTTGTTATGAAAGTGACTTATATAAACTCCTAATGTCATACAAATGGCCCACTTATACTCTTTCCCTCTAACAAATGCAAAAATTAATATTATAAAAATAAATTAATATAGGGGTATATTTGATCCTTGTCATATATTTTTTTTTATAATTTTTTATTCAACGGCTAATTTGAATTTATTATTTTAATGGTCAAATTTATTTATTTTCACTAATTTTATTGTAAAATTTATTTTAGATCCCCCCAAAAAATTATAGATATAAAAACTAAATTTCAATATAGCCACAAATAATAATATTTAAATTCCAATATAGCCCAAAAAAAAATTGTTCTAAAACGTTTTTCTTAATTTTTCACTTTTTCCATTCACAGTTCTTTCTTTTGATTTCTCTTAGTTTTACACTAAAATGAACGAAAAAACAAAGAAATAAGATTAAGAAACTCAAAAAATGTTAATTAAATAAGTTAAAGAATAATTCATGTGAAAATGATCAAATATACGCCTACATGGATTTTTTATAATAAAAATAAAAATAATAAATTTAAAATTGTTATTTTTTATTTCCGTTAGATTTCCAAAATTTTACAAAGACAATAAATTAGCGATTTTACAAAGACAATAAATTAGCGAGCTAAAGAGAAGACGTTTAATTGAAATATATTTTTATTCTATTTGATGCGGCTAATTAAAGTTGTAATGCCATTTCTTTTATTAATTATATAATAAAATAGACCTTTTAAAAAGAAAATGGACAAATTGAGCGCTGGAGGGATTCGAACCAGCGACTACCACCTCGATAATAAGCCCTCCGACCAGTGAACCATCTGGTCATTTTGGGCATGGGTTCCTTTAGCTAATATTTAATATATTTTTAAGAATTATACAAATGATATATAGAGTTTAGCCGGATGACCACGGGTTTCGGTGACCGAAATTTGACACTTAAATTCGCCCCTAACGACAGCTAGAGTGAGGGACTTTATTAGATTAAATCCTCCAGAATTTCAAGGACTAACGTTGAGGAAGACCTTCAAGAGTTCATTGATGAGGTGTATAAGGTGTTGATGATCATGGGAGTGACGCTAGTGGAAAAGGCGGAATTGGTCGCTTATCAATTAAAGGTGTTGCTCAAGTTTGGTTCAACCAATGGAAAGAAGAGAGGGCGGTAGATGAGGGTCCTCTTGATTGAGAGAATTTAAGGTTGCTTTTCTTGATAGTCTCTTTCCCATTGAGATGAGAGATGAAAAGGTACTTGAGTTCATTAACCTTCGTCAAGGGGATATGAGTGTGAAGGAATGTGATTTGAAATTCATGCAATTATCTAAATATGCTCCAACTATGGTTGTCGATCCAAGTGCAAGGATGAGTAAGTTTGTGTCGGGTGCTTCTGACTTAGTAGTCAAAGAATGCCTAACTGACATGCTTGTTAGGGATATGGATGTATCCCGGTTAATGATACATGCACAACAAATATAAAAGAAAAGCTTAAGGAGAAAACTAAGGATTCAAAGAGGGCAAGAAGGAATGATGGTAAGTCTTCACATTCAAGGTACAATAGAGGTAATCGTTCTCAAGGTAAGGGAGGTAGTGAGCAAATGTTGACCGAGTATAGGGAGTGTGGGAGAAAACGTGAGGTAAATGTCTAGCCGGTTCAAAGGCCTGTTCTGGTTGTGGAAAGATGGGTCATAAGATAAGGAATTGTCCTTCGATTGCTAGAAATGAGGGAGATGATCGCCGACGGGCTCAACCTTACCCTTCCTCCGGTCCTAGTGGTGGTTGGAAACAAGATAGGTTCTATGATCTTCAAACTCAAGAAGATCATGAGGGTTCCCCGGATGCGGTAATTTGTAAGTTGAGGTCTTTTAGCTTTAGGTTATGCATTGCTTGATATTGAGTGTTTCATTCAATATGGTAAGACTTCATGTATGGATATTGTGTTAGAGTAGTCCTTGAAATCCTTGTAGAAACTTCATAAGTGTTTACTTCTATCAATGGTTTAGTGGTTGTTAAGACGTTGGTGTTATATTTGGGATTAAGGGAGATGGGTTTGAAAACACTAATGGTGTTTGTTCCCAAGGGGGAGATAGTGTGCTTCATGGTTGGTACGTGAGTAGAACTATGTTGGTTTTGGAAGAGTTCCTTGTTATGGTTTGGTGGGTGAAAGTTTTGAGGTGATGTGACTTCTTAATATCCTTATATCTTTCCTTCTATCTTGGAGTCTAGAGGCCTTAGCCCTTATGGTTCTCTCTTTAGGATTCTTGTGTCTTAGTCATCCTCATGTTTCCTTATTCATGCATACTCATGAAAAAAATTGTTTCATGTTTATGCGCATTTGAATATGATCTTTCATGTTTGTCTTATGAAAAGATGATTTAAAAAGTATGCTTTATCTTGGAGTTGAAGTTTTCTCCTCAAATATGTGCATTTATGTGATTGCATTCATGTTGGGCTGCTAGGTCTAGTTCCTATCTTCCTTATGATGCTTAGAATATGTTTTAGCTTGGAGTTGAGGTTCCTCCTTGGTTGTTTGCATTTTGATGAAGTCGCATTGATGATAAGGTTGTTAGTTTCCCTCCTACTCTTTTCGTGTTAGCTTGAGTTCCATTCGAGGATGAATAATCCCAAGGGGTAGATAATCGAATACCGCAGATTCAAAAAGGCAAGAAAATTTCATTTTTTCTTAGACCTAGTATCAAGACCGACGACACCATCCATGGTCCGTAGGTGGGATGACGGTCCATCGATGGTGGGGTGGTCCACAAGTTGGATTTTCTAATCATTTCTAGTTTCAGTACTTTGTGACGGTTCACCAGGACGGCCCGTCATCCATTCCACGAGCTGTAAATAGGTTTCTTAGGTGAGTCCAAAACTTAGAATGATTCCAGGGTCATAAGTTGAGGAATTGAACCACGGACCGTAAGTCAACTCCATCATTCGTGGCTCAAATATTGCATCTTTGAAACCCACGACGGCCGACCAGGACGGTCCGTAGGTGGAACCAGGGATCGTAGGTCTAGCCATTGGTGAGGGAAAACAGTTATTTGGAAAGAAAGGGCTTTTTGAGCAACTTCAAACGGTCATATCTTTTAGAACAAAATGAATTAGGTGACCCATTGCATATCAAATTAGAGATAATTGAACCCTCTTTCCAACGCCAACAAGTTTGATAAAATCCAAGCTCGAAAAAAAAAGTTATGCTCATTTTAGTGAAGCCTATTGGGTAGACTATGAACGACGGACCTAGTTGACGGATGATAGTCCAAACGACGGTCTGTCAACCCCGTAGTAGATGGCACTTTGGTATTTTTTAAGTCAGGGGTGATTGGGTCTTTTCCCAATTGTTTTAACTCAATACTACGTTGTTTTTCCTTCTACCCAAAGCCTATATAATGATTTTAAACCCCCAAATCCAATTCATTCTCTTAAATTCTCAGAAGATGATTGATGAGTCCACAAATTGGACTCATTTAGGGGTTTATTTTGATAGAAATAGTGTCCTCAAATGCTTATTTTGTCTCAATATCTGCTAAAACTCGTAAGTTTCAGCTATTTGAAGTTTTAGTGGAAGCATGGACACTTAGGCGCAAAAAGGAACAAAAAGGCTGGAAAGAACGAAGAAGTTGAAGCCTGCGCATCGCCAAGCACTCTTGGCGATTCGCCGAAGGAACACACTCCGCCCTTTGTTCCAGTACACGAAGCCTTGAAGGAGCAGGATCAAAAAGGCGATGAAAGGAGAAGTCAGCGTTTCACTGAATAATTCCGCGAAGCAGTACTAGATCGCCCAATGACACAGAGCATGACGATGCTGAAGGCTAGTGCAAGACGGCGACGAACTACACCAAAGGGCGAATCACCGAGTTTGTCGGCAATTCCGACTAACCTTGCCGAAAGATCCGCCAGCACTATTTTCTGAAGTCTATAAATACTAAAATTGTTATTAATTTTTAAGATTCGAACATTTATTTTAATTTTCAGAATAGAATAATACTTTTTGGGATATTTTCTCTCAAGTTTAGAGAGGGTTTTTGGGAGACTTGAAGAAAGAAGGATTTCATCTTCCCCAAATTGGAAGTGGGTCTTCTCCATTCTTATTCCTTTGCTTAAATCAAGGTTTAATTTCTTATACCCATTTGATTTTAGTATCATTTCAGGTGTATTTTGTTATTTCTTGATGTGTAGCTAAAAACTCCCATTCTTGGGGTGTGATTTAGCAAAATATGTATTGATATTGTTGTTGGGTCTTGATTGCTGATAGGATAGATGTATTTTAATGGTGATTTCACCTAGTGGTTATGGTTTAATTTAATGGGTTTGTAGTTGCAAATACAAAACCACCCATGTGTTTTCGGCTTGCCCGAGAGGGAAGTCGCGAAACCAAGACCGCTAGACTAATGGCCTAAGGAGTAGGTCGACATGAGGTTCAGCCCGAGAGGGTGAGCCCTAGTCCCATATCCTAATACTCAGCTCGAGAGAGTAAATGGGGTAAGTCGTAGGTTGGCCTTCATGCGGCAAATGGGTGTCCGAGAGAAACGCATTTGAAACGGGGTAAGTTGCCCGAGAGGGAACTAATTTCCATCTAAAGCTTAGCCTAGTCACTATTATCTTGCAAATTTCCTATCGAAAGCATGTACCCAATGATTTATCTCAACTTGTATTGCGGTCACACCCCAAGAACTTGTCCCCATACTTGATCTTCTCTTGTATTTTTTGTTGTTTTTACTACTTGTGACAAAACCCCCAATTGATAGTTGACATTTTTGTCACCCTTTTTAATTTACAATATTTTTAATCATTAATGTCTTTAGCTACGACTAGTTAGAACTAAATTTTATTTTTCTACTAGTTCTCAAAACCACTCCCTTGAGACACGACCCCAAACCTTGGTTAGGTTACTTTATTATCGACGATCGTAGACACCGTACTATAGGTTAGTGTCGTTGGTCCTGATAAGCATAAAAAATGGCGTTGCTACTAGGGAGTGGTGTTATTTGAGAATTTTTAGTTTCATAGAGTTTTTGTTCTCTTTAGTTGTAGTTTACTAATTTAATTTCCAGTTTTGTTTTGAGTATTTGTGTGCCACAATAGGCCAAATGATTGCAAACGGGGATAATAGCTGCCAAGCGGGTCACTCAGAGGGTGGTGTTTTTAATCAAAATGACATCAATGATGATAATAGTGTTTATCACCCGGCCGATGTGGGCGAGATGGGCAAAAATTGCATGCCACAAGCTGACGAATATGCAATGTTCGAAGTCACTAGCGCAACACTCCAACTCATTCATTCAAGAGGTTTATTTGGAGGGTTAGAGCATAAAGATCTGCACAAACTTGTACGAAGCTTTGTGGAAGTGTGCACCCCTTTATCAGTCGAAAACCTATCTCAAGAATCCATACAGTGTCGCTTATTTCCATTATCATTGACTGGGGAGCCACTAAATGGTTGGTTTAGCACCCAAGCAACTCCATCAAATCATGGGAGGAGCTGGTTATGGCATTTCACGAAAGATTCTTTCCTCCATCAAGAATGATGCAACTGAGAGACGATATTTAGAATTTCAAGCAACAGAAGGGTGAACCAATTCACGAGTCATGGACAAGGTTCAATAGAACTTAGCGTAAGTGCCCAACGCATGGGCTACCAGGTGAATTGTTGCTCCAATACTTTTACCGTAGTCTGAACTCGGTTAATAAAGGGATAGCTGATCAATTGGTGCAGGGAGGAATAATGTTATAATCATTTGAAGTAGCCTCATTTATCCTAGATGGTATGACTAAAGATAACCAGACATGGTATACCAAAGATGATCAAGTTTCCCCATTATGTTTCCGATTAACGCAAGAACAAATTGAAAAAGAAAGAGAAAGGGACAAAAACATCAAGAAGATGTTATCTCAAATGGAAATCCTACAAGAGCACATGAAAGGGACACATGGAGTATTTCGAGTTGAGGAGGGTTCTTCTTCCGGTTACTCAATACCAGGGTAAAATCAAGGTTGGAACTCCAGAAGATACGAGGAGGGTTTCCACCCACGCTATCAACCGCAGGGCGGAAATCAAGGCTGGAACTATTATAGGGGTGACGAACCAAGGAAATATTGGCAAGATTGGGCTAAGCAGGATGATCAGGAGGAGGACCATACTCACTTGAGTGAAAGCCCAAAATCTAAAGGGAGTGCAAGTAGTCCTCGGATAAATTATTTGTTATCGCGCATACTTAATAAAGTTGAGGGGTCTGATGATTTGCTAAAAGGAATGAAAGATGACTTTTCAACATTGAACAATAAAGTAAATTCCCATACTGATGCCATCAAAATGTTGGAAGGTGAATTGAGTTTATTATCAGCTCAATTAACATCCAAAACACCAATGGACTATATAGAAAGAGAGTTGGTTGTAGTTACCCGTAGCGCTAAGGTGGCAATAGGGGATATGATGAAAGATGAGGATCCTAAAAAACATGAAGAGAGCCAAGATGTGGAGGAACAAGATTTACCTATTCAACAAAGCCTTACTAAAGAACCACAGGAGGAAGCCGAGCAACAAGTTCAAGTTCCAAAAGTCATGCACCCTTTACCCAAGATACCTCCACCATTTCCCCAATGTTTGAAAAAGAAGAATGAAAATGAGAAGTTCAAAATAAATTTTTCAGTATGGAAAAGTTTATCAATTAACATTCCTCTGGTAGAAGCATTGTTGGAAATGTCGGGATACACCAAATTCATGAAAGAACTTGTTACAAAGAAAAGGAGCTTGGACTATGAAACAATTGAGGTTCCCCATAGTTGCAGTGCAATTATGACAAATGATTCAATCACGAAAAGAGAAGATCTTGAGGCGTTTACAATCCCTTGCACAATTGGCATGCCCCAATTCACTAAAGCCTTGTGTGATTTAGGAGCAAGCATCAACTTGATGCCCTACGCAATATACAAACAACTTGATTTGGGTGAACTAAAGGCAACCACAATGAGACTCCTTATGGTTGATCGATCAATCAAGCACCCAGTGGGGATACTCTATGACATATTGGTAAAAGTGGATCGGTTTGTCTTTTCGACTGATTTTGTGATTCTAGATTGTGAAATCGATGCTGAAATCCCCATTATTTTGGGAAGGCCATTCTTAGGTACCGGGAGAGCATTTGTGGATGTTGAAAGTAGGAAATTGATGTTCCGTGTGAACAATGATGAGACCTTTAATATTTGTAAATCCATGAAGCAACCAAGTAATATCCATGTGGTGTCTACTGATGATGTGATAGATGAGGCAGTGGCAAGTGTGAGTCATTTAATGCGCAAGGATGAACCCCTTGAATATGTACTTGCCAATTATGATGAATCCGAAGTTCAAGGCTACGAGGAAGTGGTAGCTGCTTTATCAAGATTAGGAGCATATTCAAGGAGTCCAATCAAGTTGGATATCGACCTGAAAAACAGAGAAAGTCCCCCTGCAAAGTCATCGACAGAAGAACCACCAAATCTGGAGTTAAAAGCCCTACTCTCTCATCTCAAATATGCCTTCTTAGGAGCCAATAATACTTGGCGGTAATTATCGCCGCCAATCTGCTTGAAAAGCAGGTGAAATTGCTCATTGAAGTACTGTGGAAGCATATAAAAGCTATTGGATGGACAATAGCCGATATAGTAGAAATTCTTCCTGGCATTTGTACTCGCAAGATTCGGCTCGACAGTGAATGTAAACCTAGTGTGGAACATCAACGTAGATTGAACCCTCCAATGCAAGAGGTGGTAAAAAAGGAGATCATCAAGTGGCTAGATACGGGAGTGATCTAACCTACTGCAGATAGTAAGTGGGTTAGTCTGTGCAATGTGTACCGAAAAAAAAGGGGTATAACCGTAGTCACAAATACAAAAGGAGAAGTTGTGCCAACAAGACCAGTGACTGGGTGGAGAGTATTCATGGACTATCAAAAGCTTAACTCATGGACCAAGAAAGGTCATTTTCCAATGCCTTTTATGGATCAAATGCTTGATCGGTTACCAGAAAAAAGGTGGTATTGTTTTTTGGATGGGTACTCTGGTTACAATCAAATATCTATTGCACTGGAAGATCATGAGAAAACCACTTTTACTTGCCCTTATGGAACATTCGCATTCAAAAGGATGCCATTCGGGCTATGTAATGCCCCAGCAACATTTCAGCGTTGTGTCGTCTATTTTTGCAGATATGGTCGAAGACTCTATGAAGGTGTTCATAGACGACTTCTCAATCGTAGGGGATACATTTGAAGAATGCTTGACTCACTTAGGATAGGTACTCCAAAGATGCGTGGAAACGAATCTAGTTTTGAATTGGGAGAAATGTCACTTTATGGTAAAAGAAGGTATTGTTCTTGGGCATAAGGTGTCACAAAAGGGGCTGGAAGTTCACAAGGTGAAAATTGAGGTCATTGAGAAATTACCCCCGCCACTTTCAGTAAAGGGTGTTCACAGCTTCTTGGGTCATACAGGATTTTACAGAAGGTTCATTAAAGACTTCTCAATGATTGCACTCCCACTATGCAAACTCTTAGAGAAGGAAGTGAAATTCCACTTTAATGATGCTTGTGTGGCTGCATTTCAGTGTTTGAAAGAAAAACTAATATACACTTTGATTATCATTAGCCCTAATTGGTCTGAATTTTTTGAGCGAATGTGTGATGCTAGCGATATGGCACTGGGGTTGTGTTGGGGCAAAAGCGCAACAAACTGTTTCACCCAATCTACTACGAAAGCAAGACTCTAAATAGTTCCCAGCAAAATTATACGGTCACCGAACAAGAGTTGCTTGCAATAGTCTATGCATTTGAAAATTTCAGGGTATACTGCACCAAAGTAGTCGTGCACCTGATCATGCTGCACTATGGGACTTGATGGCAAAGAAAGATGCAAAACCACGATTTATTAGGTGGGTGCTACTATTATAAGAATTTGATTTAGAGGTAAAAGATCGAAAAGGATGCGAAAATCAAGTGGCTGATCATTTATCAAGGCTGGAAGCAAGGGCGAATGTTGAGCATGAGGTTGACATAAACGATTCTTTCCCCGATGAACAGGTGTTTGCAATATCCCTCAAGCATACACCATGGTATGCAAAATTCACAAATTACATTGTGTGTGGGCTGACGCCGAATGAGTTGACCTTTTACCAACAGAAAAGATTCTTGTTCGATGTTAAAAAGTACTTTTGGGATGAACCATACTTGTTCTGAGAGTGTGTTGATCATTAGAATGTGTGTTCCGCAAGAAGAAGCGATAGAAATCTTCCATGCTTGCCATACATCTCTAGTAGGAGGTCACCATGGTGGTGTTTGCACCACCGCTAAAGTTCTCCAGAGTGGATACTATTGGCCGTCACTCTACAAGGATGCACATGAGTTTGCAAAGAAATGCTCTAAATGTCAGCAGCAAGGCGTAGTGTCTAGAAGACACGAATTACCTCTCACTCCTATTTTAGAAGTCGAGTTATTCGATATATGAGGGATCGATTTCATGGGCCCATTTGTGAGCTCGTTTGAAAATAAATATATCTTAGTGGTGGTAGATTATGTTTCCAAATTGGTGGAAGCTATCGCACTTCCAAACAATGAAGGAAAAAGCGTTGTCCAATTTCTGAAACGCTACATCTTCGCAAAATTTGGCACTCCAAGAGCAATCATTAGCGATGGGGGATCCCACCTTTGCAATAAGTGGTTCTCAATGGCACTGAGTAAATATGGGGTGAAACACAAAGTGGCATCCCCATATCATCCCCAAACAAGTGGTCAAGTCAAAGTGTCGAATCGGGAAATTAAAAGCATCTTGACAAAGACAATAAATGTCAATAGAACTGATTGGTCTAGGAAACCTGATGATGCACTATGGGCATATAGGACTACTTATAAAACACCTATCGGTATGTCTCCATATCATTTGGTTTATGGTAAGGCTTGTCATTTGCCCGTTGAGTTAGAACACAAGGCATTGTGAGCATTGAAAGCTTTAAATTTGGACTGGTCAAAATCTTCAAGGGAGAGAGTAGAGCAGTTGAACGAACTGGATGAATTTAGAATCAGATCATATGAAAGTTCTGCCATCTATAAGAGAAGATGAATAAATGGCATGATGCTAGGATACTCAAGCGGGACTTCAAGGTAGTAGATTGGGTTTTGCTATACAACTCGCGACTAAGACTCTACCCCGAAAAGCATAAATCCAAATGTCTGGACCGTTTAGGGTAACGCGAGTGTTCATCAATGGTACCATAGAAGTTGAAGATCAGATAGGACCTCCATATACAGTGAACGGGCAACGTCTGAAATTGTATCTGGGGATTGTCAAGAAATTTCATTGGTCGAAGTGGTATATCTGGAAGACGCTTGAAGGCGCTGCTGCGTCGTGCCGCGACGTTAACTAAGGCGATGTTTGGGAGGCTCCCAAATTCCATTTAATCCCTTTCTTTTTATTATTATCATTACTTATTTCCTGGTAATAGAATGGTATGTTGTTTGTGCAGGAGAAAGTACGCGAGGTGTTTAAAAAAGTAAATGATGGCAAACAATAGATCGTATCGGCGAGTCGGCGAAGGGGTTGGCGAATCCGACCCCATCCGATATTTGACTCAAGATCTCGTCAACAGTGAAGTCTATAAAACTCGGTGAGATTTGGAAATTATTTGCGAATAGCCAACCATTTCAGCGATCATGATGTAAACCGTCGTTTGGACCTTCCCAATGAGTGAAGATTCTGTAAAACTCGGTGAACTAAGTAAATGCTCAGTGACACACCAACTAATCCAACGATTCAGAGTGATATCGCCGAGTACGCAGAAATTGTACGGCACTTAAGTAAAGCTGAAACAAAGTGGTTGTGAAGTATTCGAGAAAGTGGTGTGACAGTAGGCGTGTTGGGTCGTTTAGCGATGCTATGGAGATCTTACTGAATTACTCAAACAACTTGCTTAACGTCCCCACCTCACCGTCTTTTTAATGCTAAAATAGTGGAAGGTCTACACAGAAAAGTTGAAGACGAAACATGCCACCCTGACAGATGGAACAAACGCATAACCAGGATCACTTCTTTACCTCTCTATTTTTCTTACTTATTTTTTTAGTGTTGGGTGCTTTTATTCGCATTTGAGGACAACTGCTTTTATTTGTGGTGGGGTGAGGCCCACTTGTGTGAGCTATTTGTGATTCGTGCTTTGTATACATTTGGGTTGTCTGTTTTTAATTGTGTTTTTAAGAACTGCTTTGTGATTGCTTGAGCTTGTGGCTCCGTTTATTTTTATTTGCAAAATGATTTTGACCCTTCCGAAAAAATTTGCATTTTTCGTACATTTTTGCCACCCCTCGTGAGTTGAATGTGGTTGTTCTTTTGAAAAAAATTGAGTCTCGGTTTCGATCAATTCCGATGACTTGAACAGTGCTCTCAATTGAACGAACATGAATGTACGGCTACGATGAGGCCAAATGAAGTTGCATAAACAATATGTGAACTCTTTCCATCTCGTTGTGATTAGCCATTTATCGAATTGATTATATTGTAAATGACCATTGCACACTAGCGAGAGTGTGTAGTCTTGTTTGATTTAAGTGTCGATGCATTGTGTGATTGGCTTGCTTTGAACCATGCATGAATAAACCTAGAATTTGCCCCGTTAGTCTGATTGATTTAGAAAGGTGTCCTTTTGAGATGATCTTAGGCAACTTTAAAGAGTGTGCGCCAACTTTAACATATGCCTCTTTTGTGGCCTACCCGTGAGCGTGTGAAACTCTTTTGAACACCCTTTGAGCCTTACCTTTCTTTGGAAGAACATTGATGAACCCTAGACCTTACTTGACTCACTACCTATAATCCTCTTGATTTGTGGTTTTGCAAATAGCCAACTTAGGCCAAAGGACTAAGTTGGGGGTGTGGTGAAAAGGAAAAGGAGAAGTCAAGAAGTACAAGAAAAGTCCCCATTCACCCATGGTGTTGCAGAACGATGGAAACCCCTTAAAGAAAAAAAATGTGGAATAAAGTACAAAAGAAATCAGGTTTCCAAGCAATTCATGGAGGTGAATAAAAAAATGACTTAGAAACACTAGAAAAAGATTTGATAAAGAAAAAGAAGGGAATGCCTTGAGAATACCACATCTCACGAGGAAAAAGTCACTGAGCCTAAATGACCATACCTTTGCACCCATTACAAGCCTTAGAAAGACCTTTTTGATCTTCTGTTCCTCTATTTTGAGTGTGAGCGATGCATTTGATTCCTGATCTTGAATTGATTAACCTCTGTGTGTGAAGATGGAATCATTCTTCATGTGAGGGCATTTATATACTTTTTGTTGATCTTGAACTTGCACAAGTAGCAAGTATTACGAGCATGAGAATCTTTGGTAATGGTGTGTCACAATCTGAATCTTTGAGTACACAATTGATCCTTGCATAAGTAAATTTAGTCTCGTTGTGTGCATTCATGATTGAGTCTTGTGTAGCACTGTTTGAGACACCCTTTTTGAACGCCTGAACTCAAGTTTGCTTGAGGACAAGCAAAAGTTTAAGTTCGGGGTGTTGATGAGTCCACAAATTGGACTCATTTAGGGCTTTATGTTGATAGAAATAGTGTCCTCAAATGATTATTTCGTCTCAATATCTAATGAAAACTCATAAGTTTCAGGTATTTGAAGTTTTAGTGGAAGCACATGGACACTTAGGCGCAAAAAGGAACAAAAAGGTTGAAAAGAAAGAAGAAGCTGAAGCCTATGCATCGCCAAACACGCTTGGCGATTCGCCGAAGGGACACACTCCGCCCTTTGTTCCAGTACGCGAAGCCTTGAAGGAGCAGGATCAAAAATGTGATGAAAGAAGTAGTCGGTGTTTCACCAAATAATTTCGCGAAGCAGTACTAGGTCTCCCAATGACACAGAGCACGACGATGCTGAAGGCTAGTGCAAGACGGCGACGAACTACACCAAAGGGCGAATCGCCGAGTTAATTGGTAATTCCGACTAACCTCGCCGAAAGATCCACCAGCACTATTTTCTGAAGTCTATAAATACTAAACTTGTTATTAATTTTTAAGATTTGAACATTTATTTTAATTTCCAGAATAGAATAATACTTCTTGGGATATTTTCTCTCAAGTTTGGAGAGGGTTTTTGGGAGACTTGAAGAAAGATGGATTTTATCTTCCCCAAGTTGGAAGTGGGTCTTCTTCATTCTTCTTCCTTTTCTTAAATCAAGGTTTAATTCCTTATACCCATTTGATTTTAATATCATTTCAGGTGTATTTTGTTATTTCTTGATGTGTAGCTAAAAACCCCCATTCTTGAGGTGTGATTTAGCAAATATGTGTTGATATTGTTACTGGGTCTTGTTGCTGATAGGATAAATGTATTTTAATGGTGATTTCACCTAGTGGTTGTGGTTTAATTTAATGGGTTTGTAGTTGCAAATACAAAACCACCCATGTGTTTTCGGCTTGCCCGAGAGGGAGGTCGCGAAACCAAGACCGCTAGACTGATGGCTTAAGGAGTGGGTCAACATGAGGTTCAACCCAAGAGGGTGATCCCTAGTCCCATATCATAACACTCAGCTCGAGAGAGTGAGTGGGGTAAGGCGTAGGCTGGCCTTCATGCGGCAAATGGGTGTCCGAGAGGAATGCATTTGAAACGGAGTAAGTTACCCGAGAGGGAACTTATTTCCATCTAAAGCTTAGCCTAGTCACTGCTATCTTGCAAATTTCCTATCGAAAGCATATACCCAACGATTTATCTCAACTTGTATTGCGGTCACACCCCAAGAACTTGTCCCCATACTTGATCTTCTCTTGTATTTTTTGTTGTTTTTACTACTTGTGACAAAACCCCCAATTGATATTTGACACTTTTGTGTCACCCTTTTTAATTCACAATGTTCTTAATCGTTAATGTCTTTAGCTACGACTAGTTAGAACTAAATTTTATTTTTCTACTAATTCTCAAAACCACTCCCTTGGGACACGACCCCAACCCTTGGTTGGGTTACTATATTTTTGACGATCGTAGACACTCATATTGTAGGTTAGTGTCGTTGGTCACGATAAGCATCAATGATCAAGCTCTTCCTCTCAAATATTTCTCTCTCTAGAAGTTGAAGAAGAAAGCTAGGATTTCAAGATCAAGCCTCCAAATCCTTCATTGCTTCCAAGCTTTTGGCATCAAGGTAGGATAGTTTCATCCATGAATTCCTTCCATTCATGGACTTCCCAAATTCTCCTATTTGTAAGTTAGAATTTTTCCCATTGTGCTAGGGTTTTCTTCTATGTTACAAGTTCTCCTAATTATTGATCTAATTGATTTATTTATGATCTATGATGCATGAATTGAGTTAATATTATGATTTCACGATGATTCCCTGTGAACTCATGTAATCCCCATATTTTCCAAATTATGATGATATGATGTGGGTCTTGAATTATGAAAGAAGATTATATGAAATAAAGCACGAATTAATAGAATTATATGAATTTATGATGAATTTCTATGAACCCATGTCTTCTAGATGTTGATGATTGAAAGTGGGTTTTGAACATTGAAAGGCGAATTATGAAATCAAGCATTTTCTTCTGAAATTATGTAAATATTTTATGGATACTTTGAGAGTGAAGTATCAATAATGATGATGTTGTTGTGTTCTTAAAAGGATTTCTCATATATACATGAAAGTATGATTGTGAAAGGTTTTCCTCACATAGTAAGGATTCTAAGGTTGAAAGGTCCTCTCACATAAATGAAACAATGATAAGGAGCTATCCTAATGAAACCTAGCTTGGATTAGTTATTGAATGATACCTTTCCATGGATAACTTATGACCTAGCTTGGATTGGCAAGATAATGTGCCCTTCCATGGATAATAATAACAAGTAAGAAAATGACTACTCTATGGGTTTTATGCTTAGCACCGAGAGGATATTAAGATGGAAGCTCTTCCATGAGTAGAAGCCGGGTTTCTAGAAGCAATCCCCTTAACCCTTACCTATGTTCCCCAATAGGATGATTGTCTAGATAGACATTAGCTAGTGGATCCACTTAAGCTCAGATTCATGATTCTACCTTGGCAAGTAGGACAACCCTTTTCGTTGAGGGAGACGCTGGGGGATCATGTTATAGCTCACCTGATCTCTATGTCGGTTAAGGCTACTTCCCACAATAATTGTAATAACCCAGAAATCTAGTAAGACCAAGCTGGAGTCTAACTAAAACTAGTGAGTTCTAAAGCCTTTGGTAAGAGTTTTGGAGTGTCGTATGAGGGTTAAAACTTGTAAATATGGTTCCCGTATTTAGAATGGGGGTTTTAGGGGTTAAACGTCCAGGTTCGACTCCCCAAGGGGTCCTTGAGAAGGAGCCCAAAACAGTCCCCAAAACTGTCCAACTTTGGTGAACTATGGATGCAATTCACGGGCAGTAGATTAATCTACGGCTTGTGGTCTTGCTCCATAGGTCAAGGCCTACAGCAGGCCTGAAAATGTACCCTCAGACACCAAACACGGAAGTGGTTGACGGCCAGTAGACCCAACCACGGTCTGTGGATGGGGGTCTTGTGAATGCTGCCAGTTTTCCAGCCTTTTAGTTTAAGTTAGGGGTTTGGGAATTAGTTAGGTATTTAATTAGGGGTTAAGGTAGGTCGGTTAACTATTTAATTAATCACCTATATAAGGTTATAAGACGCTAAACTAATTCATTAATTCATTATAACCCTAGACCCCAAATCAAAACCCAACTACCTTTCCCTCCCAAAAATCTTCTCTCTAGACTCCATTGAAATACAAAGGAAGAGATCAAGCTAGAGCTTCAAGAAGAGGGATTTTTCATATGAATTTGATGGGAATCTAAACCTAAGGTATGGATGCTCTTCATTCTTGGTTAGCTATCACCAAGAAGCCCCTTCAAATCATGTTTTCAAATCCCCCAATTCTAGGATTTGCCAATCTAGTCATGGGTCTTCTTCCAAAACGAATTCAATGGTTTAATTAAGCTTTATTTTGATTGATTATGATGATTTATGATTGGATTAATGGATTAATTATGGATTTTGATGAAAATCTCCCTTGGACCCATGATTTCCCCTTCTTCCTAAATTGTGAACTAAGGTGTGACTTGATTGATCATGGAAGCTTAACAATTTATTATATTTATGTTTATTATGTTGTTAAATCATGATATCTCTCTATTTAACATGGTAATTCTAGAATTTAGGGTTGATCTTGATTCTTAGCCTTGAAAGGCAATTTGCTAGGGTTGTATGTGTTGACGAAGATTGTATATGAACTTGTTGATCCACTTGAAAGGTGGAGGTGTTTAATTATGATGTAGTTAATTGATGTTAGCATATTTCTACATGTATTCTTGATTAATCTAGGATTATAGGGTTATGTCATGAAAGAGGCAAATTGAGGGTTTAGATGTGACCTTCTATAATTGATGAACTTCTTGATGAATTGCCTTAGATTAGATCGCCTAGAAATGAAGCACTTATGATCAAAGCTTGTATACATGAACTAACTTGATTAGGTCTTAGATGATGAATCATGGTTGAAGTAGTATTGAGTTTTAGTTTACTTGATGCTATATGTCTATAATTGATCAAGAATGAAGCATGTGGTTAGTTTACCTTGAGAGTTAGGTTTACATGATGACCATGTGAGGTATTGCTTGATGAGTAATGCTTGAAGTATGAGGATGACTTGTAGGGATTTAAGACTAAAAGTTAAAATGAATGAACTATGAATGTAGAGGCTTTAAGAATCAAGCTATTATGCATGTCAAATTGTATAAGGTACCATTGTGGAAGGACTTTACCCACATGACCTACAATGTGAGTATATGAACTTATATATGCAAATGAATGAACTATTTGAGTTATGATTATCTACATGTCTATTATGATAAATGTTAGATGTATTGATTTACATGGTCTATGATCCTTGAATGCCATATATGTGAATGATGCATGATTGTGATATTTCGTACATACTTATGAACATTTTGAGAGGGAAGTGTCTATAATGATAATGTTGTTGTTGTGTCATTGCAACGACAATTATACACACACTCCATGCATAAACATGATTATGATGTACCTATGGTGTCAATTGAAAGTCTAGTTCTCATATGCACCTTTACACATTATTATGCATGAAATGTACATAACCAATTTGATCCTATTGTGTTGATTGAAAGTCCATTCTCAAGAGAACACATGATCTTGGTGTGATAGTTATTCTCACATACTAATATTGATTCTAAGGTTGAAAGTACATTCTCACCTTTAATGAATCTATGAGCTATTTTATGAATTGTGTTGAACGAAGGATAGAGCACTTATTCACACATGTAAATACCATTTAAGACTAATGACGTATAATTTGAAGAATAATGCTCAGCACCGAGCGGATATGGACAATGAGGTAAAGGCCCTCCCGCCAATGCAATAGTGAGGGTCATCCAAAATGAACTCATGAGATGGAAGCCCCTCCGCTAATACAATAGGGCGGGTTTCTAGAATCAATCTCTCTATCCCATAACTATGTGCCCACATAGGTACCTTTAGCTAGTGGATCCACCTTATAGCTATACATTTTAGTCCTACCTTAGGTAACTCTTCCCTATGTAATAAAGATAATGAATGAGACATGAACTATACTATGACTTCTTAATGAGTTTTACTTAGTAGGAGTGGGAGTATGGGACTTCACTTCCACATTGCACAAGTAAGACTTAGTAGGATGTCATGGGATGGTTCCTTTATATTATGATGAGAATTGAATGCATGCATGTGTATTGAATAGATAGTTGTTATGAATGACTTTACTTATAATTCAAGTAATGTGCATGACCATTTCCTTATCTGTGACTATTGATTATAATGAGGTCTAAAGATGAAATACATGATTAAAGTAGCTTCAAAGAAGTACTTAGTAGGGTTGGTATTATGGGATGCCAAACCATACATTGCATAAGTGTTTCTTAGGGGTTGCTTATGTGATGATTACTTAATGATGAGATGATCTTGGTATTTGACTTTGCATTGTGTTATGATTGGAGGCTATGTATTGTGAAGATTGGGATATGTATTGTGTTGATGTTGGATTCTATGCTACTTATTATAATGATATCTCTCATGTTGAATGTAATGTATGTGAGTTGCCTTATTGGTTGCATTCTCCAACTATGTCAAAGATGATGTTCAAAAATGGAATATACCATGATTTCAAATGAAATGTCCCTTTTTATGCATGCTTTAATGGTTTTGTGCATGGCTTCCATACTTAGTACTTTTTTTGCTAACCCCATCTTTCTACATTTTCCATAAGTGTAAGCTTTAGAGATATTGGATTCCATCCTCGTGGCTAGGTTCATAAGAGATCAAAAAGAAGAATATTGGTGAGTCCTCCTTGTATTCGTGCGCTCAACCATATGTCATTTACTTTCTTTACTTTTATGTTTTAGACTTATGTAAGGGCCATGTCCCTAAGATTGTATTAAAGAGTCTTAATTCTAATGTTATAGATGGTTTGAGACATAGTGTCATAGATTCTCTTTCATTTTATAAGAGATTTCGATTGTAAAGAAAAGTTTTAAATTCTGCGTTATTTTTCTATGCTTTTATGTTCATGTATGCTATGAGGTTTGTATGAGACCCCTTCGGGGTCAAGTACGTCGGTCACTTCTAGGGTGTGCTCTCGTGGCGTGAAAAATATGGTATCAAAGCATAAGTTTTTGGGAATGGTTTTAGGATGTCTCAAACCACCTCCAGTAGAGTCTTGTTCATCGATGTAAGTCGCGACACAACTATGAGCGAGAGGCTATATGATGTTAGGAAACTTCACTTCTTCATTCTCTAGTCGTGTCGTAGAGTTTAACTCTATAAGGTCTTTTCTCTCTAATCGGCGGTCTACAAGATATGACTACTCGAATGGATCTTGTTACAAGGAGCAAGGGAGAATATTTTGGTTGAAATGACAATGATGGCTATGAGACTAAATAGGACTTGTTGTGCTAGATTTATATGTCACCCTTACGGTGGGTTGGTAGTGTTATTGGCATGCTCCTAGGTGATGATAGAACCAGTATAGTCAAATTGTTAGTCCCCAAATGAGATTATCCAAGAGTGGAAGGGGGAAGGATCTATGCCATAAGTTTGGATTATGTATTTCTTAAGGTTGACTTTAAGGATTGCATGTACCACCTAGTTAAGGTGAAGTAAGGAAGAAGAATGTAGGTGTTGACCAACTTCAAAGAGTTAGTTATCTTTTAAGATTGATCATAAGTATGGTCATTTGGAGTAAGGTGTTTAGATAATACCTAGGTTTGATTGGTTGGTGGATCCCACCAAAGGTGATGATAAGGGTTGAAATGGTCTAGAATCGTCTTGATCCAACCTTAGTAGAATTGAAAGAGAAAAAGGTTTCATGGATAAATATCTTCTAAGATTCCCCTAAGTTTCACCAAAAGAAGGTGTCTACCCCAAAATCTCAAGGAGTGTGTGGTAGTGGATCATATGTGATTAGGCCTACTTGTGCTAGGTGTGGAAAGAAACATAATGGTAAGTGTCTAGCCGGTACAAAGGGTGGTTATGGTTGTGGTGGAAGTGACCACCTAGTGAGAGATTTCCCGGTGCTTAAGGCTAGAGGAAGAAAGGATAAGAAAGTTCCTCCTAATAGTTCTGGTATGTGTCATGCTTTATTAGATTCCGATATTACTTGTCTTTGTGACTTGATATGCTAGACCTTGATATTTTCCTTAGTGTGATTGGGCTTCATAGTTGTTTTGTGATATTGAGGGTAGAACCCTACTAGACCATTTTGAGTTTTGGTAGGTTGTAAAGTTTGGTGAAAGAGGATGTTGGAGTAATGCCTATGTGTGTTGAGTCTATAGATTCCCCTTAAAAAGGGTAGAAGTGTAATTATCCAAGGTTTAGAATCATATTGTGTAATGAGTGTGAAGGTTTAGTTATGACTTGCTCCGACCTTAGAATTGAAGAAGTGATGTTGTAAAGAGTTTGTATAGGCTTACCCCAAGTGGGGAATAATGTGCTTAGATGTTAAGGTCATTGAGTATCCTTGATAATCATGAGTAAGGATTGCTTGATAATATCACCTTAAAAAGGTGTAGTGAGTGGAGTTGGTAAGGTTGCTTGTGAGCAAGAGTGTTTAGATAAGAACCTCTCTAATTTAGAAGTACTAATTGGTATCTTAGACCGACAAGCTAAGAAATAGAAGAATAAGAAAATGCTTTCATGAAATTTTGAGAAGTGGTATTTTAGTAAGGGTTTTAGTTGAAGGTGCTTATTTAGGAGGCCAAGGGCCCATGAGATGTCCCAATATCCTTATCCTCCCTTCTATTTCTCCTCTAGCTTTAGATGATAAGTTCTCCTTGACCCATTTCTTGATTATGGAGTCTTGAATGTCATGTGTGTCCTATGTTTTCCTTGTCCCATGGAGTTACTTTTGTTAACCTTGGTAGGATTTGAATGCATTATTATTAGACATCTATGGTTTTAGAGCCCAGTAAGGTTATAATGAGCATTGGTAAAGTTTGAGTTGTTAGAAAGGAGTAGTATTTGAGGCTTTAGTAAAAGAGGGTTTACTCCCAAAGGGGGAGATCATGTTCTTGAGTAGCAACATTGATTGAGAGTCCCTATATCCTCATCTTTTCTTCTATTCCTATTCTAGCTTGAGACCAAGAGTTAATTTATGGGCCTTGTTTTGTGTCTAAGAGTCATGAGCATTTTAGAGATTTCCATGACCTCCTTATGTTATGCATGTTTTTGAAAGATTCTTATTTCATATAAAGTGAGTTTTTCATGATTTTTATGTTCCTCATGTTGTTGTGCATTCTAGTATGGTGATGGCATATTTGACTTCATGAGATGGTATGATGACCATGCTTTGTTGTGTGTTGATGAAATGGCACTTGGGCTCCATGTTGATTGTGTTGAGCTTGCTTTTAATGAAGAAAATCTAGTTCCTCCTATAATTATGTAGTTGATGATGTTTAGGAGTGTTGGTATAGGCTCACTCCTAAGGGGGAGATGGTATGCCTAGCTAATATTGATGTTATGTGCTTATATGTTGCCATGACTTCCTTATATGATGCATGTTCATGAAAAACTTGTGTTTTGAAAGAAAATGATTCTTATGTGAATTCTTTTCCTCATGTTGTAGTGCATTAGGCATGAGTTGCTTATTGAACTTCATGGGATGAATATATAAGCATGCTTTGGGTTGGAGTTGAGAAATTCCTCCTTCTATAAAATGTTTTGTTTGGAGAAGTAATGATTTATGAGCTCCATGAGAGTATGTTTAGCATGTTGTGACTTGGGGATGGTAGTTCCTCCTCGAACATAACTAATTATGAGAATTTCATGCATAATGAGTTTGAATATAGTTCATACTTCCTTGCATTGCATTGAACATGTTGAATTGGAGTTTGTTACCTCCTTTGAATAAATGCACATTGTGAATACTGTATTTTGAGTTGTGAATTAATGTGATATTTCATGCATGATTGGGCTGCTAGTCTTGAGTCTTTAATTCCAAAAAGTGTTTCTAGTGTCATTCGAGGATGAATGTTCCTAAGGGGGAGATAATGTAACAACCCGGAAATCTAGTAAGACCAAGCTAGAGTCTAATGGAAACTAGTGAGTTCTAGAGCCTTTGGTAAGAGTTTTGGAGTGTCGTACAAGTGTTAAAACTTGTAAAGATGGTTCCCATACTTATAGTAGGCGTTTTAGGGGTTAAACGTCCGGGTACGATTCCCCAAGAACCACCTAAGGGGTCCTTGAGGAGGACCCCAAAACAGTGCCCAAAACTGTCCAACTTTGGTGAACTACGGATGCAATTCACGGCCAGTAGATTGATCTATGGCTCGTGTTCTTGCTCCGTAGGTCAAGGCCTGCAGCAGGCCTGCAAATGTACCCTCAGACACCAACCACGGAAGTGGTTGACGGCCAGTTGACCCATTCACGGTCCGTGGATGGGGGTCTCATGAATGCTGCCAGTTTGCCTGCCTTTTAGTTTAAGTTAGGGGTTTGGGAATTAGTTAGGTATTTAATTAGGGGTTAAGGTTGGTCAATAAACTAGTTAATTAATCACCTATATAAGCTTATAAGACCCAAATACCTTTCCCTCCCAAAAATCTTCTCTCTAGACTCCATTCAAGAACAAAAGAAGGGATCAAGCTAGAGCTTCAAGAAGAGGGATTTTTCATATGAATTTGATGGGAATCTAAACCTAAGGTATGGATGCTCTTCATTCTTGGTTAGCTATCACCAAGAAGCCCATTCAAGTCATGTTTTCAAATCCCCCTATTCTAGGGTTTTCCAATCTAGTCATGGGTCTTCTTCCAAAACGAATTCAATGGTTTAATTAAGCTTTATTTTGATTGATTATGATGATTTATGATTGGATTAATGGATTAATTATGGATTTTGATGAAAATCTCCCTTAGACCCATGATTTCCCCTTCTTCCTAAATTGTGAACTAAGGTGTGACTTGATTGATCATGGAAGCTTAACAATTTATTATATTTATGTTTATTATGTTGTTAAATCATGATATCTCTCTATTTAACATGGTAATTCTAGAAGTTAGGGTTGATCTTGATTATTAACCTTGAAAGGCAATTTGCTAGGGTTGTATATGTTGATGAAGATTAGATATGAACTTGTTGATCCACTTGAAAGGTGGAGGTGTTTAATTATGATGTAGTTACTTGATGTTAGCATAATTCTACATGTATTCTTGATTAACCTAGGATTCTAGGGTTATGTCATGAAAGAAGAAAATTGAGGGTTTAGATGTGACCTTCTATAATTGGTGAACTTCTTGATGAATTGCCTTAGATTGGAAATAATCCTTAGCACCGAGTGGATTTGGACAATGAGGTAAAGGCCCTCCCGCCAATGCAATAGTGAGGGTCATCCAAAGTGAACTCATGAGATGGAATCCCCTCCGCCAACGCAATAGAGTGGGTTTCTAGAAGGAATCTCCATATCCCATAACTATGTGCCCACATAGGTACCTTTAGCTAGTGGATCCACCTTATAGCTATACATTTTAGTCATACCTTAGGCAAGTAGGACACCTTATTTCGGTGTGAGGTTACACGACACCGGATTCCATGTAGCTCACATGGTCTATGTCGGTTATGGCAACTCTTCCCTATGTAATAAAGATAATGAATGAGACATGAACTATACTATGACTTGTTAATGAGTTTTACTTAGTAGGAGTGGGGGTATGGGACTTCACTTCCACATTGCACAAGTAAGACTTAGTAGGATGTCATGGGATGGTTCCTTTATATTATGATGAGAATTGAATGCATGCATGTATATTGAATAGATAGTTGTTATGAATGAATTTCCTTATAATTCAAGTAATGTGCATGACCATTTCCTTATTTGTGACTATTGATTATAATGAGGTCTAAAGATGAAATGCATTATTAAAGTAGCTTCAAAGAAGTACTTAGAAGGGTTGGTATTATGGGATGCCAAACCATACATTGCACAAGTGTTTCTTAGGGGTTGCTTATGTGATGATTACTTAATGATGAGATGATCTTGGTATTTGACTTTGCATAGTGTTATGATTGGAGGCTATGTATTGTGAAGATTGGGATATGTATTGTGTTTGATGTTGGAGACTATGCTTGTTATTATAATGATATCTCTCATGTTGTAATGTAATGTATGTGAGTTGTCTTGTTGGTTGCATTCTCTAACTATTTCAAAGATGATGTTCAAAAATGGCATATAGCATGATTTCAAATTAAATGTCCCTTTTTCTGCATGCTTTAATGGTTTTGTGCATGGCATCCATGCTCAGTACTTTTTCTGCTAAGCCCAACTTTCTACATTTTCTATAAGGGTAGGCTTTGGAGATATTGAATTCCATCCTCATGGCAAGGTTCATAGGAGATCAAGAAGAAGAAGATTGGTAAGTCCTTATTATATTCGAGGGCTCAACCATATGTCCTTTATAGTCTTTACTTTTATGTTTTAGACTTATGTAAGGGCCATGTCCCTAAGATTGTATTAAAGAGTCTTAATTCTAATGTTATAGATGGTTTGAGACATAGTGTCATAGACTCTCTTTTATTTTATAAGACAATTTGATTGTAAAGAAAAGTTTTAAATTATGCGTTATTTTCCTATGCTTTTATGTTCATCCATGTTATGAGGCTTGTATGAGACCCTTTCGGGGTCAAGTACGATGGTCACGTCTAGGGAGTGCTCTTGGGGAGTGACAATAATAATGAACTAAATTTACCTCAAGAAGTATCTAACATGTGTTAAAAGGTTTTAAAGATGTTTGCTTGCATTGAACATGATTTATGACTTATGTCTTCTAACCCGTTTTATATCATGTTTTAGCTTGGTCATTGCATGTCATGAAATGTCCTATTTTCGCATGTTTCTAAATGTTTATATGCATGGCTATCATACTTTGTACATGATTGTACTAACGCATACTCTTGCCTACATCTCCCCGAATGTAGGATCCGATAGTCAGGGTTCTCAATTTCGTGGCTAAAGGTTGACTTGGGAAATTCCAAGCTATGGTGAGTTTTCATGCTTCGAGGGTGGATTTTCATTGCGTTCAGTTTCCTTTCTTACTTTCAGTTTTGGACTTAATGTATGGGCTAGGCCCAATTTCAGTCCTATGTACTAGATTGACAATGAGACAAGTGTTTAGAGTTCTGATGTTTGCGTAATCAATGACACGTCATACAGTTCGGGTGTCTACGATCGTGCAATAGTATAATAAGCCAACAAAGGGTTGGGGTTGAGTCCCAAGGGAGTGGTTGCGAAAATTAGTAGTTAGTGCAAATGTGCTAAAGCTAAGTTCTCTCTCGAGCAACTTACCATGTTTTAAATGGGCTCCTCTCGAACACCCACTTGCCGCATGAAGACCACCCTACGCCTTACCTCACTCACTCTCTCGAGCTGAGTGTTAGGATATGGGACTAGGGTTCACTCTATCGAGCTGAACCTCATGTCGACCCATTCCTTAGGCCATCAATCTAGTAGTCTTGGTTTCGCGACCTCTCTCTCGAGCAAGGCGAAAACACATAAATAAACGTGTTTTTGCAACTACAAATTTGTTAAATTAATCCACAACTACTAGAAGAAATCACCATTAAACTACATCTAATCTATCAGCAAGCAAGACCCAACAACTATCTTAACCCATATTCGCTAAATCACACCTCAAGAATTGGGGTTTTTAGCCACACATCAAGAGATTAGAAATTTATACCTTCAATGATGTTGAAATCAAATGGGTATGAAGATTTAAGTCTCAACTTAGGCAAAGAGTGGTGAATCCAAAAGACCCACTTCCAAATTGAAAGAGATGAAAACCCTCTTAAACTCAGAGTACAAAAATCTCCCGAAAAATCTGTCTCAACTTGATCATCTAAAAACTCAGTAAAAACAATGTAAAAATTTGCACTAAGAATAAAAACTGAACTAGTATTTATAGTTTTCAAAAAAATGTGCTCCGAAGGATCTGTCGGTGACGTTAGTGAAAATCACCGATACATTCGGCGATCCGCCCTTTGGTCTACTTCGTCGCCTTTCATCATTTGCCTTCAGCATCTTTGTGTCCTAGATAATTCGGCAATATAGCACTACTTCACGGAGTCGTTCGGCGATTCGCCGACTACTCCTCTTCATCGCTGATTTTCTCCTTTTCTTTAGGGCTCAGCACACTAGAACAAAAGGCGAATATGTGATCTATTGGCGATTCACCAAATGTATTTGGCGATTCGCAAACCTCCGTTTCTTCGTTCTTTCAACTTCTTTTTGCTCTTTTTTGCTAAGTAGTGTCCATGCTTTACATCAAACTTTAAATACCTGAAACTTAAAGTTTTTCATCAGATATTGAGATAAAATAAGCATTTAGGACACAATTTCTATTAAAATAAAGCCTTAAATGAGTCCAATTTGTGGACTCATCAACACCCCCAACTTAAACTTTTGTTTGTCCTCAAGCAAACTCAATTTCAGTTGTTCAAAAAAAGGGTGTCTCGAATAGTGCTACACAAGATTCAATCATGAATGTACACAATAAGACACAATCATGAATGTACACAACAAAACACAATTTACTTATGCAAAGATCAAATGTGCACTCAAAGATTTTAGTTGTGACTTACCAATATCAAAGAACCACATGCTGACAATACTTGCTTCAAATACAAGTTCAGGCTCAACTAAAGTGTTCGAATGCCCTCACAGAAAGAATGATTCCATATTCACAGGATGGTTCAGAGTTTAAAGTTTCAAAATCAGATGCAACGCTAACTCTCACAAGGAAGAACACAATGGATGATTTCACCCATAGGTTTGCCCATATTTTCCAATCAATATTTGTTTCTGCTCACTCAAGATCAAAAAGGTTTTTTCGAGGCTTGTAATGGGGCTGAGTGCAAAGGTATGGTTATTTAGGCTCAGTGACTTTCATCCTCATGAAATGTGGTGCTCACAACACTTCCTTTCCTTTTTCTTCATTATTCTCTTTAGTACTCATAAGTCATTCTTTTTCCATGGATTGTTTGGGAACCCCATTTCTTTTGTACTTTTATTCCACAACTTTCTTTTTCATTCCTTTTCTTTTTCTTTCTTTTCTTTATTTTTTTTATATGGAGGGGTTCCATTTTCTTTAAAACCATGGGTAAGAGGAGACTTTCCTTGCACTTCTTGACTTCCCCTTTTCTTTTTACCACACCCCCAACTTAGGCTTTTGGCCTAAGTTGTTTATTCATACTAACCACAACTTCATGAGGAGTATAGGTAGTGGATAAAGAAAGGTTATGGTTTCATCAAGTTTCTTCCAAAGAAAGGTAAGGCTCAAGGGGTGTTCAAAAGAGAATCACACGCTCACAGGGTAGGTCACAAAAGAGGTATATGTCAAATTGGCTCACACTCTTAGAAGTTGCCTAAGATCATATCAAGAGATAGCATCACTTAGTTGATCAGACCAACAGGGAAAATTCTGGGATCTATCATGCATGGTTCAAAGTAAGCTCATCACACAAGCCATGGACACTAAAGTCAAATAAGACTCCACACTTTCACTAGTGTGCTATGGTCATCACAAGAGACTCGATTTGATAAATGGCTAATCACAACGAGATTCAAAGAGTTCATATATTGTCTATTCAACTTCATTTGGCCTTGTCGTAGCCGTGCATTCATGTTCGTTCGATTGTAAGCATTATTCAAGCATTGGTATTGATCGAAACCGAGACTCAAATTTTTGCAAAAGAACAGCCACATTCACACACAAGAGGTGGCAAAAATTTCATTTTTGTAATTTAAACAAAAGGATCCATAAGCTCAAACATCCACAGAAAGCAGGGTAAACACAATTTATAAACAGAACAGCCCAAATATAAACACAAAACACAACTATCAACACAAAAGGTGTGGGCCTCACCCCACCACAATTAAAAAGTGTTTGTCCTCAAATGCAAATAAAAGTGTCTAAAAGTATAAATAAATAAGACAAAGAGAGAAGTAAAAAGAAGTCATGTCTATGCAGTCTCTCTATCTGTCGGGGTCTGAATGTGGGAATCAGTGCCCAGTGCATCTATCTATTCACGGATCTCAGCACCAAGAGTAGCCTCAAACGAACTAACAACGCCAGATCCACTAAGAGCTGATGTGGACATCTCAGTCGGCACTATCTAAGTTGCCGACTGCACAACCATCTCCACAAGATTCGGCAAGTATCAGAATATGTTGTCCTCTTGGCTCTCGCTCACTACCTCATCGCGCATTGTTATATGTTCTTCGTCGGTCTCTATCTCCGACTCTGCATGCCCTGTATCATCCCTCTGCACATCTCTGATAGTAGCCGGAAGAATCCCCGAGGTCTCAGGAGCATCTTTGTCATCTGCTCCCTACATCAGTGTAGTGAAGTTGGTAGCCTTCAAATAGGCTATGTCCTTCTTCAACTCTGCTATTTTGGCTTTTATTGCTGAAACCTCGGGTATCTCCCCCTGTCTGCTCTCACAAGCAGTGACTCCGGCAGTCAGATCATCAACAGTGGTCCTAAGGGGGTTCAGTGCAGTCAAGATGGCACTGTCAATCATCCTTGGGATGGATCTCTCCAATCGGGTTGCCCTCACATCCGTTGAATAGGCCAGCTGCCCCATCTTCAGGATCATGGCATGAGTGATCCTAGTAGGCTGGGAAGAGGAGGAGGCACCTGGAGTCTGTGAAAGAGAAGAAGGAGCGAGTATACCTGAAGGTTCCGAAACCGGAGTAGACAAAGGTGCCTCTGCTGGTAATGAGTCAACATCGACATCTGGAGAAGTATCTGCTGGAGCTACTCTCCTCATGACAACCTCCTCTCATGTGAACTCAGTCGTTATGCGCTGAATATCGGTGGAGGAAGACGGGTGACTACTATATCGCTAGCAGGATCCTAGGGTACTCCGGCACACTGGCATAACTCAGTGATCAGAACAGGAAATGGGAGAGACGTTTGCGTCTGTTTGACTCTCATAGCCATCACCTGTGAAACCAGCAGTCCCAAGTCGATCCGCCTCCTAGCCATGATAGAACCAAGGAAAGTCGCCTTAGGATAACGCAGAATGGACTCGTTCTGGGATAGAATGATAGTGTTGTTGATGAAGCCAAACCAATACCGAGAGGCAATGTTTATGTCCCACGTCTCAATCGGAGCTCCTGCCTACATCCACCTCGGGGTGGTGTTAGAGGTCATCGAAGCTAACCAACCCTTCAGATCATCTAGGGATGGAACAATAGGCAAACCCTGGTAAGACAGTACCGAGTGCAGTGATCGACCCAATACAACATTAATATGATCGTTGTGACACTCCACCTCCTTACCTCTAACCATAACCAACTTCACCGATCGGAACTCACTAGCCTTCTTCTTAGTCTTTGGGGCCACCTCTCCATAGGCTAAGTAGAATTCCCTAACCCAGGAAGGAATGTAAGGACCCCGTGGACTAGTGAACTGCTCCAACTCATGATACCTGAGTGTGTCAAGTACCTCAGCGTGCTTACCTTCTAAACCCTCCATAGATAGTAACGTTTCTTCTAGAATGGTTCGTAAACCATCGCCTTTTAATCTGTTCAGCAACCTGGGTGGAGGTGGAGCTACGGGAAGTGCAGGGGCAACTGCAGGTAATGTTGGGGCTGGCACTGATTCAGGTGTTGGAGGACTGGCAGCTGAAGGAGTTCTGGTAGATGTGGGCTGAGTTCTAGCCTTGAGTTCATTCATTCGATTCATCAAAGGTTGCTCATCCTCTGGCTCAGAAAAATCTGGTTCAACATTTGTACCCTTCCTAGCTATGTGCTTTTTTTGTTTGCCTTTATCTCCCGGTTGGAGGTCATCCCTTTTTCTCTTTGGAGGATTTGATCCTTATCCATTGATTGTAATGCCTTTAGTCTTTTTCTGTGGTTGCTCAGTTAAATTGGTGCGCACCATATCTGCAAAAGATTGAGAAAGATAAGAAAATCACTTAAACTCAGGTATAGCGACTCTCTCTGCATATAGACTCACCGATCAAGTCGGTGTGTCGCTGAACCACTTCGGCGAACTAAATTGGCTCGCCGATGGGTTGGCTAAACAATAAAGGCAAGTTGGCGAAAAGAGAGTCCTTTCGGCGAATTGTCGACTACCTTCGGCGAGCAAGGGTTTGGCCGCCAAAAGTTACAGTGCATAAGGGTCTCAGGGGTAGCATACAAAGGGAGATCAAGAATACTTTCGGCGAGTTGCCGAGTGTGTTAGGCGACCGATGGCTTCTCACCGAAAGTTACAATCTCATCCAATTTGATATGATATTAAAGGCAAGATGGAGACATTGGGCGAACTGTCGAACGATTCGGTGAGCTCGACCCAGCTCGCTAAATGGCCCAACGTGCCCATTTTCAATCCATCTTCTCGAATTCAATCCCGCAAACCTCGAAAGCAAAATCAAAGCATGCACTAACGAAATTCGAACAAGACCCATACTACCCATTACTCCGGGATACTCAGATTTCTCCTGGTTTTACCAAGTTTAGATATTTGGTGATATTTGCTCTTAAGAATACGGTTACCCGTTCTAAGATTAAGTAACTTTCGTCATTTAGCACACGCACGGGCTATTACAACTTCTCCCAAACAATCAAAACAACAAGCAAGAACAACCCAATGAGATTTCATTCAATTACAATCACAATAGATACGGGCATTTGACAATCAAAATACTACGGGCGAGATTTTCAAATTGAAATAGGCATGTAAACATTATAATCCTAGCAGAGAGGCCCAGCACACATCGATAAGAGACAATTATTGCAAATGAGTACAAAACTTTCAAATGTAAATGTGGGAAAAGGAAACCAAACTTCAATATTGATTAAATTCTATTTGAAAATCTAGGCGGCAAAGTATTCCAATTCCGAGCACAAGACCCAAACTAAAATACTAGAGTAAAGCTAAATTGAAGAAGGTACTACCATAGTGCGAGTTTAGAAGATTTGTGAGCGAGGGAAAGTGAAGAAGTTGAAGTTTTGAATCTTATGGCCATTATAAACTGTCCAGTTCGCGCTCATTCGGCGACGTTAGTTGCAATGGCCAATCCACTTGGTGAATCGTCGAGTGGTCCCCGTGTCTCGTCGATTGTTAGAGATTTGTCAATTTCTTGGGATCAAGATGGCAGTCTAAGTCGAGATTGCCGACCTGGTCAGCGATGCGCCGAACTGCTTCTCAACGTCACCAAGTTTTACAGGCTCTAATTTAAACTTGAGTTGAGCCAAATGGTGGGTTTGGCCGGGCACGCCGACTAACCATTTTCTCTCCAATCTGTATTCTTCACTACTTTCTTCATTCACACCTGCACCACTAACACACCATTATTTATAAAAGAAAATTTAAGCGTTTAAAACCTTGGGTTGCCTCCCAATAAGTGCCTTATTAACGTCGTGGCTCGACGTGAGTCCTTACTCACTCCCCATTGGTTGGGTTGGCCCTAGTATTACTAGGTAACCCCAATAGATCGTTTGAGTGAAGAGGAGGCACCGCATAATCCAGGAGTGTCCTAATCAGCTAGATCGATATAGAATGAGAGCCAACCATTTGATTCAACACGTCAATACTCTTCTTCATCTCTTCCAACATTTGATCTTGTTCGGTGATCTTTTGGAGAATGATTTGGAGTGTGTCCTCGACATGGTTGTTCTCCCTACATCTAAATTGCTTCCTCTCGTGAAGAGGTATGTACCTCCCTTGAATCTTGCACTGGTTTTGCACCTCTTTTATTTTGGTGGTCAACTCGTGCAGCTGAGTTACCAGTGCGGGTAATGTGAAGTCCCTCTCGACCTCTTGCTTCATCTCAGCCGAGTTGCCAGCGTTTCCCTCAGCAATGCTCAGGAAACCTACCTACACCAACAAATTTAAAGAAAAATAAAACTAAAAATAAGGTTAGTAAACTACGATTATTGAAAGGAGAATTTGACTTAAACCAAGAACTTTCACGTAACACCACTCCCAAGCAGCGGCGCCATTTTGATGCTTGCATAATCAACGACACGTCTTACAGTTCGGGCGTCTACGATCATGCAATAGTATAATAACCAAACCAAGGGTTGGGGTCGAGTCCCAAGGGAGTGGTTGTGAAAATTAGTAGTTAAGTGCAAATATGCTAAATCTAATCGTAGCTAAGGATTCTTATAAGTGAAAACATAGCAGATTAAAGGGATGACATAAGCAATGGGAGGTGGATTCTTGGGATGTGATCGGAATATGGGTTAATCTAAATTATTGGGTACATGCTTTCGATCAAAAATTTATATAGTACTAGTGACTAGGCTAAGCTTTATGTGGAAATAAGTTCTCTCTCGAGCAACTTACCTCATTTCAAATGGGTTCCTCTCAGACACCCACCTACCGCATGAAGACCAGCCTATGCCTTACCCCACTCACTCTCTCGAGCTGAGTATTAGGATATGGAACTAGGGTTCACTCTCTCGAGTTGAACCTTATGTCGACCCACTCCTTAGGCCATTAATCTAGTAGTCTTGGTTTCATGACCTCTCTCTCAAGCAAGCCGAAAACACATAAATAAAATTGTATTTGCAACTACAACTTTGTTAAATTCATCAACAACTACTAGACGAAATCACCATTAAACTACATCTAATCTATCAGCAAGCAAGACCCAACAACAATCTTAACCCATATTTGCTAAATCACACCCCAAGAATTGGTGTTTTTAGCCACACATCAAGAGATTAGATATTTATACCTTCAATGATGTTGAAATCAAATGGGTATGAAGATTTAAGTCTCAACTTAGGCAAAGAGTGGTGAATCCAAGAGACCCACTTCCAAATTGAAAGATATGAAAACCCTCTTAAACTCAGAGTACAAAAATCTCCCGAAAAATCTGTCTCAACTTGATAATCTAAAAACTCAGTAAAAACAATGTAAAAATTTGCACTAAGAATAAAAAATGAACTAGTATTTATAGTTTTCAAAAACGTGCTCTAAAGGATCTGTCGGCGACGTTAGTGAGAATCGCCGATGCATTCGGCAATCCACCCTTTGGTCTACTTCATCGCCTTTCATCATTTGCCTTCAGCATCTTTGTGTCCTGGATAATTGGGTGATGTAGCACTGCTTCGCAGAGTTGATCGACGATTCGCCGACTGCTCCTGTTCATCGCCAATTTTCTCTTTTTCTTCAAGGCTCAGCACACTGGAACAAAAGGTGAATATGCGATCTATTGGCGATTCACCGAATGTATTCGGTGATTCGCAGACCTCCGTTTCTTCGTTCTTTCAGCTTCTTTTTTCTCCTTTTTGCTAAGTAGTGTCCATGCTTTGCCTTAAACTTCAAATACCTGAAACTTAAAGGTTTTCATCAGATATTGAGATAAAATAAGCATTTGAGGACATAATTTCTATTAAAATAAAGCCCTAAATGAGTCCAATTTGTGGACTCATCAACTTCCGCTTTACCTTTATAAAACTTTTGGGATTTGAAATGTTCTTTTTTATCTCTTATTCATTCTATGTCTTATGGTATGAATGTTAAGTGGCTTGTATGGGGCCTCTTGTGGTCCTATACACCATGTTACAAATTTCTGCACTTATATATTATCCTATGTTATGATATGCTAAGGGCTTGTATGAGACCTCTTCAGGGTCAAGTACGACATGTTACACCTAGGGTGTACCCTTGGGTCGTGACAAATATAACATAAGTTCTAAATTCAAAACAAATTAGTCTTATGTCAAATTTCAACATAACAAACATAAATATGATTTAAAAGAAAAGAAAACATAAGTTTATAGATGTCACAACCCAGGGGTACATCCTAGATGTAACATGGCGTACTTGACCCCGAAGGGGTCTCAGACAAGCCCTTCGCATATCATAACATAAGATAATAGAAAAGTGTGGAAATTTTAAAACATTTTCCATACAATAGAAGTCTTTATAAAAAAAAAGCGGAAGTCTTACTACACTTGTCTCAAACCATCTACTACAACTTTGAATACTCTTAGGTCACATCCCATACAATAGTTTCAAGACATGAAAATAAAAGACATAAGGAAAATGGTGGCTCTATCCTCGATGCTATGAGGATTCACCAAGTCTTCAACTCCTTGCACTTCTAGAAACCTATCTTCAAGAATGGAACTCAAAATTGTCGAACCCTACATTTGATGAGAATGTAGGCAAGAGTATGTGTTAGTACAAAAGTACTAAATATGATAGCTAGCATAACATCATAAGAGAATAACATAAGGGTTAGTCAACATAAGCCATATGTCATAATCATAAGAGATACTTCATGAAACATAAACTATAAGCATAAGAGACAACATCATAATCATAAGCATAATCTCCAACATATGTATCATATAAGCATTAGTCAACCCTTAGTCTTTCATATCATAAGAGAACTACGTCTCATGTAACCTCAAAGAATACTTGTGCAATGCATGGATGAGACCCCATAACCCCACCCACACTAAGTATCACTTTTAGGTCATCATAATCATACTTACCATCTTATGGTCTCGTCCTTAGCTTACTTCTCATCGGCAAAGGAATCTTCACCTTTAGTCCAACATATCCAAGCTAAGCATATACATATAGGCAAACCTCATATTAGGACATGCTTACAATACTTTCTTGAAGTAATCTAGTTTCATCATACACATGCTACTTAGATTAGGGACTTGTCCCTCATGTTCATAATAGTCATGGAAGAGTACCTCTTTACTTAGTCCAAGACAAGTCATTTCTCATGAATGGTCATAATTCACCAATTCAAAGCTACCAAGGAAAATTACTATTACGCAATCCAAGCTAAGCATGCAACACATAAGAGACATGTTTCATAAGTAGCTTTAAGTTATACTTGTAAATGCATGAATAAGACCCCATAATCCTACACACGCTAAGTACTACTTTAGGCTATCATACATCAATGATTACTATTTATCATTCTAGACTACCAAGGAGTAGCACCCTATTAGGCTACACCAAGATACCAAGGAAAAGTCACCATGTTAGACTAGACCAAGTTACCATGGAAAGACATAATATCATGCAAGTCCAAGTTATACAAGGGAGGATATTATTCCACCATCCTAGCTACCAATGAAGTTGTTTAGCCTAACCAAATCTTGCTACCATGCAATCATTCTATGATGCTAGTGCAAGCTACCCTTAGGAGAGTGTGGTTTCTCAATCCAAGGCTACCATGAACTATTTTACTCATGCTACCATGAAGTGGTCTTGTCTTACCAAGTCAAGCTACCATGCAAGTATTATATGATACTAGTGCAAGCTATCCATGAAGGGGCTTCATACACTCTCTCAAGCTAACATGACTAAACATGCTTTGATTCAATTTAGGTGAGCAAGCCTTTCAACCTAGAATCATTCTATGTGAGAAAACCTTTCACATCATATCATATTCATACTTAGGTGTGTTTGTGAGAATGTCCTTTCAACAACACAACAACATATCATGATCATAGACACATCACTCTCAAAGTGTTTCTAAACATATACAATTCAACATATTAGCTTTACTCTCAAAGTCCTAGGAATCAACATGTCTCACTACAAGCCTTACTCTCAAAGCTTTACTTCTTACAATCATCATACATACCTAGAATTCAAGGCATTCTAATCACATGCTTCATTATTAAGTGATTCTAGTCATAAATCATCATAAAGGTTCAATCTCAACTTTACTAGTGAAGATCCATCATATTCACATTATTCTAATTCCATTCATGTCATTCTAGAATATTATCTATAGATCCTCAATTTCCCCCTTCACAAGGCATAAACCCACATTACTACAATTTCATCAATTTAGACTAGGGTTAGCCATGGAAACATGTAATCTCATCTAAAAAATATGATTTACTAACAATTCAACCATAAACAATCAATAACTACTCAATTGGATCAACATCCATCATAACCCACAACATTGAAGAAACCCTAACTAGAATTGGGAATTTCCTCTTCCTCCTCCTCCTCCTCCTCTAGGGGGCTCCATGGATGGAAGAATCCATGGATGAATATTGAAGCTATCATACCTTGAATACAAAGCCTTCACAAATCTTGTAAGATTGGAAGAATTTGACCTAGCTCTTCCTCCTCCTCATCCTCCCCCTCCCCCTCCCCCTCCTCCTCCTCCTCCTCCTCCTCCAAAATGACCTCACTTAATAACCACCTAATTTGGAATTTCCCAAAATGACCCTCCTTATGCAACCTAGTACCAGGTACTATGGCCACCCTCACGATCCGTCAAGGGTACCACGGCCCTTGAAGGTTTCCATGGTCCCTTCACCAGTAGCTAAGGCACTTTAACTTAACCCCCACATGGTAAAGTCAAGACCACGGCCACTCCCACGATCCGTCTAGGCCTTCACGAGCCGTAAAGTGGCTCATGTGGAGGATGGCAACTTAGGCAGTCTTGGGGGACCTTACTGACTCACCACCATGAGCCGTGAAGGCTCTCGTGGTCATGGTCAGTGCCATGGAAAGATCACATATAATACTTGTTGCATAGAGCATGTAGTAGATTTGGAGAGGTAGCAATCCCTGGCACTTATGGAGGTCCCAGTAGTATTAGCAGATGAAGATTCCTTGCTTATAATGGGCACTATTGAGTCTTCTAATAAGATTCTACATGAAATAATTACTCACAAGGTGGAGAATTTCATTGAACATGAGGCAAAAATTGAAGGAGATATGAATGACCAAGGCAGTGTAGAACAAGTATATAAAGATGTTGATTTATCCCCAGGAGTTGTTAAAGTATTAAAAGATGCCAAAGAGGGAATAAACAAGGCGATGGTGAAAGTTCCCTTCCAGTCAGAATTCAACCAAAGAGGAATGTTCTGTCCCAACAAAATCATAATTGATGAAAGTATTAATTTGGAAAATAAGGTCGGTTAGAACCCAGAAAGCATTTCATAGAGTATAGATGTTTCACAAGTTTCATAAAATTGCCTTTGTGGCACTATTAGAACCTTTTCAACACTTTAGATGCATCAACAAATATAGAACAAGATTAAGGATGCAATATGCTTATCATAACAGTAATAACAAAATTTGGATTTTTATCAACCATTTGATGTTACTGTGACAAGCAACTCAAAACAGCACATTACAATAAGGTTATAGGAGCAAGGCACTAATGACATTTTTTATTCAACTATTGTTTATGAAAAATGTGATATGTCACTATTGAAGTTGTGGGATGATTTGTATGGAGTAAATAATGGAATGAACCATCCTTGATTGATTGGTAGGGATTTCAATGTGATTCTAAATGCAAAAGAGAAGATTTGAGGTCTACCGATCTCTAACAGTGATACAGATGACTTCAGAACTTTCTTAGAGTCATGTGAACTTGATCAGATGAATTTCTCTAGTAGCCCTTTCACATGGTGAAATGGTAGGGTTGGTGATGATTGTATTTTTGGAAGGTTGGACATAGTGGTTTACAATTTAGATTTCTAGGGACTGTACTCTCAATCAGATGTTGATCATCTCCCTAGAAATGGTTCTGACCATGCCCCTGTCCTATTATCTTGCCAGAATGTGGTTCAGAATGTCAGCAAACCTTTTAGGTTTCTTAATTTTTGGACATCTCATGAATCATTTAAGGAAGTGGTTAGAATGAATTGAAATTCTGAATTTTAGTATAATCCTTTCTTAGATTTTAAAATAAAGACTAAGAGGATCAAGAAAGCCTAAACTTCATGGAGTAGAGAAGCATTTGGAGATATTTCCAAACAATTAATCATCAGGGGAAGAGATTGCTAAGTTAAAAGAAAAGTTGTTTGAAGAAGATCCATCAAAATAGAATAAAACAGTGATGCAGAGGGCTAAAGTTGAATACACCAAATATTTAAATTTGGGGGAATCATTTTGGCAACATAAGGTTGGTTACAATTGGTTTGAAAATGGTGATAGGAACTCAAGATTCTTTCATAGTGTGGTTAAGGGTAGAAGACGAAGACTTCAAGTGAAGAAAATCCAAGACTTGAAAGGTAGATGGTTAGAAGACCAAGGAGACATAACTTATGTTGTTGTTGATTTTTATCAAGATCAGTTTTCACAACAGAGAGATGCTACAGATTTTACACTCTTAGATCATATTGCAAACTGAATAGTCTCGGAGGAGAAAACACATTTGAAAAATATTCTAGACCAAGATGAGGTGAAAAGGGTAGTTTTCAATCTCAATGGATATAGCTCATGTGGACCTGATGACTTATTAGGTAAATTTTTTCACGTTTGGTGGGATATAGTGGGGGCTGATATTTGTAGAATGGTTAGTGACTTCTTTGCAGGAAATACTCTTCCTAAATCAATTAGTCACACTAATCTGGTTCTCATACCCAAGAAAGCTCTAGTTCAAACTTTCTCAAACTTGAGACCTATTAGTTTGACTAATTTTGTTAGCAAAATCATTTCCATAATTGTGCATGACAGAATGGAAAGGTTGCTTCAAAAAATTGTCTCTGTTAATCAATCAGAATTTGTTAAGGGAAGAAGTATTATCAAGAATGTACTACTTACTCATGAGCTTGTTACTGATATTGGTAAAAGAGGAAAGCTTGAAAATGTAATTATCAAGCTAGATATGACAAAGGCATAAGATAGGGTGTCTTGGTTCTTTCTGATGAAAGTGTTAAAGGACGATGGGAATTTCTAATACTTTTGTTGACTTCATATGGAGATTGGTGGCTAACAATCATTATTCGGTTCTTATCAATGGACATTCTCATGGTTTTTCCACTCCACCAGGGGAGTAAAGCAAGGTGATCCTCTTTCCCCTGCTCTATTCATTATATGTAGCTGCAGAAGTACTCTCTAGAGCACTTAACTCTTTGTACAAGGGCAATCAATTTATAGGGTATGGGATGCCTAAATGGAGCACTAATTTAAATCATTTAGCATATGTTGATGGAGTTTTTAGCCAAATTCATCCTTAAACTATACCCCAAACTTAAACTACATTCTTAAAATATCATTCTTAGCAGAAAACATCCTTCAAGTATTTAAAAGTGAACAATTTTCATCCTTCTATTTGAATTTATCAGAAAACTAACAGATCCCACAAAAATCAAGTCATCCCTTCGTAATTATTATTTTTAGATACTCCAGAAATACTATCATGAACTTTCTTGGTAATTGAGTTTAGCATTATGCAAAATCTTTTAATTTGACAGTTTTTTCATTTACTTTTCATGTAATTTGATATTAAAAATATTATTAGTAGAATATTTAGGTACCGATATTATCTATTTTTTTTCTACTTTCAATCAAAAAAATGATTGAAGTTTTTCTATTTGGAATTGATATGTTTCTTCTCAATTGAATATGCTAGAAGCGGCGTTTGTTGGAGAGTTCCCCTTACAATAATGTAGAATGAAACTCAAATGGAAGACATAATCAATATTTTGATCACTTCAATATCAGATTGTGGGCCCAAAAATTTATTGATCTAAATACAGTTCTACTTTGAAAAAAGTAAAGATTTTTGAGTTCCAGCTTCTTTCCGTTACTAAATGAGAAAAAGAGCAGATCATGTATCCTGACAGGCTGACACCTTCCAAACATTTTTTGTTTCTGTAAACAATGATGTCTAAGATTTTTAATATTTTTTTCAGGAACATCTTATAGCAAATAATGAAATTATGCAAGAAAATTTTTGTTGATAATCACGTGAACTGCTCATATTTTTGTAGGATCAATTAGTTTTGATGATATCTAATAGAAGGATGAAAATTATTCAATTTTAAATACTCGAAGGATGTTTTCTGCTAAGAATGATACTTTAAGGATGTAGTTTAAGTTTGGGGTATAGTTTAAGGATGTTTTTGGCCAAAAACTCTATGCTGATGATACCATCATTTTTACCTCTTCTAATGAGTATTCATTGAAGCTGATAATGAATACTTTACATGAGTATGAGGAATAATCAGGCCAATTGGTGCACAAGCAGAAGAATTTCTTCTATATGCATCTTAATGCTGCAAAGAATAATCTAGATATTGTGGAACAGTGCCTTGGTATGAATAAGGTTTCCCAATTACCCATTCTAGAAAAAGGAAGGAGCACTATGCAGAACTAATTGAGAAGATCAAAGGAAAACTCCAAGCATGGAAAAAGGAAAGTTGTTGTCTTATGGAGAAAGGGAAGTTCTCATCACAAGTGTTTTGCAAAGTACCCCTGTTGTTGTCTTATGGAGAAAATGAAGTTCTCATCACAAGTGTTTCGCAAAGTACCACTATATATATATATATACACTTTCTGTTGTTGTCCCTCCATCTTGTGTCATAAAGAGATCCATAGAATTTTCGCTAAATTATTCTGGAGTAATAAAGAATCAGGAAGGAGTAAGCATTTGACAACTTGGAATAAGGTTTATTTACCTAAGTCTAAAGGGTGTATCGATTTAGATCCCAATTTGATATATCTCAGGCTCTATATGCTAAACCTTGGTGAAGATTCAAAACACATAATAATATGTGGTCCAATTTCTTACGGGACAAATATTGTAAGAAATAAATTCCTTCTTTGGTGTAGTGGAGAGGGGGATCTGATATTTATGTCAGATAATAGAGAGAAGCTAGAACAAGTTATATGGGGGGAGCCTAGTGGGGCACCCCTACTATTTGGTTTGAAAGTTGGATTAATCTTGATCCTCTTTTTCAACACCAAAAAAATGTGCACTCTTGTCATGGCATGATGAATATAGATGTTTTTTCTTAATGAGAAGGGATGGGACTTCGCAAAGATGGAAAATTATATCCTTGAATATGTTGTTTTGCATGTCAGGAATAAGATGAATATGATCAAGCAATCATTTTAAGGTGACAAACCTTGGTGAACAGCTAATAGCACAGGCCAATTTTCTGTGAAAAGTACCTGGGATTTAATGAGAATTAAAAATGATTTTTGTGCAAACCTTAGTCAATTGTGGTGTAAGGGTTTTCCATTGAAACTCTCATTTCTAGCTTGGAGAATCTAGAAGGGACAAGTTTCAGCTGCTGCTCTTATGCACACTTGGAACCCAACTGCCTCAGATCTATGTGGTTTTTGTACCTCTTCAGTGGTGGAATCTATAGAGCATTTGTTTAAAAGGGGAGATATTGCTTAATGTGTTTGGAGATATTTTTCTGATGCTGCTGATATTTCTCCCTTGCCTTATCGATCTTAAGCAAAACATAAGAAAGTGGTGGAGCTTGGGTGGTAACCCTAGGAAGAAGGTAGTCTATCAGGTGGTTCCCATCGTTATACTATGGTTTCTTTGGAAGAGAAGGAACACCATTCTTCATGGAGGGACTTTTTCTAGGGGCAAATTGATTTGGGAGGTGAATGATTCTATAAGAAAGTTCATGTTTCTGAGATTTAAAGTCTCTTGTGACGGAAAGACTTGATATGATCCGATTAATTTATTCAATGACTTTAAACAATCAGTTAGCTTTAAGATTGTTAAGTGGATGTTGCCTCCTGTACTTTTGGTTAAGTGTAACACTGATGGGGCCTCCAGTGGTAATTCGAGACCTAGTTGAGCTGCATTTTGTATTAGAGATTCAAATGGAGATTTTATGTTTGCTCAAGGAGTTAAAATTAAGGACAACATTAACCTAGTTGCTAAGGTAGGGGAGAGTAGAGAGGGTATGATTTTCTATAGAGATAGTGGGATTAGCAACGTAATTATAGTCTGATTTGTTGGCTCTAGTACAAATACTTAATGAAGTTTTGGGAGATCCCATGGTCTATTTCAATGTGGATAGGTGTATCAAGTCGATCATGAGGTCCATAACAGTAAGGGTACAACACTCCCATGGGTAGGGAAATACCCTTGCAGATTTTTTTGCTAACCTTGTGTTTTCTTTTGCATGTGATTATTTCTTTGATCATTTACAACAAATTCCTAGTGTAGGAAGGAAGTTGTTACATTTAGACAAAATGAGCTCTCCAAATCTAAGGAGAGTCATGACCTAGGCTTCACACAAATTGGTTTAACTTGTTAACATCTTGATGCAGGCTAAGTTGTGTGTCCAGCAATAACATTATAATAATGCTTTAAACAGAGACATCCTATAGTCTATAGCAGGGGCGGATCTATAGTATGTCCCCCTCGGAAAAAAAATTACACTATATATATAAGATCAATTTTTTTGTGTACGTGTATATATTTAAAATTGAACCCCCTGAGCATATGTCAAAGGAGTAGCTCAATAGTTTATGGGAGTCAGGATTTCACCTATGTGAGCTTCGGGTCACGGGTTCGATTCCAGGCAATAACATTTTTTTTATTTGAACCCCCTTGATAGAATTCCTGCCTCCGCCACTGGTCTATAGTATTTTCAATTGATTTGAGTATCCGTGCACCTGTGAGACTTGAGGTATTCCTCCGATGCCAAGTCAAGACTAGTAGGACGCTTTTTATCGTCATTTGTTGACATGTTTGGCCTGGGCAATTATTGAACAAGTGTAAAATAGATGTTCAAAGGAGAAATCATCTCTATATCAGTAATATTTTTACATTAAACGATGGAATTGATGGTGGTATCAATTTCGATAGGATTCAACCCATCGTTCCTGAGAATAGTGGGGAGGATTTACAGATATGAGAAAAATCATTAAGCCATTTGAAATAAGGTACTTATTTGTTTGTTAGGCTTGGTAAGATAAAGGTATGTAGTAAGTTTACAACATTGAGCAAGGAAGAAACTTGAATAAATATCATTTGAGCTCAAAATTTATACTTTGGATCTACAAGGTGCAAAAGGATGAGTTGAAATTAATCCACAAAGATCGTTATTCAAAAGCAATGGATTCTTATCCGGAACTCACTTTGTGTACGAAGAGGAATGATCGACAAGACGAGCTGGAATGAGAAGAATCAATGAGCTTCTAGGGATCTCTAATGGCTTTTAAAGTCCTGTTATCTTTTCCTTTCATTTCCTATTTGTGACTTTTCTTTTCTTTTCTTTTTTGTTTTATTTTTGACAGGGCCAATTATGGGCCTTATCTATGTATATATCTTTTATTTATGGCAAATTACAGAAATCATATATTTTTAAAGTAAAATTACAATTTATCTTTTAAAAGTTTATAACTATAGAAATTTCTCAAACGGATATAATAATATAAGAGCTGATACTATAATCTAATGCGCGAGATACATTAATCGTTAAATAAGATACATTACATTTTATACATGATACACTAATATGATGCGCGAGATACACTAATCTGATGTGCAAAAATGAGGAATTTTGGAGATTTGTAAAATTTATAGGAGATAATGATAATAAGTAAACTAAAAGATGAATTTTTTGTAATTTTTCCTTTATTTATTCTTTTAATTAATGAGCATCTTTTGCCCACCTTTATATTAAAAAATAAAAATAAAAAAATTACCACGGTGGCTTTCCAAACAGCCCCCTTACCCACTCCCATGCTTATCTTCTTTCTTTTTGCACATTCTACGAAGTACTCTTCACATTGCTATACAAAATTTCTTCAACAATCTTAGCCTTTAAATCTTCTTAGTTATCACTTGTCAATTAAAGTTTCTAAAAATAATAATTCTTTCCGTAAAAAATCATATCAAACAAAAAGAAATCTCCATTTAATAAAACATGAAAAACAAATGTAAACATAATCTATTTTCATCAGCATTACACACATAATCTCATACAACATTGTACATATTGGAATTTCGTGAAAGTCTATAAGATGTGTTTAATTCGAGTTGAGACTCTACATGATGTGTTTAACTTCAATTAGGATTTTTATAGGCTCCTCAACTCTAAACTCTAGTTCATCCATATATAAAAGGGTACTATTTTTTTTGAAAAGACACTTCGAATATTTCACAAATTCATGGAATATTAATAAAGAGATCAAATTCAAATCATTCTAATTCTAGAAATACACCACAAATGACCCTCGAATCATGAATAAATATCTTATGAGAGAAGAATCAAGAGAGGAATAGATTTGTACTCACAATCTTAATGAATAAAATTATGTTTCTTCATATTTTATTTGTGATTGCATTTTATTTTTCTGTCACTTTAAAATTTGTTGAAAACAAACATCTTCAACTCCTTTAACCCCCTACATTGATGTTATATTATATACTAATAAACAACATACAAAATACAAACAAGACCTAAAAGTAACGGGTATCTTCAAAACAGAGCATAAAAATTCAATTTGATCATAATTTTTCACAGCTAAGAAATTCCGATTAATTGAATTAGAGAAAGAAGAAAAAATTGAATTACTTTAAAATTTTGAATTGAGTCACAAATCTATGGAGTAAAGTGTGTAACAATGGAAGAAGTTGTTGAAAAACCAATTGAATTATTTATATGTCGCCGTTTGGGAGAGATTCTTCTGGCCATAGAGAATACTTCCACTCATCGGAAAAATCCCTTGTTCTTTCTCTTGCCGGCAGGTTAACAACGACGAGTAGGTTGGATTTGGGGATGATGATGTCATGGGGTATAAAGAGATTTTTGTAATGGGTATAAAATAAAAGAGTGATGTCATCGGGTATAAAGAGATTTTTCTAATGTGTACAAAATAAAAGAAAAGAGAAAAAAGAAGTAGAAAATAATAATATATTTATTGTCTTTATTATGCGGTGCTGATGTGGCATTGACACAACGTTGATGTGGCATTTACGTGGCGTGCACGTGTATTACACCACAACATACATAATTGATTATGACATTTTAGGGTGAAATTAATTATAATTTTAAAATGTTCATGGGGTAAAGTATGAGTGTCTAGTTGAAAATTCAACAATAAGTTAATGGAGCTTTTGGCCAATTCCTCTTATATTATATGTATTTGCTTGTATAAATTCATGGATTGAAAAAAAAAAATCATTACGTAAACATAGTATTTTCTGAAAATCAATTTCTAAAACGTATATCATTATCTTCAAAAGAAACAAAAAGAAGAAGAAAATTCATGGATATTTATGTTGGAAGAAGATGAGTCATATCACAAGGAATTATGAGCCAAATCTAACTTATGTTCGTTTTCTAATTTTCTTATCTTATGATTTTAATTAACTTATTTATTAAAATGTGTGTATTTATATTTCAAAATTAGAAAGAGTCGCCACTTTTACTGATTCAAAAGATCACGTTCCTTTAAATAAAGTGTTTTAAAGAAAAATTGTTCGTTATTTATTTTTTTGTATAAATTAAGTGTTTAAGTTATTTAAAACTGATGAAAGATAAATTACTAAAACATCATATTACTAATTTTTTCTTAATTTATTAAAAAAATATTATAGTAATTTGACTTTTGAATTTAAAACTTTCCACTTTTAATACAATATAATAATATATATTATAATATAATATAGAAATATATTGATGTTAACATATAAAAGATATTTAAAATTGTTTATAAGAAGTATTATGCCATGTGTATATAATAATTATGTATGTAGTTTGTCGGTTCAATTATTTTTGCAGTTTTTTTTTTTAATAAAATCAATACCTAATCAAATATTATCGGGTTTTAAAAATATAACCAAAATCAAGTCAAATCCAAATAAAATCAATTTATTTGATTCAAATTTTTCGATGTAAATCCGTTTTTACTCAAATCTTGAACACTAAGGGTGTGTTTTGGTATGAAGGAAAACATTTTCCGGAAAATGTTTTCCAATTTTATCATGTTTGGTTGGGTAAAATGTTTTCCAAATCAACTCATTTTCCTCAAATTTAAGGAAAATGACTTCCCTTCAAAAATTAAGGAAAACATTTTTCAAAACTCTCTCTCCAACTTCATATTACAATTTTTTTTTTGAAAAAAATAAATTTAAAGCTTATTTTTAAAAAATTATTTTCAGCTTCAATTTTTTTATTTTTTTACCCCACGCTCAACCTACCCCCAAAAAAGAAAAAATTGTTTTTAAAAATATCTCCAATTTCAATTTTTTTTTTCACCCCACCTCTACCCTCGACCCCTCCCCCTCCACTCCCCCAAAAAAAATTTAAAAATTAAAATTCGTTTCTAAAAAATATTTTCAATTTCTTATTTTTCTCATTTCACCCCAGGCCAGCCCACCTACCACCTCCCCCCCCCCCCCCCCCCCAAAAAAAAAAAAACCTAAAGTTTATTTTTAAAAAATATTTCTAATTTCAATTTTTTTATTTTTTGACCCCACCCTCACCCCTACCCTCCCCCCCCCCTCCGCCAGCCCTCTACCCCCCTCCAAAACAATTTAAGTTTGTTTTTTAAAAAAATTTCCAATTTCCAATTTTGTTTTTTCACCCCACCCCGTACCCGCCCCCCATCAGCTCTTCATCCCCTTCAAAAAAAATTAAGTTTATTTTTAAAAAATATTTTCAATTTCAAATTATTATTTTTTCACCCCACCCTCACCCTCACCCTCACCCTCACCCCCTACCCGCGACCCCCCCTCCCCCCCCCCTCCCCCGCTCCCTCCAAAAAGAAATTTAAGTTTGTTTTTAAAAAATATTTTCAATTTCAAATTTTTATATGTTTACCCCATCTCACCCCTACCCCAGCCCCACCACCCCACCCCCACCCCCAAAAAAAATCTATGTTTATTTTTAAAAATATTTTCAATTTCAATTCAAAAATTATTTTCTACTCTCTAGTAAAAATAAAAGATATTTTCTCAAAAATATTTTTCATTCATTAATCAAACACTAAAAAATCTTTTTCCGAAAAATATTTTTTACTCACCAACCAAAAATGAGAAAATAAGTTCAAAATCTACTTATTTTTCAAAAAAATATTTTTATAGAAAAACATATTCGATGAAAACATTTTTCTTCATACCAAACACACCCTAAGTCTGTGGCCTAACTTTTTGTTGATTTGATATTCCATTTTGTTCCACTTTTCTTGTTTTGACTACTTCTCCTTTGGCTCGATCCGAATTTAACATGTCTCAATTTTTACATTTTACAATAACTCCCTCTTAAAAATTTTTAAACACTCTACGTATTGCCTAACTTTATTTTATTTTTATTGCAGTTTTACTTTTCTTCTTTTGCTTACTTCTCCTTTGGTCTGACCCAATTCCTCACATGTCTAATTTTTTACAATTTAGATCAATTTTTATTCAAACCTTAAACACTCAGCTTGTGGCCTAACTTCTTTTTTTGTTTTGTTAATTGTGTACTCTATTTAGTTTCACTTTTCTTCTTTGGCCCGACCAGAACTCTAACATGTCTCAATTTTTACGTTTTGCAACAATTTTCTCTCTTGTAAAATTTTGAACATTCTACATGTTAGCTAACGTTATTTTATTTTTATTGGATACTTCATTCGGTTTCACTTTTCTTCTTTTGCCTACTTCTCCTTTGGTCTGATCCAATTCGATTCATCACATGTTTCAATTTTTTACGTTTTACATCAACTTTTTCTCTTTTTAAAAATAAATATATGGGTTATTAATAAATGAGGGAGCAAAAGAAAATATTGAGAGTTGAATCTTTACCGATAAAATATATGATCAGAAAACAATCAATTGAGCATTAAGATATTTTTTAAATATACTTTTTATTTAATTTTTTAAATGTATTTTCTCTTTCTGCTTTTACTTTTTTTGTTTTTGTTTATTTATTCATTATTTTTTTGATAAAAAGAGGAAAACAAGTGAGGGTGGCAGGGTTTGGGGAGGTTTTAGAATTTTGAAAAAGAGTTGCGATATCCTTGTCTCCTTTCTCTATTAGCCTCCGCCCTCATATTTTTACTATATAAAGTCGCCATTGCTTCTTCACATACACCCCATTCTCACTCATGCTTTTTGCACCTCCTTTTTTCTTTCTCTTGTGAAAAAAGAAACGCCTTTTATTGGATAAGGTTGCTTCGTTTCATACTATTCTTAATTTGAGAAAAAGTTTCCTGGCCCAAGTCTTTTCCTTGTAGGTATGTTTGTTCCCAATTCTTGCCTTGTTTATTGTACCACCCCAGAGCAAACATTGTTTCTGAAGGATTGCTAATGGGTCCTTTTCCTTCTTCTTGTTTATAGAGTAGCTGAAGAAATGAAGTACGTGTTGGTGACAGGAGGAGTTGTTAGTGGGCTCGGTAAAGGAGTCACTGCCAGCAGTATTGGTCTTATTCTTAAGGCCTGCGGTCTTCGTGTTACCTCCATTAAGATTGGTCTCTGCTTTTTGCCTCATTCTTCTTCTATCTCATTTCTAAATCAACAATGCACCAAAGAATCAATACTGCTCTAGAACTCATGCTTATATATGTAAAAAAAAAAGAATTCTTTTTAAAAAAATAGAAAGCCAACTCAATGACTTTAAATATTTGATAGTTCCTCTCTTATCTGGTATATACTTTATGAAATCAGACATTGTTGGATAAATGAGGGAGGGGAATTCTGATGGTAGAAGCTGTGTTCTCCACTCAGATTCGCAAAGGGCTCGAACCTTGAAGAAAAAAGTTATTTTCCTGTTGGCTGTTCTAGTCAAACTCTCTGCCGATAAGACACCGAAAAACTTTAAGATGGCGTTTCTCTAATGAATAATTTTGGTCAAGACTTCAAGTTTATGTTTCTTTAAATTTTTTGATTTTTTTTTTTTGGCAAAACATGTTCAGAAAATTTGAAGAAGTATTCCTTGTTTTAAGCAACAAAAGTTTTCTGCTTTTCAGCTTCAGCCACAAATTGTTTTTCTTTCTTCTTTTTCCCCAATTTTACATGGGTTCTTGTAAACTTATTGTTAGCTGAGTTGTAGTTCCTGTGTTCCTCTCTCTAGATTGAAAAAACTTTGTCTCTTAGGAAATGGATCCTCCTTTTTTGCTTCTTAACGGATTTTCTTAAACAAGCACAGTGTACTGTTGTTTACTTCAATTGCTGGTATAGTCCAAATGAGGTGGAAGAATTGTATATAAAATGTCTACTTACTGTTCCTTTTTCACTTTCAGATCCTTATTTGAACACTGATGCTGGCACAATGTCTCCTTTCGAGCATGGAGAAGTGTATGTCTTGGATGATGGTGGAGAGGTTAGATATAAATCTTTCATGTTAATGATTAATTTAAATTTTTTTTTGTTGCCCTTTTTACCCCAAATAGTAGTCAGCTGGTGCTGATTTCTTACATTATTTTGGACTCTCTAATTTTAAACTAAAACATGTTACTCTAATGTTTTGGTTGTGTTTTCTGTTAGGTACTGTTAAAGTGCAGATATTTGAAAGTTAAATTTTTTTGGTGTATAGTTTTGCTTTTTAGTATTACCTGTTTTCCTTGTAAAATTAAAGCTTTTGGATGGTTACTTCAATTTCACCTAAGATAAAGTGCAAATTGTTTGTTTGTATGTCACTGATATCGAGATTTGCTTTTCACTTGCAGGTGGACCTGGACCTTGGAAACTATGAGCGTTTTCTAGATATTAAGTTGACCGGTGACAACAATATAACTACTGGGAAAATTTATCAGGCATGTCCTCTAAAATTCCCTATCAGATTATTGATGTATGCTCGATGATATTCATAGATTATGATAGAAACTGCTTTGTTATTTTGGTTTTGCAGTCGGTTATTGATAAGGAGAGAAGAGGGGATTATTTGGGAAAGACTGTTCAGGTTTACCACCTTTCCAGAAAATTACTTAGTCATTTCTTCCAATGTTTATGCTCTTACCGTCTGTCTGTCGCTTCTCTAGGTTGTCCCTCACATTACAGATGCCATTCAAGAGTGGATAGAACGTGTGGCTGTCATTCCAGTTGATGGCAAGGATGGCCCACCAGATGTTTGTGTCATAGAACTGGGTGGCACAATAGGTATGCTTAACAACTTTTTCACATGAGCAGGGTAAGTTGTCAAATGATACGTGTTTTCTTAAAAGTAATTTGTTCCTTAATGCAGGAGATATTGAATCAATGCCATTTATTGAAGCATTAGGACAATTCTCATATCGTGTAGGTAAGGTTTACTCGTCTAAACTTGATTTCTTGGCAATCAAATGATGTCACTGTCAGTTGTGCTCTATGATGTGCAAATCTTGAATTGACTCAGCCGAGTACCTTCTAAAAATAAGGTGCAACTAACATCTATTCATCAACTTTTACTTGTTAGGTGCCGGTAATTTTTGCTTGATACATGTCAGCCTTGTGCCTGTTTTGAGTGTAGTTGGTGAGCAGGTAAATATATTTCTGGGTCACGTGGATATCTTCTATTATAGTAATCACTCAGATTGAGTATTTTGTTATTTTGAAATTCAGAAAACAAAACCTACTCAGCACAGTGTTAGAGGTTTGAGAAGCCTGGGATTGACTCCCAACATTTTAGCATGCCGGAGCACAACGGTTCGTCTCTTCCCCCTTATCTTTTGGGACACATATATCTATATGTTTATCAAGTTCAGTTCTTGAAGTTGGTCTATTTATTCAGGAACTAGAAGAGAATGTCAAGGAGAAAATTTCCCGGTTTTGCCATGTCCCGGTATTATGACCAAATAATCTTTATTTTTATAGAGCTAATCTTGTTTAGGTCATCAACTCTCAATTCTTGGTGCTCAGGTTCTATATTCCTTTTATTTCAGCTAGATAACATTATTACTCTTTATGATGTCTCAAACATTTGGCGCGTTCCTTTGCTTTTAAGAGTAAGTAATTTTGGCACACTTCTTTTTTATGTATTTCTACATAACATCTTTACTATAAGCTTTAAAGAAAATCTTTTGTGTATTTAGGATCAGAAGGCGCATGAAGCAATTCTGAAAGTTCTGAACCTTAAAGGGTATGTTTCAGTTGCATACATTGATTGATGACAAGGAGTATTCAATATTCATTTTTTCTACTTTGTGATTTTGTGCCATCTCTTGTATGATGATGAATTTATTATTTCATTTTCAGAGTTGCACAACAGCCTGCTTTGGGAGAATGGACATCTCAGGCTGCCCTCTGTGACAAGCTACAAGAGCCTGTAGGTTTTGTGATATATATATACACATAAATAAATAATATTCTATAATATATATATATGAAATGTATTCTATCTTCCTTTTTGGAATTTAGTCCCTCAATTTGCATCACAACTTTCATAAATATCTCCATCTGAATTTACAGGTTAGAGTAGCCATGGTAGGAAAGTACACCGGGCTTTCAGATGCATACCTCTCTGTACTGAAGGTAATTATACTGTACTCAAATATATAAAGAGGAGGTTTCCTTATTGTATTTGCTCCTACACCTATTTTCATTTAATTGTTATTTTCTACGATATAGTTTTGTCAAAAGTGATCATCAGGCATAACAGTTTTATCAATGACTTAGATTCTTCTGCTTGAGTTCGAAAAATGGAGAATATTGTTGCCTCTGATGCTCCATCTCATTTTGAGCTCCCTATTTTGTTTCGGGTGGATATTTTATCATTTAAGCCAATATATTTCCACCTCTATTTTACCTTTATATAGCTGAGAACAATCAGTCGATAAATTAGTTCTCCTTTATGTTGTCAATATCTAAATCATTGCGAGTTATTTGTGTAGGCTCTTGTGCATGCCTCTGTAGCTTGCCACAGGAAACTTTGTATAGATTGGATTGCAGCCAGTGACCTTGAGGATGAAACTTCTACAGAGGTATTTTGCTTCCGCTGTGTTCGCTTGCTTTTACTCTTGGTTGTTCCTTATCTGACTGATACTTCTACATGCAGAATCCTGAGAATTATAGAAGTGCTTGGAAGTTGTTGAAGGTTTGTGTGGTGTTACTCTATAACATGATGTTGGCCAAATTCAACTCTTTTTATATCCATGTCTTCAATTTTATTGTTTCTGACTTGTTGAACTACTCTTCACTTTACAGGGGGCGAATGCTATCCTAGTTCCTGGAGGATTTGGTGACAGAGGTGTGGAGGGTAAAATCCTCGCTGCTAGATATGCCCGTGCAAACAGGATTCCGTTCCTTGGCATATGTCTAGGAATGCAAATTGCTGTTATTGAGTTTGCTCGATCCATTCTTGGATTGCTAGACGCAAACAGTACAGAATTTGATCACAACACTCAGAATCCTTGTGTCATTTTTATGCCAGAGGTAAAGAGTGCTTTCCCTTTATCTCTCTTGTCCCTCATGATTGTCCTGTGTTTCTAGTTTTGTTTTAGTAGTTCTCAGTTCTAATCTGTGTGATATGATCTCAGGGTTCAAAAACTCATATGGGTGGTACGATGCGTCTTGGATCTAGGAGAACATATTTTAAAGTTGCGGATTGTAAATCTGCAAAATTGTATGTACTTCCTTTCCTCTACTTATTCCATAGGATGAAATGTGAAACTGCAAAGGGATTTTAATTGACACGAGGGAAGTTGAAATTCATAACCATTTAAGATGATAGTGCAAAAGCAAGATAACTTAGTACCACGAAGAATCCCTTAACTTGCTGATGTTTGTGTCCTATTCCATTGCTGGTATCAAATCTATGTTGTCTTCTAGATTGAATAGAATTATGATCATCTGTATTTGGTTTGTAGTTGTTTGAAAGTAAACAAAAGTTGGGTATTATCGAGTCTTATATTTCGAAGTATCAGATGTTTAAATTTCAGTTTTTTTTTGTGATGTGACTTCAAGAGACCGCATGACAATCATCATCTCTGTCAGTTTTGATTAGAACACTCTTTTCCTTCCTTTCCTCGTAACTTTTTCAATAAATCAGCCTGAGTATGTGCATGACTGTAAAATATATGTTAAGCTTTGAGTGAAAGCTCAGTCACTACCACTTATAACCTTCATTAGTAAATCCCTCTTTTTAGTGTACACTTTGTTTGAATGGTTTTATTTTGAATCCGTACTATAACTCACAGTCAGATTAAGCATCTACCAATGCATCAGGTTGAACAGCCTATATAAGCCATTTGCAGATTTGAAAGTCAGTCCTGCATTGCTCATCAATTCTTATGAATCTGTCTGCTAGGAAGTTGTTTCTTTCCTTCCATTCTTGAAATCTTCTGTTGTGGGTGGAGGAGGCGTGGGGAGGATCAGCATCATTTATCCACAATAATAAATATACTATAATTCATCTAAACCATATATGGTGGAATTTTACCTTTTGCCATCTCCAACTGAATAAAATATATCTTGTGTCAGATATGGCAACCAGAGCTTTATAGATGAGAGGCATCGACACAGATATGAGGTGCGACACTTTCTCTTTGGAACTTTGGTTTAGCTATTTCAATTTTCAAAGTTAGGTGGACTTGTAAAATTACATGCGGACTACCCTCTTATATGGACTTCACGACTAAAGAGCTTATCTCATGCTACTGTTTAGGTGAACCCCGACATGGTGCAGCAACTTGAAGATGCTGGTCTTTCTTTCACTGGCAAAGATGAAAGTGGTCACCGCATGGAGGTTAACCTCTTAAACCATTAAATTTAACATATCATGCTAGCTAGTTATGTTGCTGTGGTTGATTGATCTTGTGGGATGCTTCATCTACAGATTGTTGAGCTGCCAAATCATCCTTACTTCATCGGAGTTCAATTTCATCCAGAATTTAAATCAAGGCCAGGAACCCCTTCTGCCCTGTTCCTAGGTATTTCACCTGCTTCATATATCTGGGGACGAGGAGCCAAATGGATGAATTCGTTTTATTAATTTGGATGCTGGACTTCTAGATATATCTGCATTTCATGTTTTTTTCTTGAAGTTTTGCTGATTCTTTGTATAATCTTGTTTTTTTCTTTTATACAGGGCTTATAGCCGCAGCAACTGGGCAACTTGAAACTTTGTTGAAGAAGGGTGTTCCCAAAACATGGAGTTTGAGCAATGGTACGTCAGGACTAAAATCACATCGATATGTAAATGGGACAAAGATGGCTAATGGATCATTTGATGGCATTTATTGCAACGGGAGTAGCATACATGTCTAAAGGAAACAGTAAGATACGTTGTGGGTGCTTGGCCCTGGATTTCTAGTTGATCAAATTTTGCTACTGCATTTGTTCTGTTGGGTATGTATAGCCATACGAGAGCAGTAGGTTTTCAGCTTCTCTAATTAGCAGCATTATATAGGGTAGAGCGAGATTCCGATCTTTTATACGGAACCTGCTGTTGTATCTCCAGCACACTGTGGTGGAAATGGGACGGCCAATGCTACATTGAAATCTGTGTTTGTTATTCCATCTGGGATGGTACATTAGAGTGCTAGAGAAGATTGAAGACTGGTTTGTCCAGTTTTATATTCAGCTAAATAGCTTGTGTAGTATGAAATGAAATGGCTAAATGGCTACACGTAGCAGGAAAGCTGAATAAAACTTGCGACTGTAAACCAGCGAAGTAGCTTGATTCAAGGTATTAAAGCCGGCTGAATAGAATGTGTTTTTGGTTATTTGGTTCTTTTTCCATTCCATGTTATGAATTCTGTTTTTCACTCCTCTAGACTTCACATTTGTAAGCCATCTACGGTAAGTTCATTACCCTTGGCGGTATCCTCATTAAAATGTGAAATGATCGTCACATTAATTATCGGATGTATTCTTATGCTGTTTTCACAAAGAGCAATTATATGTTAACTCTTTGTTCATTTATTTATGTGTAACACAGTGTCAATTATCTTTTAATTGTGGTTTTAACTAACTATCAAGCGTTTGAAAACTATCTATGGTAAGCCCCCTCTCTCTCCGACGATCCATGTCTCTCCAACCTTGATTCCTGTCTTGAGGTCGCCAAGAGCCTTGGTTGGCACCTTGGTACCTCGGGGGAGAACCTGCCACTTGAATTGATATGTATTGAACTTCCTCATCAAACAATGCATATGCATTATCTTCCTCGAGGGATTTGTCTCGTTGCGCTCCAATAGCTTTCACACTCTGACTCTGGTGCCAATTATGTACTTTGCAAACAACTCCACTTGAGTTATCATTATAACCCTGTTTTCATCTCTTTCCTCCTCTTTTCTCCTTCATTGGTCATGATAGTGGAGTTGACACCCGATGTCACCTTGACATCCTTTGTGTTCCAAGCTCAGTTAGTTTTAGTCATTCTATCCAATGGGGCCTTTGCAAGTTTGAAAGTTCTATCCATGAGTGAACCACCTGTTAGGTTGTTTGCTGATGACTGTTGGGTTTTTAAAAGGTGTGAATGGAAAATGAAGAGTTGCGACTTTTATGAAGAGTTGTGACTTTGATGAAAAGTTGCGACTTTTATGAAGAGTTGTGACTTTTATGAAAAGTTTCGACTTTTATGAAAAGTTGTGACTTTTATGAAAAGTTGTGACTTTTATGAAAGGTGGTGACCTTTCCGAAAGATTGGGACTTTTCCAATGGTTTGTGACCTTTCCGGTAAGGCACAATAAGAACCTTTTCACACTACCCTTTGTTTTCTATAAATTGAGGGATTTCCTCTCATTTTAAGAACGAATTTCTGAACTTCTTCTTCTACTACTAAATCTAGTATTCTAAGTGTACTTTACTGCCGTTGAGTGGCTCGCTGACACCAGCGTTTTGGGTATCAATACACTGGTGATTGAGATCATTCTATCCTGGGAGGACATATTCCAAATCAAACCTCGGATACTAGAGGGGAATAATTTCCTTAAGGGGACACTGTGCATTCAGTGGGCTTGATCTTCTTTCTGTTTTTTCCAGATTCTGGTATGTGTTACAAATTTTAGAATTGTGAATTAATTTATATTCTTCTATTCTTCACTGGTTCATAAAACTTTGGTAACTTCGTGTTTCTGCAAAGTTTGTTGGAATCAGTAAGATTCTTTAAACACAGATTGACAACAATTCTTCTTTAAGAAAAAATATTTCGTATATTTTTTCTACCTTGTTTTTGATTCTAGTTTCTCTACTAGTTTTAATTTTCTAGTTGTGAAAATGTTCTTAAACTTTATTGTGTCTTACCAAACTCTTCAAAGTTTTATTCTAAGTATCTTGGGAATACAAGACGAATAACAATCTTAAGGAATTTATTATACTGTTGGTATTTCTTGTATTCTACTGATTGAGAGAAACAGATCATGGAAGTAGAAGTTTAAGGCATTACTTCTCCCGAATTCGGTGCTTTGTTTAGCAAGGTCGATATGAGAATGTACAGAAAAAATTGGTGCTATTCTGGTTAAAGATTACACCAGGTAACCTTCTTACTATTTATCTAAGGAGGAAAATAGTTTCTAAGAGTTAACAATTTTGATTTTTAATCATGTGTATCTTTGGAAAAAGATCTGCAAACCATTTGTTGTGGAATGAATTTTTCTTGGCAAATAGTATTGCCTTTAAAATTTTTTAGTTTGCAAAATGAGATATGCACATTTTTGTTTGATAAAATGGTATGTCAAAATGTTATAGTTGGAAGACTATTTGAAAAGAAAAACATTTCTATGTAATAAAGAATATGTTTAACTATGTTTGGAAAAAAAAACTTTTGTAGTTTGGTACTCCATGTGAAATTTGATTGTGTCTGATTTTTGTAGGCTAAAAACTTTTGTTGTTTACTACTCTAGATAAATCAGACTATGCAATTGGTTTGAAAAAGATTATGAAAACTTCACATAATAAGTCAATGTTGTACTTTTGACTTTCTATAAACTCATTGTTATATAGAAACAAATTGTACAAATTTTTTTGTCTTTATTGTTAGTATTCTAAATACTAAGTGATATGTCTATTTGTGATAGATGGAAAAATACCAGTGTCTTAGAGTTTGTGATTTTGTGCCTCTATGGAATGAACTTTGACACTATGTAAAGATTGTCAAAGAGAATTGAAGCAATATAATTCTTTTGTAGAATAATATTTCCAAAAGAGGTTTCATAGTGCCAATGACATTTTGATGGTCTGGAAATATATGTGGAAAAACTATTTTCAAATACTTGAAAAATATTTTTGAGATCACATTTAAAATGTGGGGGTTCTTTGCTTATGATAAAGATAAAATTAGACTTGGTGTCTAATTTAATTTTGGAGCAAAAGATATGAAATTCAATGATACTTTTGTATTATGTTAGACCCACAAAATTCTTGGAGTATATTTTGTATTGTGGTTGTTGAGTTTCTCTATTACTAGTATATGGTGTGACTAGTATGAAACTACCAAATTTTATATATATTTGTTCAAAATAATTGTGTTCTTTTATGAAAAAGTGTCACTTAAAATGTTGTGATTTTTCATGAAAAGATATGTCTATTATGATAAAATTAGTTGCATAGACATGAATATTGGTGAATAGTCATTTGTTATGTTCTGTAAAAGAAATATTTGGACTATATTGCCTTTATTGGACCCGATGAAACTTTGTTCATGGGTAGTTCTATAACAATCCAATTGAAAGTTATGGAAAGTTCCTTCTGAAAAGGACATTTGACAAGGTGATGACTCTAAACAATATTTGTATCACACAAAATTGTAAGAAATAGGAACAAAATATTAGTGAGAAAAAAGCTACCTCGCGAAGAGCTTTTCAAACTCAATATTTTTATTTGTTCTTACTTGCTTGAGTTAAAGTTTGTGACATGAACACTTGGGGCATGTCAATTACAAAACCTTGTAAGGAAAACTGATCAACTTAGAAGTTTTGTCTAACTTTGAGTGCAATAAATAAAAATGGCATGTTTGTGTGGAGTCTAAGTATGCTGAGCATTCTTATAAATCTGTTGAAAGGAATTCTAATCCCTTAGAGTTGATTTACACTAACATTTGTGATATGAAGTCAACACCATTTCGTGGTGGAAAAAAGTATCTCATAACTTTCATTGACAATTGCATTAGAAATGACTATGTCTATTTGTTGAATGGTAAGGATGAAGCAATAGAAATGTTTAGACAATATAATATCAAAGTTGAAAATCATTTGGGAAATACATAAGAAGTGATAAGAATGGAGAGTATAAATCTTCTTGTGTAGAAATATGTTTGGAAAATGGAATTATCCATCAAACTGCTGCCCTATTCTCCTCAATCTAATGAAAAATCGAACGTTGAAAGAAATGATGGATGCACTATTTATAAGTTCGAGTTTACCACAAAACTTGTGTGGAGGAACTATCCTTACTGCAAAAGGGAACGACAAAAAGTTGTCTTTTTAGAAAGAAAGCAATTTTGTTTGTTCAGGACACAATCTATTCCATATAAGAAATGGAAAGGAAGGAAATCCAACTTGAAATATTTCAAAGTGTGGGGGTGTCTAGCTAAAGTCCAAGTTCCTATTTCTAAAAGGATTAAAATAGGACCTATGATTGTGGACTGTAAAATTAGACTTGAGTAGTCTAGTGAAGGGTCTAAAAGACCTTGAAAAGGAAAAAAGAGAATGTACTTAATAAAGATATTCCGAGGTGTAGTAAATGTCAAAGTACATCTACTTTCTTCGAATATGATTTTGTAACATTTCTTGTGTCTTTTGTAGACTCATCCTTTTGGACAGATGGTATTAATAGTGAGATTGGTTCAATATTGAGAATCCTATTGGAAGTTGGTTGATCTTCCCCAGGAAATAAAACTTTTGGGTTAAAAGTGAATCCTCAAAAGGAAAATGAAAGTCGATGGAACTGTTGACAGATATAAAGCAAGACAAAAACAAGGTCTTGATCTTTTGGACACATACTCGTCAGTAACTAGAATTACATTCATTTGGATGTTAGTTGTATTAGCTGTGGTATATGACCTCCAAATTCATCAAATGAATGTGAAAACAACTCTCTTAAATGTAGACTTGGAGGAAGAAATTTACATGAAACAACCCAAGGGTTTTGTGGTTCTTGGTAAAGAAAAGAAAGTGTGCGAACTTGTTAAGTCACTTTATGGACTAAAACAAGCGCCCAAACAATGACATAAGATATTTGACCAAACTATGTTGGTAAATGGATTTAAGAATGATGGAAGTGAAAAATGTGTTTACATTAAAATCATTAGGTCATTGTTTGTTTGTATAATTGGTGATATGTTGATCATCAATAGAGACACTAATGGCATAAATGCTACTAAACGTATGCTAGAAAGCAAGTTTGGAATGAAAATTTTTGGAGTTGCTGATGCGATCTTAAGTATAAGAATCCTTAGAACTCCATAATGTTTAGCATATTCGCGGTCTCATTGCATTGAAACGGTACTTGACTAATTCAAATATTTGGATTTCAATATTGTCAAGTCTCCAATAAAAGTGAGGTTTGCATTTCAAAAGAGTGAAAGCAAAAGTGACTCACAATTGGATTGTGCTAAAGTATTGAGAAGTATGATGTATATCACGAAGTGTGCGCGATTAGATATAGCATTTGCTATTAATAAACTGAGTCGGTTCACGAGTGATCCCAATCGAACTCATTATATGAAAATGAAAAGAGTTTTGGAGTATTTAAGAAATACTTAAAACTATGTCTTGCATTTTAACAATATCCAATAGTATTGAAATGATATAGTAATGTGAATTGGATCACCGGACAAATGAAGTGAAATCCACGAGTGGATATGTATTTACTCTTGGTAGAGGAGCAGTCTCTTGGAAATATATTTTTTTTTTTAAAAAAAGAAAAAAAAAAGAGACATGTATCGCTAGCTCTACAATGATCTCTGAGCTAGGTGCTCTAGATAAGGTCGGTGAACAAGTTGAAAGACTCTGGAATTTCTTGATAGATATTCATTTTGGTCCAAACCTTTGGCATCAGTATGCATACACTTTGATAGTCAAGTTGCAATAGGTAGGGCATGGAGAATGATGTATAACGGAAAGTCTAGTCATATAGGACATAGACAAGATACAGTTAGAAAACTACTCTCTAGTGGAATTATCAGAATTGACTATGTAAAGTCAAAGGATAATGTGTTGGATCCACTTACAAAAAGGCCTAACTAGAGAGAAAGTTTAAAGATCATCTAAGGGAATGGGTTTACGACTTAGGACAAGTCATCATGGCGGTAACTCTATCTAGCAGACTGGAGATCCCAAGAGCTAGATTCAAGGAGAAAAACAAAGTTGTGACTGACGGTTCGGCATTGTCAACCAACTCAATCCATTCTCATGATGAAGACAATGCTCAGGAACAAGGATACATCATTAAGGCTTGTTATAGAGTTAATAAAGCTTAATGTTTTTAATGATTTGCTAAGTTTGGCAGATTTGACCAAATAGTGTATCTACGCAATAACACGGTTAGAAATCACCTATGTGAGTGTGAAGTGTAAGCCGCTTCAAAGAGGATGATTGTCAAAAGCCCATCTCTCTATACACTCATGAAACCAGGAGGTGTTCATGGCTGAAACGAACACAATCGTAAGAACCATAAACGGTAAAGGGTTAATTGTGTGACATATGGTTGTCTAGGTATACACTAAAGCTCGACGGTTCAAAGATATCGCATCTACCGATTGACCGAGTATATCCGACATATGTTCACTACGGAAAGTCCAAGGGGAAACCTACTTATCCTGATGCAATTTATTCTTGCTTGTAAAGTACACATATTTGTCCGTTTCTTTGTCTTGGAGTCATTCCCCATTCATGCGGGGGATTGTTGGGTTTTTAAAATGTGTGAATGGAAAATGAAGAGTTGCGACTTTTATGAAGAGTTGTGACTTTGATGAAAAGTTGCGACTTTTATGAAGAGTTGTGACTTTTATGAAAAGTTTCGACTTTTATGAAAAGTTGTGACTTTTATGAAAAGTTGTGACTTTTATGAAAGGTGGTGACCTTTCCGAAAGATTGGGACTTTTCCAATGGTTTGTGACCTTTCCGGTAAGGCACAATAAGAACCTTTTCACACTACCCTTTGTTTTCTATAAATTGAGGGATTTCCTCTCATTTTAAGAACGAATTTCTGAACTTCTTCTTCTACTACTAAATCTAGTATTCTAAGTGTATTTTACTGTCGTTGAGTGGCTCGCTGACACCAGCGTTTTGGGTATCAATACACTGGTGATTGAGATCATTCTATCCTGGGAGGACATATTCCAAATCAAACCTCGGATACTAGAGGGGAATAATTTCCTTAAGGGGACACTGTGCATTCAGTGGGCTTGATCTTCTTTCTGTTTTTTCCAGATTCTGGTATGTGTTACAAATTTTAGAATTGTGAATTAATTTATATTCTTCTGTTCTTCACTGGTTCATTAAATTTTGGTAACTTCGTGTTTCTGCAAAGTTTGTTGGAATCAGTAAGATTCTTTAAACACAGATTGACAACAATTCTTCTTTAAGAAAAAATATTTCGTATATTTTTTCTAACTTGTTTCTGATTCTAGTTTCTCTACTAGTTTTAATTTTCTAGTTGTGAAAATGTTCTTAAACTTTATTGTGTCTTACCAAACTATTCAAAGTTTTATTCTAAGTATCTTGGGAATACAAGACGAATAACAATGACTTGTTAATGGAGTCTAGTGATCGGTAAAAGCATTGCAAGAGCAATCCATCCGGTAACTCGTGATTGGGACACAAGAACACTTTCTTTTTGAACCTCAATCAAACCTCATGTAAAGGCTCTCCCGCCAATTAGAGAAAGTTAGTGATTTCATCACGCAAATGCAATATTCTTGAGGGTAGAAAAAACCGATCTAGGAATGCCTTGGTTAATTTGTTCCATTAAGCGATGGAGGCTTGAGGTAGCACCTCCAACCATGTTGTAGCGTCTCCCATGAGGGAGAATGGGAACAATCTTAGCCTAATGGATTCTTGATTAATGTTTGTGATGTTGAAAGGATGACAAAAACGGCATTCCCTATTGTTGTCTCTAAACAATCCTTTCATCTGGCTTAGATGTAGCATAGTGCTAGTGACATGAAAAACGACATTCCCTATTGTCGGAGGTAGGTGAACGACCCTAGGTACATCATGTGCTACCACAACTTCATCCTCGATCGACATCCATGAACCCATCAATACTAGCTAGACTTATCTCTTATCATGTTCAATCACCAAAAACAACAAAACAACGTAAAAGAAAAGCAAGAGGCCAAACAAATGTGAATCAACAAACAAACAAATGACAATCAATTTCCTATCTTCAACAATGGTGACATTTTCAATAATGTCTAAAACAACTCTCTAATTAAGGAGGTGGAAACGATCATATGCAAAAAAGAAAAAGTACCCAACAAGAGTCGGGGTGGATTTCCCATAGAGATTGGATGTAGATTCACTAAGGCTTGTAAATCAAAGCACATAAGCAAGACACAATTGCTGGTATCAAGATTAAAGGGACTAGGGGTGTGCATTCGATAGGTATAACCTTGATTATAGTACTCCCTCTATTTCATATTAAGTGAATTTTTGAGGTTTTTTTTCTTCAAAATAATTGAAGTGTTCAAAGTTCAAGATAAATGAAGTTTTATATTTTTCAGGTGATAAATTGACTACTTAAAAGTTATATTTATGATTTCACAAAGGGTACTTGAGAAAAATATGATTTAAATTATGTCCTAAATATTTTTCTTAATAGGTGTGCAATTCCCCACAAATTCACTTAATATGGAATAGAAGGGGTATTAACTAGAAAACTTAGAACAAATTATAGCATGTATTGCTTTGCATTTCGGCTAAACTCAAAGTTTCTCAAGCCAAAAAGTGTGTCTACTTTGGGTTCTCTAGAACCCCAAAACCATATTCAATAATCAACCAAATAATTACCCATAGAAAATGTCCTGAAGATTTATAATTCAATACCATCCATGAGAGGACTCCACGATTCTGGCTCATAGATGGTCAAAAACAATACTTCCAACCGTGTCTTATCTACCTAAGCTGCCAAAAATTGATTTCCTGCAAAACAAAATCAAACCTACTAACATTCTCTTCAAAGACTCGCAAAATCCCAAGTTTAAAGCATTACAAGTGCCCCCATGGCACATCAATAAGTTCGTCTGGTCTTTTATTAAAAGAAATGGGAACTAGCTAGCTATGATTTAATATTTCATCTGGCAATTTTGGGAGCTATGAGAGTCCAAATAGGGTGATATTCATTGAGTTGCATCCAGGGAGTTTGATCTTCATTTGTGCTTGGGGAGCTTCGGGGATTGCTTATTTGAGGTAAAAAAATTCTGAAGGGGATACTTTTCCTCTTAATTGTTGATCTTTTAGTGATTTTCTTGCATGTTGTTGTGTTTCGGGCCCTGAATTATGTGTTGTTTTAGAATGCAAGTTTGGGGAGCTTAATTGAACCTTTTGACGGAGTCAATTTCTGGATTCCCAGAACGAGTCCCACATTTTTGTTTTGACCCAAATTGGCCCGTCTCCGATTATTGAATTTTTGATGTCAAAACATCCTTATTGACATTGTGATTCTATTTTTGTTAGCGTGGAAGCATTTGGAGATCGTTTGGAGGGGAAAAGCTTTGAAATTGTGAGTTTTGAACGTTTGTGGTTTGCATTGAGGTAGACCATGGCTTCCCGATCTTTAGTTGAGCTCTTGAATGTAAATGCATGTTCATTAGTTTAAATTTGGATTGGGTAGCTAGTTGATCAAGCTTAGTTACTTAGAAATCATGTTTTAGGCTATATGATGGGTTTTTATAGGCTACTAGCATGTTATTTTCCCTTTTTCTGACCATCCTTACCTTGTGGCATGTGTTATACCTATTTATTATTGTTGTTGAAAGCATGATTGGCCTTAGTGTAGGATTAGACTAGTGTTTACCTTAGACTTGCATTTTTGGAGTTGATAGGCTTTACAAGTGCTCCAACGTTACTTCGGACTGCTTAGCTTCTTGTAGACTGATGTAGCAGACTTGGGTCTAATATAGAATGAGCCTTAGTTAGGCGGTACGTCAGCTCCAATTACCATTTGTCCATAGCTCTCTCTTTCTATGGCCCTAGTGATTCTTGGTTATGATTTCAGACTTCATTCGACGCTTTGGGATTGGATTCGATTCGGTTTGGAGCGTTATATTGATTGCCTTAAGGTGGACGTCATTCCACGATGTCCTTATGATGATGATATGGGTTTGGGATTTGACCATATTCGAGGTATGGTCATGCTGCCCTATTTTAGTCGCAGATACTAGGTATGGACATATGATATTGAGCCGCAGTCCATGATTCAAACTCATTATCTTTTACCGAGTTTATATAAATTGGATTGATCCTATTGGTTATTTTTGGGAGTCTCATCCGCAGTTTGAGGTCTAGGTTATGCACTCACTGGCTCTGGATTCATCGGGTTCTATTCTCAGTAGTGATAGTTCTTCTGTGTACTTGTCAAGCTTATGAGGGTCCGTTCAGGTTCTTACTTAAAATTGCGGGAGTGTACCTTCTAGGCTTATGTGGTATGTTATAATTAGTTACTTGTTCTCTTTTCTCTCCTTTCTACACTAGGGTGCATATCTTATAGAACTTCGCTTATTTGACCTCTATACTGGTTTTATTCCCGCTTTTCATATTGCCTTTACTTTTCTAGCTCAGCTAACCTATGATTCCTACTGTGTACATCTTGTTTTGGTAGTCATACTACACTTAACATATATTTTTGTGATGCAAGTCGGAGCACTAGCTATCAACGTTGGTTTCAAGCAAATTGCCGCAGGATTCGAAGGTGAGTTGATTTTATGGTTTCCTGGATCATACTTGTCTCCTTCTGTATCATTTGACTAGTCTTTTGGTTTCTTGAGACACTTTGTATATATTGGTCCACTTTTGGAACTTCTATTATTTTCGTAGTAGTTTTGTACTTGTGACTTCTCAGTTATAGGTTGCACCTTTTTTTTTGTAAATATATATGTTGCTTCCGCATTATTCTTCTATTATTTCTGTTGAGTTTTTTATCCTTATGTTGTTTCTACCCTTATATTCTTTACTTTTCTTCTCGCGATTATGGATTGGCTTACCTACTTGTAGGTTATAGTAGGTTTCATCATGATATGAGAAATTGGATTGTGACAAACACATAATAAACTATATTAGTTGAAAATTACGTTAAAAGTACTATAAATCGCTAAAATTAACAACTTAAAAATATTTATAAAATAAAAAATTCAAATATTTTTAAAAACATATTAAAAATTTGGTGTATTCACATAAATAAGTGAGAAGAACATATATTATTTGAAAATTATGTTAAAGACAATTAACAATTTCAAATAATTTTACTAACATATTAAAAATATGATTGACTCTCATAATTTTACAAGTTGCCACTTAAATTAGGACACATAGAGTAACATATATTATTTGAAAATTAAGTTTAAATTACTCTAAATCGCTACAATTAACAACTTAAAATATTTTTTAAAAACATATTAAAAATTCTACTGGCTCTCAAAATTTCACAAGTTGCCACATAAATTAGGACACATAGAGCAACATATATTATTTAAAAATTACGTTAAAAACACTATAAATCTCTACAATTAACAACTCAAAAACTTTATAAAATTAAAAACATATTAAAACTTGGTTGACTTTGAGAAACAAGTTGCCACATAAATTTGGACACTTAGAATAACACAGATTAGTTTAAAATTACGTTAAAAGTACTATAAATAACTTAAAATATTTTTAAAAATATATTAAGATTTGGTTGACTTTCAAAATTTCTTAAGTTGCCATATAAATTTGGACACATAGGGTGTGTTTGGTATGATGGAAATGTTTTCCAATTTTCTCATGTTTGATTGGGTTAAATATTTTGGAAAATGTTTTCTAAATCAACCCATTTTCCTCAAATTTAGGGAAAATGACTTCCCTTCAAAACTTAAGGAAAACATTTTCCAAAAACTTTCTTCCAACTTCAAATTACAAATATTTTTGGTTGAAAAATCAATTTATTTTGTCCCTACCCTCAAATCAGCCCCCCCAACCGCCCCCCCCCCCCCCTCCCCAAAAAAATAATTTAAAACTTGTTTTTAAAATAAGTTTTTTTAACTTCAATTTTTTTACCCCACCTTCACCCCTACCCCCAGCCCCCTACCACCACCCCCCCAAATAAAATATTAAAAGTTATTTTTAAAAGATATTTCTAATTTCAATTTTTTATTTTTTTTAACCCCACCCCCTACACTCCCCCCCATCAGACTCCCTTCAAAAAATAAATTAAAGTTTATTTTTTAAAAAATATTTTATACTTCAACTTTTTTCGACCCTCCCTCCGCAGCCCTCCCCCCCCCCCAAAAAAAAATAATAATTTAAGTTCGTTTTTAAAAAATATTTTCAACTTCAAAAATTTATTTTTTCATCCCGGTCCTCATCCCCCACCCCCCACCCCCCAAAAAAAATTGAGTTTGTTTTTAAAAAATATTTTCAACTTCAAAATTTCATTTTTTCACCCCACCCCCTACCCTCTCAACTTCAAAAGTTACATCCTTACAACATACTTATGCTTTCTCAAACATTGTTTAAAGGATGTTGATTGTATAACCACAACTCTTCATTATACATCTCTAATCACCACACCCAATTTATGTGGACTCTTACATGATTATATGATTTGTTTAAACTTATTTAAACAGATATATATCAAAAATATAATTTATTATTAATTAATTATTATCTTTTTTGGTCTATATATAAGTGTCAGATTCTAGTAGGTGAAGTATCGACAATGATTTAACATAGATATAAATCCAAATATACCTTACTAATGTCAGAATGTAAATCTCATTGGTCATACATACACCACGCACATATAGATGTATCGATTGTATAAAGGGTCTATATATTTTGATAACCAGTAAATATTTAGATATACAAATTTTACAACGGTAACAAAAGTTCAAATTCCACTTTTTCAACGGTAACATCTGGTTATTTTTTGTATAAAATGAAGGCAATCCCTCATAAACAACTCAAACACCTTCATTTTTACAATGTCTCAAGCATCTCAAACATCCAAAGAAAAAAAGTCTTACAATTGTCATTGTGGTAATCCAGCTACGTTGAGGACGTCATACATCGATACAAATTCAGGTCAATAATTCTTTAATTGTGCAGTTAGCATATGCTCATTTTTTAGGTGACTTGAAAATGAATAATCAACTTGTATCCCATCGAATTTTCAAGGCGTTGCCAAATTTGAATTATTAAAAAAGCTACAAAAATTCGAAGAAAATAAGAATTTGCTAATGACTTTCTTAAAAGAAGCTGAAGAGCAGAGGAATCACTTGAAAATGTTGCTAAAAGATGTTGAAAGAGATAGAGATCAACTAAAAGAAAGGTTGATTTTAGCAGAAGAAAAAAAAGGCCTAAAAACTGTATTGTGTGGTTTATTTTTGGTGTTTGCTTTGTGGAAATGTGTAACAGGAATGTAGTCTGAATAAATAAAATTATTTCTCTCTATTTATTGCACTCCTATATCTTTCATTTTTAATCGATAATGTTATAAATCAACAGTGATAGCAATCTATAATATTAAACATACAACTTTATTATCGATAATTGACTACTAAGTAATTTTATTCCATAATGGTAAGAAACTAAAGTTAAGCAAAAATCACATACTATTAAAACATAGATTCATAAAAACCCCTTCATAATAAAACATGTTAAATTGTTTCTCAAAACTACCATAAACCATATACAAAAACATCTATAATTTTTCAAATGTACATTTTTTCTCCTCAAAACAACAAAATCACAAACTTCAAAATGTCTTAAAATATCAATACTTTAAAAACTATTGTCTTAAAATGCCAATACTTCAAAAACCATTGTCTTAAAATGTCAATACTTCAAAAACCACTTTAATTGTTTTTCTTTTCACCATTAATCTCACCATTGAGTTCCATAACGATACTCATCACATCCACTGAATTTTCACACTGTCATCTTCTTCTTTCTCTTCTTCATCATCTACTGACTTCTCTTTTATTTTTTTCTTCTTCCTTCTTCTTTTCTGCCACTTCAGCAATTGCATCACCTGCCACTTCATCAACAACATCAACTGTCACTGGATCAACTGCACCTGTCACATCATCAACTGACACAACATCAACTGTCATTACCACTTCATCAATAACATCAACTGCCACTGGATCAACTGCACCTACTACTTCATCAACAACATCAACTGCCACTTCATCAATTGCCATTCATCAACAACATCAACTGTCACTAGATCAACTGCACCTGCCACTTCATCACCTGTCACTGCATCAACTGCCACTTCATCAACTACATCAACTACCACTTCATCAACTGCAATTTCATCAGAATGATCACCTATCACTTTATCAAGAACATCAACTGTCACTTCATCAGCTCCATCCGTAAAGTATTCATCAATTGCAGCAAAGTCTTCATCAACTGTTGTAATGTTCACATGTACTATATTACTTTGACAAAAATTATAGGAATAAATTACTTGACACTAACAATATATATATACACTAATTTACCTTTCTCTTGTTGCATTTTTTGTTCTTTACAATTCTCCTCAATTTTTCTTCTCGTACATAAGCAACAACTTTCACCATTGATTGCTCAAGGGATACAACAAGATCACTTAGATTTTTCAAATTTCCATCATTAGAAGTACTTGGTACATTTTTCTGTCTACTAGAAACAGAATCCGCACAAGGTTGAATAATTTTGTGATCACCCAAATATTCATCATTTGCGCTTGCAACTCCTCATGTAGTGAGGACGGTCACACCTTTCAATTGGGCCTTCAAGACATCGATGACCGCGTCCTTCACTTCATATATATATGGCTTAAATATTTTCATCTAATTTTGTCCCATCCCACAGACAGTAAGGGTGAGGTATGGATGCACAATCTAAAAAAAGAATATAAATATTACACAATGTTCACTAATTTAAAAATATTGTTAGTTAATAATAAATAAATGTATGCCTTTGTACTTCTTCCTTTGTACTTAAATGGATCACCTTCAACTATATTATCGCTCTTTGATGTGTACCATCTTAGTAAACGAAAAATGGACAGTGGAGTGTCCAAGGACTTTCCAGCATACTTTCCAAGAAATGAAAAAGCCTCATATATCCAAACCTGAAATTCATAGAACAACAAACAAATAAATAGTTTACGAAGTACTACACAAATAAATCAGAGAATATCAGAAATTGACTGAATAGTTGATAATAATGATCAGAAATGCCCAAAAAAAGTCGTACAGAGCATAAGATGCATTCTTCTTTTCATTATACATTCCCCTCTGCTTCCTCAAATTAATTCGATTCTTCAGATAGGTCAATGTTAAATCAAATGACTCTTTTCCCCATGAATAACTTTTGAAGAAATCCAAATTATCTGCCATCTTGATGTGGTTTGAATCCACAATCTTAGACCGATCATGTGCAAGAAATATCGCGTGGATGAACCAAACTAAAGAGCACTTCAATTTCTGCTCCTTATTTAATTTGTTACTATTTATTAATCTCATAAACTTTGCACTAGTGATGTTCTTGTTCCTTGTCACCTTGAAATGAAAATTCTCACCTTTTCTAAGGACTTTGTTCAGTTTTGATTCATGGGGTATGCTGAGCAATTCATCACCATAATCAGTGCAAATTCTTTTAAGCTAAAACATGCAGGCTTATCATTCACATAAAACCAGATTTCATGCAATTTTTTGTCATTTTTCACACGTCGCAACAACATATAATAGACAATCTGTCCATTGAACTTAAAATAATTTGAAATGTGCCTCAAATGTCCAAAGCGAGTACCCTTAAGTTCATTATAAAGTTTTTATTCAATCAGAATTTCCCTAAAGTCACGATAAACTGTCATCCTTGATCTTACATAGATCTTTGTTGGAAACGATCCTACCTCATCTAACCACGTCGCTAGGTCATACAACTCAATCTTGCACAAATTGGCAAGGATAGCGGATCATCCTCATCTCGACTAGTGTCTCTACTACTCTCCTCACTATCACTTTCTCCTTCACTACTCTCACCATTATCACTAGCATCAACACTGCTGTCCTGATAGTTCTCAATCTTCGCCATTGTTTCAGTTTCAGAATCAAACTCAGATTCTTCAACTATAATTTTTTTCTTTTTACAAGTTTTTCAAACTTCTTCAGCCTTCGTTTCTTACTTCTAAGAGCAACATGAGCAGATGGTTTAGTGCTTTCACCTCTAGTTTTAGCCATACTTTATAATCTACAAGCAAAAACATATTTATCGACCACTTGTTTATTAACATAAGAAGAGTAATCCTCAAATAAAACATGCAAAATATATAGCAGATCCAACATAAATCAACAATGTGATTGACAGAAACGCCACTAAAGTCGATCAAAGTTTAGTAAAAATTTTAAAATCAATAGGCGAGATAAATATAATTTTTTTTTTAAAAAAATAAGCAACCAAAATAGGGTCAAATATTTATATCCAAACAAAGACGTCATTAGAGACCACAAATATTCATTGAATACGACAAAAAAATTTCATCCCAAACAAGAACATGAAGAAAAACAGTCCAGAAAAAGGGGTCATTAAATCATTACACTACTATAACAAAATAAACAACCAAATACGGTTAAAAAATACTGAAAAACACCATTACAGAAGATTCAACATATCAAAGATGAAAGCTTTGAACTTGGGGAAGAAGATTGAATAAAACAAATGAAGATTTGAGAAGGGTTTAGGACAATGAAAAGGTTGAATAAGTTAAATGGAAGAAAAGTGAATGGAGAGGAGGAGAGTATGATTACACTGGTTTCATCTTTCAAGAATAGAAGATGGTTCTTGAAAGATGAAAAGTCTTGCACTTGGTAAAGAAGAAACGTTGGAACATAAACAGAGATTCAGCAAATACTTGCCTCGATTTTCATCAAATAATAATATTTTTAAAAATGTATTGGGATTATAATATATTCTTGTAAAATTATATCTTTTCTCCAAGTTTTAAAAATATTAAATAAGCCCGTGACCCCACATTCACAAATATACCCCAAGTTTTAAAAAGTCAAAGAGATCCATGACCCCACACTTATTCCTTTTTAAAAAGCCCAACCCTAAAAAATAAAGAAAAAATAAATTAAGTGGGTATAGAATAAATTAAGTTATAAAGATGACTACAATACCAAATCTTCTCGAATTACTTGTGTCTTTTCCCTATTTTTTTTTATGACAAACACATATATATGATATGCTTTTTCAAAAATTCGTGAGCTCCAAAAACTGACAATTAGCCCAAGATTTGGAACAACGGATAATACTGACACAAAATTAAACTATTTGTTTTAAGAGCAAAATTATCCTTACAAGTAAAAAAGAGTTCAAGTTCAAGAAGACATAGATACTCAAGGTGGAAAGACCAAAAGAAGTCAACTTATCATCAATGTTAAAAGAACTAAAAGACAACCTTGATTACTTAGCCAGCATCAGTTCCTCTTCTCCACCATTGCCTACTCCTATTTGTTGGGTTTTTATTTACCCTCATAAATAGGTTTTTCTTTTAAAAAAAGATTTAATATTTCGGCTAGTCCTTTTGTTTGTAAGAAAAGATTTAGAAATCTATAAATAGAGGTTTGTTCCTTCTAACTTAATTAGCATTCACAATGTAATCCTAGGATTTTGAGAGTTTCGATTATGGGGGGAATTTTGTGAACCTTCTTGTATTCCGAGTGAATAATTGGTTGACGTTGTTTCTTTTTATATTTTGTACTCTCATATTTATAGTGGATTGTTCATCTCCTTTGTGAATGTAGGTCGATTAATGATCGAACCACGTTAAATCTTTGTGTCTTTTTGATATATTTTTCGTTTATCTTCTTACTCATGGTCTTTCGAGGTTTGCTTTGCTAACTTCCGCATGACATCTAATTATTTTTCATCCTAACACTATTATCAATTTCTTTCTTTCTCTTTCATTTTAAGGGGGTGTTTGAATAAGTTTTTTTAAGCGACTTAAAAGCCAAAAGCCAAAAGTAAGTTAGCTACCTGCTTTTAAGTTTTGATGACTTTTTTTTTCTTTTACTTTTTAAGCCTATAGTAAAGTACTTTGTCTTTGCCAAACCCCACAGAAAATTTAAAAGGACAGCAGAACAGTTACAGTTGAATCTCAATAAATTAATACTCGATAATTAATAATCTCTTTAAATAATATTTTTCTCCAGTTTCAACTTGGAATAAAATAATAAGATAATATATTTTCAGGAGACCCCTGCATAAATATATGGTCCCATTAATATTATAAATTAATATTTTTTTTAAAGTACAAATATGTCTAAGACAATTTAGTGAAATATGATTTTACAGTGTTTTAATTTTTGTTAAAATTTAATTCTAGTTGATGTTTATTTCTAACTTTTGTTATTGTATCCAAAAGTTTCAATGTTATCTTTTTGAACTGCACCATAAAATTGTGAAGAGTATGCGATAAGTGTTTCTTTACGCATCACTGGTTCCAAATATATTGTATCATCTTCAACTTCATTATCAACATTATTTTTCTGATGATATCCTCAATTTCTTCTAAGCTCTAGACCTCTGAACATGTATCATTTTCATCTGGGTAATCAACAGGTTATTAACGTCCATTTTATTGCGGTAACTGAGATCATTAATCATGACCCCAAGTTCATGAATGACGTTTTCACAAGTGGGTTCATTTAGATTCTCTAAGATTTCATTCCCCCAACGAATTTTGTAGTGTTGAAAACAATTTGCTATTGTTTCTTTCTGAACATTTGTTGTCCATGTCGGGATTGCAAAATTGATAGCATCCAAAACATTAATCTTTCCTAGATCTGTTTGTCTCACTTCATAGCTTTCTAATATTTTATGATAAAATATGTTGTGATATATATCTTGGAAGATCTTATTATTCCGACATTTAAGGTTGAATATCAAAACATTCTTTAAATTAATAAATATTAATGTATCGATTAAATAATACCTCTATAAAATATTAATATTTCATAGTCCCATCTATATTAATTTAGTGAGGTTTTACACTATTCTGTCCTCCATGCACTCACATTCCAATCTTTGTCCCTGGCATCACCTCCAGACACAAGGCATGAAGGGATGAGGTATCCTTTTATCAATATCATATTATTATTTTAAATTTTTAATAGTTAACTAAGTAGGCAGACGGAAGTAATGGCATTGCTCTATCAACTGAATAGACTTTTTCCAAGATCTTCATCTCAATCTATTCTACACATATATTGCAAGAAAATCTGATAAGCTAATCTTCAAAAACTATAAAACAAAAGATATTATTATCATGATATGTGTCTCCATCATTATGTACTCTTAGTTAAGCTTTTATATTTTAAACATAAGAAAGTTTTCCCCTTTCGTTTCATCATATTTTTTTTGTATCTCTTTACAACTCAACATTTTAATCTTTTCTTGCCTTTATGTTGAGGGACGATCATTGAAATCACGATTCAAGAGAATCCATACATCAAGGAATGAAATGAAGATTGAGGCAAATATAAGAAAAATTGTGTGAAAATTGAAAGATGTATAGAACTAAAACTGTAATCCGCTGTTGAAAGTCAGAAGAAAACAAAATTCCAATGAAAAAATAAAAATTTTAAGGGGATTAGACATACCCAAGCAAGCTTTAATCTGATTACTATGAAAAGTGAATTGAGTGTTGTAATAATTTAAGTTTTTTGTTTGATATTGACTTCAAAGATAATGAAAAGTGGATTTGGTGATGGATTTTCCCTTTTTTTCACAACCCTTCTTTTTATGTGGAAAGTCTGGTATTCAATAAAACTTACTTGTGCCCGGGCATGTAGGTAAATTTACATTATTAAGTTATGGATTTAATTATTCCAGTTGGACATGTAGTTGGATGCTAACGTAACGTTGAATACTAACAAATGCAGATTAACACTAGCTATAATTAATAGGAAGAATTCTCTGTAATGTAAACTATTTATTTTTCATAGAGTGCACGTGTAGGTATATAAAAAGCAAAAAATCTCTATTTTTAACGTATCTTATTTGTTTATCTGAAAGTTATGCCGCCATTGTACTACTTCTTTGCTTAGTGAAGCACCTAATTAAGAGAATCAAAACAGACAATTCTCAAGATCTGTGCATGCTCATCAATAAGAGTTATAAAATTAAGTTAATTTTTTAACAGACAAAGTATTCACTATATTCCTTGAGAGATAATAAAAGTGAATTTAGCGTTGCAATTATTCAAGTTTCAGTTTGATGTTTATTTTATGATCAGTAGCTTATCGTCTTTTATGTATCAAGTTCTCTGTCTTGCCGTCGCATTCTGAGCCCAGGCTAGCTGCACACATAAGAGGGATTCCTACATGTATGTTGATTATTGCATGGGGTTTACGCAAATCACATAAGAAGGATTCCCAAATGGTTTGTTGATTATCTCATGAGGTTTATGCAAATCACATAGAAGGTTCACAAATGGTTTGTTGATTATCTCATGGGGATCGGACAGGTTTATAATAAGGGAGGCAATATGTTATTGAAATGTAGAATTTTTGTTTAAGTTTTCTTCTTCTCCTTTGCTCTTGTTACCTTTTTCTTATTTCTCTACTACTTCTATATTTTGTATAGTATTGTTGTATTCAATTTCCTTTGTGGTTGCGCTTATCAATTGGAGAAAAACCTTTTGATTAATAATAGGGTCTTCATTTAAAGGTTGTTTATATTGTAGTAAGACTTATGTTCATTATGTTCTTATCATTTGCAACCCTGCTATGGCTTATTTACTATGGGTGTGTTTGGTATGAAGGAAAATGTTTTCCTGGAAAATAAGTAGATTTTTGACTTATTTTCACATGTTTGGTTGGTGAGTAGAAAATATTTTTTGAAAATTATATTTGAGAAAATATCTCTTTTTTTATTAGAGAGTAGACAATAATTTTTGAATTGAAATTAAAAATATTTTTTAAAAATAAACTTAAATTTTTTGGGTGGGGTGGAGCTGGTAGGGCTGGCGGGGGGGGGGGGTGGTAGGGGTGAGATGGGGTAAAAAAATAAATATTTGAAATTAAAAATATTTTATAAAAACAAACTTAATTTTTTTTGGGGTGGGGGTGGGGGTCGCGGGTATGGGTTGGGTGAAAAAATAAAAATTGGAAATTGGAAATGTTTTTTAAAAACAAACTTAAATTTTTTCTTTTGGGGGGAGGGGGGCTGGTAGTGGGGTTGGCGGGGGGGGGGGGGGGTCTCAAGGGGTAGGGGTGGTGTGGGTGTGAAGAAATAAAAATTGGAAATATTTTTTTAAAACAAACTTTAATTTTTTTTTTTTTTTTTGGGGGGGGGGGGGTCGGGGGTTTGAAAACAAAAAATTGAAATTGAAAGTAATTTTTTAAAAAAACAAACTTTAAATTTATTATTATTTGGGGTGGGGGGGTTAGGGGGCTGGCGGGGGGGTCGAGGGTAGGGGTGGGGTGAAAAAAATTTGAAATTGAAAATATTTTTAAAAACAAAATATTAAAAAAAAATTTGGGGGGGTGGGTCGGGGTGAGGGTGGGGTAAAAAAATAAAAAAATTGAAGTTGAAAAATATTTTTTAAAAATAAGCTTTTAATTTATTTTTTCAACAACAAAAAATGACTTTTTTCAACAAAAAATGACTTTTTTCAACAAAAAATTGTAATTTAAAGTTGAAGGAAAGTTTTGGAAAAATTTTCCTTAAGTTTTGAAAGGAAGTCATTTTCCTTGAATTTGAGGAAAATGAGTTGATTTGAAAAATATTTTCCAAAACATTTTACCCAACCAAACATGAGAAAATTGAAAAACATTTTTCGAAAAGTGTTTTCCTTCATACCAAACACACCCTAAATGTCCACTCCCATGATTTCTTAACCTCTTTCAGTTTATGTTGGTGCTTATGAAAATGAGTCTCCCGAAGTTATTAACTGGTTGGCAATCCAGACACAATGTTAGACTAGCAGAATCAGGAATAATCAAACAACCATCACTACTAGAAATATGTGATTTACATAGAAATTTTACATGAGGTTTATTTTCGCAAGAATTTCCTACGAATATACATGCAGGTATTTAAAATTTTATGAGTTTTAGAATATTTTACCTGCAAAAATTATTTTTTCAGAAAAATCTGCAGGTAAATATGGCGCAATTTTACGCTAAAACATTACCTAAGGAATTAGTTGGGGAAAGTAATTTGCAAGTAACCTTTTCATAAGTAAATTGATAAGTAATAATTGAACAAAAATAAATTTCTTTGTTACGTTGCAGCAAAATCTCCAAGTAAAGCTACCCACAAATTTAGTTGGGGATATTTACCTAAGGATCTTTTTAGTTGGGGAATTACCTGAGATTTTAATTCTGCCAATGCTGTTGGGAATTTACCTCATGGGGATTTATTTGGAAACTTTTGTTTATGAGGAATTACATAGGAATAATATTGTTGCAGATTTAGTTGGGGATTTATTTCATTGGAATTTACCTAGGGATTTTCATGCATGGAGATTTAAATTTAAATTTTATTTTAAAAACATATTCTTAATTAAATAAATTTAAGTAATTGGATCTTTTATTCATGGTCCGAATGAGTGAAATAATTTTACCTATCACTTTGTACAATCAAACCAACCTACTTTCACACTTTCACAAAAGATTTTTGTGTTCCTTACCAAATTTTGTAACATTTATATTTACGCGAAATATATGTAGCTCATAAACTACTAATGCTGGAATAAAAAGACCATTAGTTATGATAGTCTACGGTTGTGTATTTTATTGCTGCAAAATTATAATTCTTTCGGAAGTTAGACACAACTTTTCTTTTATAATTTTCTTATTAAAATGAGTAAAGAACAACTAATTTAAGAGAAATAAAAAGAACTCACATCTTTAGTACCAAAAATTTAAGTGTTAGTAAAAGCTCATTTCCATGAAACTTTTGATACATTTCAGCTAATAAAATTGTTATCTAGCCATGTAAATCCTGATATGAAAAAGTAGCACAAGAACACAAAAGTAACATTGGAATGTTAGAATAGTTCTCTATCAAGCAAAACTTTAAGGTGAACAAAACTAACTCACAAAATTATTGAAACAGTTAATCATCAAATGCGAACAAACAAATAGTAAATACTAGTATTTTACTCTATGAGATCTACAAGAGAGTGTCACGATCCAAAAATGGACGCGATGGTACTTGCCTATTCCCGCCAAGACAAGTCAAACTCAACCCAATGAACACGAAAGAAATGCGGTAATACAATAAAACAGAACAACACAAAGGTGGAAAACTTATTCATTCCAAATAATACCCCTAAATCTGGTTGTCATGTATACAAACCACTAATAAAAATATAGAATTCGAAAGATAAACACAAGTCTAAGACTTTGCTTCTTAAGTAGAACAAAACTTAAAGAAAAACGAAAAGAGGGTCCATCCAAGATGACAATCAGCTACCTCTCAAATCCTTCATGAGCCTCGACTGTCAGGAGAAAGAGAAAAAGATCACACGAGTCTGGGATTGGAACCTACAAAAGTGTAGAAGCAAGGGGTGAGTATCAACAACACGGTACCCAACAAGCAACCTACTAAACAAAGCAAATAGCTAGAAAAACGAATATCCCTGACTCTCCACCGAACCTCCTCAAATTACAACTTGCACATAAATCATCCCAATCTAGCAATTCTACAATGCATGGCTCACAAGGCCTAATATTCATTGTCTAATAGCCACAAATCAACAATTAAACTAATCAAATAAGTCAACCTCAAAGTCAAGTAGTTCAGTCACACGCAACAAGTACATCAATCTCAAGTATCAAGCAAATCACGCATAAGCATCAAAGGTATCAAGTCACATAGTCGATCTCTCGCCGGAACCATTTCCCATCGGCATAATATCACTAACCGAAACAATTTCCCATCGGCACAATATCACTAGCCGGAACCATTTTTCAACGATTTTATATCCCTAGCCGGGACCATTTCTCATCGCCTTTACATCACTCGCCAAAACCATTTTCCATCAGCTTTTCATCACAAGTCTCATCTTAGTTTTCACAGTATATGCATACAAGCAATATCACTAGGGATGGCAATGGGGCGGTGTAGGGCGGGGGGGGGGTGCGGGTTGAGCTTAACCCGCAAATTTTTTAATCCGCCCCACCCCGCATAACAACTCTTTTCATTTTCAACCCGCCCCACTTCGCCCCGCATAGACCCGCCTCGCATGAACCCGCTCCACATAATTTTTTTAATATTTTCTTTTTCTAGTTGTGTTTGATACCAAAAATAAAATTCATAAAAATAAATTCATTTTTTCATTAAGTTGTATTAATTTAATAGGATAGTGACTTAAAATTTTATTTTTTAGTCGTCAATTGGAAAACATGTAAGAAATTGTATTATTTTTAATTGAACAATTTTCATTATTATCTTGAATATTTTAGTATATTTAATGAAATTATCTTAATAAATAATGATCTATCACTCTTATAACATGTAAAAAGTTAAAATTAAGTTTGAACCCACATAAAATCACATATACCCGCAACCCGCCCTGCCCCACATTAATTTTTAAAAAACCCACTTCAACCCGCCCCGCATCCGACCCGCACCACACAACCTTAAACCCTCCCCGCCCCACATAGCCTTAAACCCACCCCGCCCCGCATCCGCCCCGCCCCATTGCCATCCCTAAATATCACACCTGTAACATCCGACAATTTAAAATGAATATGAAGAAGCTTGAAATTGGAAGTAGTCATTTTTGGAAAAAAATTTAGAATCTGGAAATTCGGCCAAGTGTGGAAATCAGTGAGTTTTTGGCCAACTTTGAGCAGTCATAACTCCTAGCTCATGATGATCCATGAGTAGTTCTAGTTATGTTTAGAAATCCCTTGGAACGATCTTTCCAACGCCACCGAGTTTGCTCGATTCTGAGTTCGTATGAGCGAGTTATGCCCTTTGAAAGTTGGGCAGTTGGCAGGGAGTCCGTCCGGAAATTTAAGGGCATTTTGGTCTTTTCACAAATCATTTCTTTTGAGGTTATATTGTTGTGTTAGGATGATTGTGGATCATTTTTGTTCCATTTTAAAAGAGTAAGAGTTAGGGTTCTTGAGTGAAGAAGAGAAGAAGAGAGAAAGAAGAGAAGAAGAAGAAGAAGTGGGAGCTAGGGTTGTGGATGCAAGACGTTTTCTTCATCAAATTTCTTGGGGAATATTAGTAAAGGTATGGGAGTTCTTTATCTAGGGTAAGCTATCACCCTAGAGCCAATTTCAAATGGTTTTCAACTTTTCCAAAGTTTGTGAAAAAGCCTAATTTCTACTCAAACTCATGGGTTCTTGCATGAAATGATTTCAAATGATAAGTTATGCTATTATTGATGTTTATTTGATGTCTTAAGATGAAAAACTCCATGAATCCTTGTATTCTACAAAACCCCAAAATGTGTTTATGAAGTGGGTCTATTTCTATAAATTCAAAGTTGATGGAATTATGTGTAAAGTGAATTGTATTGATATCTCTTGTGTTGTTTAATGTTTATTCATGATTAATTGTTGATAATGGGTGAATTAAGGGTGGTAAGCCTTATGAGTGAAGTATTGGTGATTGCTTGGATTTTTGGTGATTTTGGCTATGACTTTGAATTATGGTAAGAAAGCTTGAACTCTCTTTATTGAATTAATTGTTGTTGGTAGGTTGAATCCACCTTTGGTGGAAGTGTTATATCTTGTTCTTGTGTGGTATTATTGTGAATTGTAGCCATGAAGGCATTGGGGAAGTTGTTGCATAATGTTGGAATATTGTATTATTGTGAATTGAGGCCATGAAGGGCATTATATGAGTGTTATTGTATTGTTATATTATTATATATGAATGAGGCTATATGTAAAGTCCTATATGAAGCTATATGTAAAGTTTTATGTGAAGCTATATGTGAAGGTATGATGTGAATGAGTTTTATATGAAGCTATATGTGAAGGTATGATGTGAATGAGTTTTATGTGATCTTGTGATGATCCTATGTAAAGTGGATAGCATTGCGAGTTAAAGTATGATTTCTCATGATGTATACATGAAATGATGTTGGATTATGAAGTATCCTTAAATGAAAATGTTGTGACTTGGTTGGTAGACTAAAGTGTCCCTCCTTGTTACTTAAAGTCTTGAATGCATGAATGTGTGAAATGGGCAGAACTAAGAAATGGTGCCCTTTCTATAAATGCTAAAAAAGGAATTCTAGGCCAAGACTTGAATCGGCAAAACTAAGAAATGGTGCCCTTTCATAAGTCTAGCTTTCCTAAGTAAATGTAAAACCATGAAATCGGTAGACCTAATGGTGGTAGCCCTTCTCATGTGTGAAATGATGAACCTTGGACCGGCAGGCTTAAGGCACCCTTAATGAAAAAAAAGCGGTATGCCTAAGGCACCCTTCCAGGGGGATTTAATGAGCTATCCTTATGAACCTTGATTGGCCATGACTAAGAAATGGGGCCTTTCTTGGGAAGAGGTACTATGAGTTGGTTGAATTAGAAAAGGAACCTTCTCTAAGTACATATGTGATTGAATACTCTATGGGAAACAAGGCTAGCACCGAGTGGATGTGGTTAGGAAGGTGGCCTAGTTGAGTATGAGATTAGGCACAATGAACTTCCTTGGACATCCCCTAAACCATGTGCCTACATGGGTTGCTTACTAGTTCTACCTTTGGCAAGTAGAACAACCTCCACGGAGTAAGATAGACTCCAGATTCCATACCTAGCTAGTATGGTCTATGTCGGTTATGCCTATTCCCATCATGTGGGATGTGCACTCTAGTTATTGGATAGGTTCTACAATGTGTAGGTAGTAGTATGGGATGCTATCTACACATGGCACGAGTAGGCTTTGAAGATACTAAAGTGAGTTCCCTAAGTCTAACGACTATTATGTGAAAGTCCCCTTATGTGCTTGAATGTCTCCAAAAATGGTTTCTTAAAAAATGTTGGTCTATTGATGTTATATTGTAATGGTAAATTTCCTTATCTATGGTAACCCTTAGGAACACTTAGGTGTATATGAAGAGATTGTATGGGCGGTCACTTCATGTTTCACTTAAGTGTGGCTTTGGGTAACTTGAGATAGAGGTCAAGAAATGATGAAAAGGCTTACTTGTCAATTATGTTCATGTGTTGTACATTGGTACTAGTTGTGCATGATGGCTTGTGATATGAAGCATGATAAGTGGTAAGTTCACATTTGGTGGCCTTAGGATGATGCTTTAGTGTGGATGGTGGTATGGGACGCTATCCATACATTGCACAAAGTGTTGTCCAAGGGTTACTTGAGGTGGATGGTTTAAGGTGAAGGAATGGGTTATGTGTGGAGTATGTGCTAAAGTGGTTAATGACTTGTATGTTGGTTATGGTTGGATATTGTGACTCTTATACTTGTATTTTTTTTCATGAAGTTTTACCAAATGGCATAAAAGCATGTTTCTCCAATAAACGTCCCTTTTATCATGTTTTTGCATGGCTTCCATACTTAGTACTTAATTGTGCTAACCCCTTTCTTTCCCTTTTTGACTAAAGTGTAGGGATTAGGAGATGGTGACATGTCATGGCTATTTGATAGGTTTCTAAGTGTTGAAGATGAAGACTTGGTGAGTCCTCATATATTCGAGGACAATATCCCATATGTTCTTTTATGTCTTTTTAGTATTGTTTAAGTTGTGTATGGGATTGGTCCCGAATTTTGTACTCTAAAGTATTAGATGGTTTTGAGACATCATGTATAAAGTCTAGAAAGTCTTCCGCTTGCTATTGTTTTTTTTTTTATGAAATGTTTTCTTGGTAAAGAAAGTTTTTAATTCCTTATGATTTTTAGTTTTATGCGATGAATGAATGCTAAGGGGCTTGTATTAGACCTCCGAGAGGTCGAGTACACCAGTTACGACTAAGGGGTGCTCTCGGGTCGTGACAACACCACACGGAAGAGACAACAAATCATACAATTCAACTCCACATTTATGCTTTCAAGCATTTCATCAATCAATCAACAAGGGTTACATGAAGACAATTCACATCATCATGTTCAACACATAGCCTTTTTCATTTCAACAAATTTTTATTCATATAGATATATCAAGTGAACAGTTTAACCCTTCACCTCATCCCTATTACTCCCAAAACACAAGAAACGAAGGAAGCATACGAATTCAAGTAGAATACAAGTTTTAGGAAGCCACTTTCTTTAAATCGATCAACAATGACTCCAAGAGTTGAATTTTCCCATTCCGATTCACTTCCAAAGCCAAATAATCTAAAATAATCAAGTATTCACAATCACCCATCAGAAACGACACTTCACACATCAATTATATAGAGAAATGGATCAAGCAACTCAAAACCTAATATCAAATTGGAGTTTCGAATCCGGAAAACAATACTTGAAAAATGATGTTGAAGGCTTTATGAGCTCATTAGTAAAAATCATTTCAAAAAAGAACTTAAAAATAGTTCAAAATCTCCATTTTAGCTAAGAACTTGAGTTCTTGAAAAACTTCCTCATTCACCAATCAAAATCTCAAATTTTGATGTTAAAACCCATAATTAATCAAGGGGGAAAAAAGGTTTAGGATCAAGAAAACTTACCCACAAATTTATCATAGAAAATCCCTTCAACTTAAGCGTAAACACTACGACTGCCAACTCTAAATCATCGGTAGGGTAGTTCCTCTCCTGGGTTTGCAACTACCTAGAAGCATAGTCAATCACCTTACCCTTCTACATTAGAACACCACCTAACCCGAATCTAGAAGCATCGTAATAAACAGTGAAACCCACACCCTCCTTGGGTAAAGTCAAAATAGGAGCCGGCATCAACAAAGTCTTGGAATTTTGAAAGATCTCTTCACACTTATCGTTAGTAATAGCCCACAAGTCCCATAAAACTTCGAATCTCAGTAACCAATTTAGGTCTAGTCTAACCCTTCGATGCTTCAATCTTGGCTGGATCAACTTGGACACCACGTGACCCAAAAATGCCACAGAATCAAGCCAAAACTCATACTTCGAGAACTTCACGTAAAGCTTCTCTTCCCTCAATCTCTACAGTACAATCCTCAAATGTTGATCGTGGTCCTCATTAGTCTTGGAGTACACCAAGATGCCATCAATCAACACTATCACAAAGGAATCCAAATAAAGTCAGAACACCTTGATCATCAAATCCATGAACGTTGCAGGGGCGCTAGTCAAACCAAAAGACATCACAAGAAACTCATAGGACCCATAACGAGTTCTGAAAGCTGTCTTAGGGACACCCGATGCCCTAATCTTCAGCTAATGGTAACCGGATCTCAAATTAATCTTAGAAAATAAAGATTCACCCTGAAGCTAATCAAACAACTCATCAATACAAGGAAGATGATTGTTGTTCTTCATTTTAACTTTGTTCAATAGTCGATAATAAATACACATCCTTATAGATCCATCCTTTTTCCTCACAAACAACACATGAGCACCCCATGAAGAAACACTAGGGCGAATGAACCCCTTACTCAACAAATCCTGCAACTCATCCTTCAATTCCTTCAACGTATTCAGAGACATACGATAAGGAGCAATAGAGATGGACTTCGTGCCCGGCTCAAAGTCAATAGCAAAATCAATATCCCTATCTGGAGGAACACCTGGAAGATAAGTAGGAACCACATCTACAAAATCTCGAACAATGGGCACAAAATCCATAGGAGGAGGCTCAACACTAGTATCCCGAATAAAAACTAAATAGGACAAACACCCTCTATCAACCAATCTCTAAATTCTAATTAAGGAGATGACTCTACTAGGGTAAGAACCACAAGCACCCGTCCACTCAACTTTCGGGACACCTGGCATCGTTAAGGTCACAGTCTAAGCATAACAATTAAGAATAACATGATGCAGAGAGAGCCAATCCATACCCAAGATAATATCAAAGTATACCATCCCCAAGATGATCAAATCTACCCAAGAATTATACCTAACCAAAGAAATAAGACAAGATTGATACACTCGATCCGCCACTTAGGATTCACCCACTGGTGTACAAACATGAATAGGCACAAGTATGCAAGAAGACATCATATCAAACCCAACAACAAAATAGGTAGACACATATGAGAAAGTAGATCTCGGATCAAACAATACAGACGCAGGTTGATGGCAAACTAGGACGATACCTGTGATCACAACATTAGAAGTCTCAGCCTTAGGCCTCCCTGGAAAAGGATAACACTGGACATCTTGGCCTCCTGTAGCATGAGTAGAACCTCTAACTCCACCCTGTGAATTGGAGTACCCCTACCAGAAGTCCTGCCACTTCTACCAATCTGAGTTCTACCTCGACCCTTGGCCGGAGGTGCTGGATCCCTAGCTGGAACAACTAAATAAGAATGTTGAGGTCTTGAAGGAGTCTGTAGAGGACACTGTCGCATCATATGACCCAGATTCTGACAAGTACATCAAGATCTCGGCACATATAATTATTGTTGTGAACCATACGAACTACCATGGCCACCTCAGCCAGAACCATAAGATCCTCAGGCCGATTGCCCACTCCCGGTTGCTAGCGTAGAAACATGAAATGGTCCATGGTGCTAAAAGAAGATACTACCTATATGTGAACCTCTACATTCATCTAGGGCACTAGAAATCTGACCAAAAGAACGAGCCCTCTTGGGCTTCCTAGACTCCTCTAAGACCATCAACTCTACCTCACTGGCGATGCTCACAATGGACTCTAAGGAAGCCTCTTTTCTAACTGCCCTGAACACATAAGATTTGATGGAGAAACGCAACCCTCTCACAAACCGACGAACTCTTTCTGCCTCGTCCGGAACAATAGTCATAGGATGCCTAGAGAGCTCACAGAAAAGGGCCTCATACTCGATCACATACCACCCTAAGTTGAGCTCTCAAACCTAAGACGACTCTCTTCTCTCACGCTAAAAGTAATGAAGCGGTCCTGGAAAGCACAAGAAAACACATCCCATTCTTTCGGATGAGATCCAAGACCTCACAAAAGTCCTCCACCACTCTCTGGCATGACCGTGAAGCTGAAGTGCAACAAACTGAACACCATGAGCATCCACCATACCCACTGCCTCAAGCATCTCATGGCACAAGGTCAAGAACTCATGAGCATCCTCACTCTTACCACCATGAGACTGGGGTGATTTCATCTTCTGAAACCTCTTATGGCACTGCTGATAATCTTTTATCAAGATAATCTCAGGAGTAATTTATGAACCAACAGCCAGTGTCGGTACCACCGGTGGTTAGCCCACCTAAACATGAACACATGGAGCTTATTGCGGGGTCTGCACCCCCGGAGAAAGGTTTTAAATCACACCAAGCATCTTCAACAAGATCTTCTAAAACAATAGAGCTCCAAACTCAGGGAAACCTGGTCCTCAACAACCTCAATCGGTGGCTCAAGAGAAGCCTATCTTGCCCTTCCCCTAGCTAGTGCCCCTCCACGGGCACGACCTCTACTTGGTGCTACTCCACGAGCACAACCTCTAGCTCGGGCCCTACCTCTACCCCTAGCTAGGGTCTCAACAATAACCTCAGGGACTGCCTCCCCTTAACAATTGTAAACATAAGCTCTAGTCCTTGGCATTTACAAAAACAACACGTTACAATTGAGCACTAGCGAAATTAACCAGGCATGATATGAAAGGATGAATAAAACAACGTTTCCTAACAGTTTTTGTAGCCTCTTGAAAATAAGCACACACATTTTTGTACCCTTCCTCGAGACTCTACTTAGACTTGGCTTGTACCCATGTAAGACCAATGAACCTGGGGCTCTAATACCATTTGTAATGGCCCAAAAATGGACATGATGACACTTGTTTATTCCCACCAACACAAGTCAGCCTAAACCCAACAAAAGCAAAAGAAATTCGATAATACAATAAAATAGAACAAGACAAAGGCGGAAAACTTATTTATTATAAGCAATACCAAAAAACCTGATTGTCACGTGTACAAGCCACTAACAAAAATTGAGAATTCGAAACATAAATACAAGTTTCGTACTTTGTTTCTCAAGTAGAACAAAACATAAAGAAAAAGGAAAATAGGGTCTACTAGGATGACAAGTAGCTACCTCTCAAATCCTTCACAAGCCTCGACTGTCTGTAGAAAGAGAAGAATATCACATGGGTTTGGGCTTAGAACCAATAGAAGTGTAGAATTAAGGGGTGAGTACCAACAACACAGTACCCAACAAGGAACCTACTAAACAAAGAAACAAGCTAGAGAATACCCCTGACTCTCCAACCGAACCTTCTCAAACTACAACCTGCACAAAAATTAGCCCAATCTAGCAATTCTACAATACACGGTTCACAAGGCCCAATATTCACAAATCATCAATTAAACAAATCAAATAAGTCAACCTTAAAGTCAAGTAGTTCAGTCACACGCAATAAGTACATCAATCTCAAGTATCAAGCAAATCATGCATAAGCATAAAAGGTATGAAGTCACATAGTCGATCTTTCGTCGGAACCATTTCCTGTCAGCACAATATCACTAGCCAGAACCATTTCTCATCAGTTTTATATCACTAGCTTGAACCATTTCCCATCGGCTTTACATCACTCGCCGAAATCATTTCCCATCGGCTTTACATCACTCGCCGGAACCATTTTCCATCGGCTTTTCATCATATGTCTTATCACGGTATTCACAATCAATGCATACAAGCAATATCACTCCATACGGAAGAGACAACAAATCATACAATTCGAGTTCACATTCATGCTTTCAAAACTAGGGTTACATTAAGGTAATTCACATCATCATGTTCAACAAATAGCCTTTTTCATTTCAACCCCTTTTTATTCATTTGGATGTAACAAGTGAACAACATAACCCTTCAACTCATCCTCATTACTCCCAACACACAAGCAACGAATGAAGCATACAAATTCAAGTAGAATACAAGGTTTAGGAAGCCTCTTGCCTTAAATCAATAAGCAATCACTCAAAGATTTGAACCTTCCCCTTCCGATTCACTTCCAAATCCAAACAATCTAAAATAATCAAGTATTAGCAATCACCCATCTAAAATGATACTTGCCACATCAATTATGTAGAGAAATGGGTCAAGCAACTCAAAACGCAGTATCAAAATGGAGGTTCGAATCCAGAAAACAATACTTGAAAATAATGTGTAAGGCTTTATGAGCTCATTAGTGAAAACTATCTTAAAAAGGGACTTAAAAACAGTTCAAAATTTCCATTTTAGCTATGAACTTGAGTTCTTGAAAGCTTCCTCATTCACCAATAAATATATCATATTTTGATGTTAAAAACCATAAACTATCAAGGAAAAAAAAGAAGTTTTAGGATCAAGAAAACTTACCCACTGATTTATCATAGAAAATCCCTTCAAAATTCGCCACCAAGGGTCCCCAAAACTCAAAATTGGAAGAAAATGGCTTAAACCCCGAAATGGCAGGCCAAAACCATCTCAGTTATTGCTTAAGCGAACAGGGGTTCTCTTAAGCGAGCCTCGCCAAAAACACTGACTTCGCTTTTATGACCATGCATTCCCTTAAGCTAAGCTCGGTTAAGCGATGGTTGTTTTGCAAAAGTGAAAATCAACAGGGGTTGACCCTTCGCAAAAGCTACTCAAGCCTCATTGAAGCGAGCCAACTCTCGCAAAAGTGGAGATGCACTGGAATTTAGACATAAAAAAATCAGCCAACTCTCAAAACATCGAAATGACCCTCAAGATTCGTTCGAAACCCTTTACACATAAACCACGTATGCAAATAAATTATAATCAATGTTCTAGACTCGATGGAACCGTCAAAATATGAATCTGAGGTCTCTTTGACCCCACATCCCTGAAAACCACAAGCAACTATCTCACACCTAAAAAGACTAAAATAAGCTCGGTGCCTCTTAAAAATTAACCAAGACCACACATAGGCCTAAAGTCATCCCCCGAATCTAACACAACTCTTGGAATTATGATCCGAGCATCCGAACCTTGAATGTTGACCAAAGTTAACCCAAAAGCTAAATTTCCATAATTTACAACCTAGGACTTCAAATCCTCAAAAAAACTCAGAATTTGGAATCGACAACTCTCACGGATCAGATTTCACATTTCAGGACTGATGCAATCGAGGGAATTCCATTCCGACCCTCGAAACTCCAAAAGGCTTCAAAAATCACTTTCTTAACAACTTAGCCTTTAAAAGTCACTAACTTACCAAACTCTCCACTTTTAACTCAAAGTTCAAACCCAACTTTTCAAACTCAATCATAAAAGACTCGAAATCGATATCAAGAGGGGGAAAACAGTTAATTCATGAAACTTTCTAAAAATGACGGATCAGGTCTTTATAGAGAGACAACATTCATTTTCAATAGTCTAGATTTTACTATTTCCTTGAGCAAATGTACACTTATAAATAGAAAACACTACAAAAACTGATGAGAGAAATATCATGTCATGTTCCATCCCATTTAACCTGCAGAACATGAAAATTAAATGCATCAATAACCGCCTATTTAAGCTACTACAATTTTAATTTAAAAATTTGGATCAAGACACAATCCCATGAAGCACATCTAGACTTATCAGCCACTTATACCTCTAAGGGAGTAATTAATAACAAGCTAATTATATATTCTAGATTAATTTGGTCACAAGTGTCAAATGAACAGTAAGAAAAGATAGAAACATTACAACTATCATCATTTGATGCTAGAGTTATCAAAAGTAAATTAGAAGAGTTGACTCAAAAGTTGTAGGAAATAATAGGGATGGAGAATATTACTATTCCTGAAACAAGTTCAATGGGAATCTGTATTCTCCATGTTTAGCATTTCCTCCAAACAACACGGATATGCACGTAGTGGTAGTTCCTGCATCAGCCAAAAGTTAGTAGAATTTACCATCTCCTTGAGAAAGAAGTTGTATATTTGACCATCTCCTGAGAAAGAAGTTGTATATTTCTCTTTTTCTTTTTTCATGTCTCAAGCTAATAAACTTATCAAGATTCTTTGATACATTTTTTAAACTGCTATTTCACAAAGGCAGTTGCAATGTTATTTAGTCTTTTCATTCATGAGTAGAAGTACAAACAAACAATCAATTTTTGTAGTGGAAGTACTAATATCAGATGGTCTCTCTTGGTTATTCAATGCTCCTAGATGTTACTGATGCATGCCTAGAGCACTAACACATGTTATTGGTTAAGTTTTGCATCTGTTCGATATAAGAACTGTAGATTGAAAAAGAGAGGAGTATATTAAAATGCAATCTAAAAGCAGTTGATTTTCAAAGGGGTAAGCGAAACACTTGTATTGAATGGAGATTAAAGGAAACAATAAAAACTATGAGGGAAGAAAAGGACAAGAAAGAAAGAATAATCAAGAAGCTTATGATCAACAATGGATAGAAAAAAATAATAAGCGGAGAATAGCGATGAAAATTACTTTTTTACCCTTGATCGTTCTAACTGACTAGAACGGTGAGATAACAAATAACTATTACTCTGTATAGTTCTACAAGTAATGTCATTGACAGTAGTGGTTACCTAATTAATCCAAGGTTGGTTAGCCCTTTCAATGATTATAATTCCTCTTATGAACAAGTTATTTCCTTTTGTAATGGTACTTACTTGTCGATTAGCTCATCAAATAGCATAAATAATTTTGTAGATGAATTATTGGCTCTCTTGTAAGCCCTTTTCATATTCCTGATATATATAATGTTAGCCATTTGATTTGGAACTTTTGGAAAGGAGTGGAAAAAACAAGCAAATTCCTCCCTACTAATTATAAGTTGTTGGACAATGTGGTTATAAATGAGTTGTTGTCTCAGGAGAAAACGGATGAGGGAGAGACTTCACTTATAGGGCTGAGAGGGAGGGAAAATCCTCATAGAGATGGATGTTGTTGATTTAAGGTCTCTTTTAATAACTTATGCACAGGCTGTTATCACTGATGATTACATGAGTGCAACTTTTTTTTTTTTTTTTTTTTTTTTTTTACATGAGTGCAACTAAACTGCTGAAATAGATTAGACTCCATTCATCTTCTTTTGGAGATGGAAACAATTAATTAGCTCATTTTCTTTGGCAGGCACTATGTAGCTAGATTTTTAAGGCTCTCGTCAATAAAAGAACATCAACAAATGATTTTTAAAAGCCTATCATTTGTATCTTACATCATGCTCATTCAGAAAGATTTCATTATTCTCAAATTAACAAAGTACTTATTACCACTAAACACCATAAGTGTAGATCTCATTTCATATATGTCAACAAAATATGCATCGCAACTATCATAATTTGTTGCTAGAGTTATCAAAAGTAAATTATTTTAAAAGTATATATGGTCTTATATTTATGACATAAAACTGGTGTAGAGTACAAACGTAGCGCCCTATCAGAAGAACTGAATGGATACCTACAAACATGCATTAGTATTTCTAGGGAGGGACACATGAAGGAGGAATAATAGTTATTAGCTAAAGGTTTGATACATGTATCTACTTTCCATGAGTTCATATGGAGGAAAAAGAAGTATACTGAACATAATTCTACACTCCATCACTATAAATAGCTTGAAACTTTTAAGCTAATTGTATTCATGTTCACTAGATGCAGTTCTTGTAATAGAGAGTAGCTAATCATCAGACTTATAGTTACAACTTGACATCAATAAAAGAAGGGAATAAGAGTAAAGAGTTTCAATAAAATTTGAAGTGCTAATGTAATCATTCCTCGCAATATTTCTTCCTAAATTTTTCAGTGATAAAAGAATAACGGCCTTAACTCTTAAATTAATATTCTGTATTTTTTTCCGCAACTCGTGAACTTCAATTACAACTATCATAATTGTCATCGATAAATATCAATAGGTTAACCATGATTTCCAAATCAGAGTGATATGGAAGAAATTTGGACAAAACTGAAAGAGAAAGCATACCTAAATTAATTGTGATACCCAGTTGACAAGACGAAAAGAACTGAAACAATATTGTTGGGAAAAAAGCAGAAGAACAACAAGCAGATTGGAAGAATATTTGGTGAGAAATGTAAAAAAAAGTCATACTTCATGAGAAGATGAAGAGAGTTGAAAGAAGAGACAAATTCAACATATGTTTTGTTTGGAATGATGAAATGGATGGTTCTAGAGTTATGAAAAGAAAAAATATTTGTTAGGATTAATGTTAAACTGACATTTTTCCCTTTCATCCCTTATCAACCTAAAAATATAACAATCTGGTGTCACACCTCCACAACCTAGATGTGTATAATATGTAGTACTGATAAACGGATTGTATTTTTTGTAAAACTATATTGTATAGAGTCATCATTAAGTAGTTAGATATCACGCCGCATATAAATGTTGTCCCATAATTTATGTCAATTTCAGACGCTGGGCTCTTTACACACCTATGTGATCGAAGCTTTAAAAATCATTCAGCTTTGCGACACAACCATAAGAAAAGTAAAACAGACAGTTGGATTAAGCAAATTGTCCCGAATATCCTGTATACATAAATTATCATTTCAATAATGTCAAACGTTGGAAATTTTAATCACCTCTATTGAATTACTACACTAAGGGGATGTTCCATGAGATTAGTTATCTCACCATTTATATGAGATAACTTATCCCATTGTTTTAATACAAATGATGGGATAAATAATCCCAAGACTAACTAATACCCCTAATCATACAAAAAATAAAATAATCTTACATTTCATCCCCGAATTATTATCCCTTATACCAAACGAATCCTAAGTTCTGTTAGGACCCAAAATAAGCAGGTGTAATGCGGAAGCTAGCAAAGCAAACCTCAAAAGACCATGAGTAAGAAGACAAACGAGAAACACACCAAAAGAGACAGATTTAACATGGTTTGGTCAATTGACCTACATCACACAAAGGAGATGAGTAGTCCACTATAAATATGATAGTACAAAATATAGAGAGAAAAAACCTCAACCAATTCACTTGGAATACAAAGAGGTACACAAAATTCACCCCCATAACCGCAACTCTCGAAACTCTAGGACTACATTGTGAATGCTAATTAAGTTAAAAGGAACAAACTTATATTTATAGAGTCCTAAAAGCTTTCCTACAAGAAAATGACTAGTGAAGTATTAAAACTTTTTCCTGAAAGGAAAACCTCTTTATGGTAAGAAATCTGGAAAAATAAACCCCAACAAATCTCCCCCTTGGCCTGAATTTCTGACAAAATAAATTTGTCCACCTTATTCGCTTAATATTTAGGATCTTGCATCTCTTATATATAATCTCCTCCATCAAATCTACATGTCGACACAGAGAACCTCTCTGAAACATGTTTCTCCAGCAAAATTTTCATTATTGTCAAAAAGGTTGTGGCTAGAACTACACCCGCCAAGATGAACACCCATCTTAACATGGTTCCATGATTGAACTATGACTCTGATACCACTTGTTAGGACAAAAAATAAGCAGGTGTAATGCGGAAGCTAGCAAAGCAAACCTTGAAAGACCATGAGTAAGAAGACAAACGAGAAATATACCAAAAGACACAAAGATTTAACGTGGTTCGGTCAATTGACCTACATCCACAAAGGAGATGAGAAATCCACTATAAATATGAGAGTACAAAATATAGAGAGAAATAACATCAACCAATTCCCTCGAAATACAAGGAGGTTCACAAAATTCTCTCCCACAACCAAAACTCTCAAAACTCTAGGACTACATTGTGAATACTGATTAAGTTAAAAAGAACAAGTCTATATTTATAGAGTACTAAAACCTTTTCTACAAGAAAAAGACTAGTCAAAATATTAAAACTTTTTCTTAAAAGGAAAATCTATTTATGGTAAAAAAATCAGGGCAAATAAAATCCAACAAATCTCCCTCTTGGCCTAAATTTCTGACAAAATAAATTTGTCCACCTTCTTCACATAATCTCTAGGATCTTGCATCTTCTCCATAATCTCCTCCATCAAATCTACGTCTCAACACAGATGACCTCTGTGAAATAATTTCTCCAACAAAAATCTCCATTACTATCAAAAAGGTTGCGGCTAGAACACACCCGCCAAGATGAACACCATCCCTAACATGGTTTCATCCTTGTACCATGACTCTGATACCACTTGTTAGGACCCAAAATAAGCAGGTGTAATGTGGAAGCTAACAAAGCAAACCCCCAAAAACCATGAGTAAGAAGACAAACGAGAAACACACCAAAAGAGACAGATTTAACGTGGTTCGATCAATCGACCTACGTCCACAAATGAGATGAGCAATTCACTATAAATATGACAGTACAAAATATAGAGAGAAACAACAACATCAACCAATTCACTCGGAATACAAGGAGGTACACAAAATTCTCCCCCATAACCGCAACTCTCAATACCCTAGGACTACATTGTGAATGTTAATTAAGTTAGAAAGAACAAACCTATATTTATAGAGTCCTAAAACCTTTCCTACAAAAAAATGACTAGTGAAATATTAAAACTTTTTCCTAAGAGGAAAACTTATTTATGGTAACAAATAAGGGCAAATAAAACCCAACAAGTTCATATAATATAAAATACTCTCAAATTTATGCTTAGTTAAATTAGAGTAACTTAGAAAGTAACTTGTTGAGCTCTCTTCTACTCTGCAGCTTGCAGCAGTAGGCACATATAGATTGACGATTGTTCAGACATTCAAAATTTCTTTTTCTTCTCAATTCTTGTTAAGTTAATAAACAAAACAACTGGGTTTTTTTTTAATATAGAAATTCCAATAAAACTTGTAGATGCAAGAATTAGATCCTAAAGCAGTAAAATGAAAATTGTCTTTTCACTTACCTCTCTTTAGCTTAGCTTGTCCTCATCATCTACTAAATGGAGAAGCTTCATGTCGGCAGGCATTCGAGAGTCTACTATAGAAACATGAGAAGAAGAAATTGGAACCAGAAAATTTGATTTTCTATGATCAAAATTAAGAATATTCAACAGTAAAGCTAAATTTTAAAACAAAAATATAAAATTTTGATATACCTATTACAATTATGGAGAAGAGGCAAAGAAATGTTGTCATTTCACGGGAGAAGGGAGCAGTAGGATAGGGAGAAGTTGTTGGGTTTCATCTCCCTCGCCTATGGAAAAAGAAACAAATGTTTCTAGATTTTTATTTTTAATATTAAACCCCTGATAAGCCAATTACTATTTTTCCATTGGATGTAGTCAAATTTTCAAAACTGTCCTTGGTCGTTCTGACTTTCACGTTTCTAAATAGTAGAAAAATAATAAAAAAAATATATAAACAAATATATATATATATATATATATATATATATATATATATATATATATATATAAAAGGGTGTGCGAAAATCTAACCGACCAATAAACAGAATCGAAAAAAATGTTATTAGGTTATTGCTATTGGGTTATTGGATTAACAAGTTTTTAATGGTTTTATAAAATAAAATTATTTGGTTATCGGTTTGATATCATTTTTTGGTATTGGGTTATTGGGTAAACCGATAACCCATTAAGATGATAATAATTTATTGATATACCCTTCATATATATTAAATATTGATAATTTAACATAACTAGATACTATAACAGTACTGTACACTATGGTCTACACACGTCATAGTACTTCTACTTCACATAAAAAATTTCATATTATATTTTGGTTGTAACATGTAATTGTAGCATTCATACTACATCTACTCTTATTGATGCAATTTCTCATTATATTTCTTGTTTCACTATATCAAATCATTTACATCTGATTTGCTTGTCTCACTATATCGCGTCAAATTGTTAGAGAAGTGAAAAATCATATATTTATTTTATGAGCATTTACTTATTGGGTAAATGGAAAAACCGAATATATATAAATATATATATATATATATATATATATATATATATATATATATATATATATAATTTGTCTATATATTAAATTGAGAAAGAAAAAATAATTTTTAAAAAACTATAACAAAATAATCACAATTAGATATTTTAGTAGATGGAGCTTAAATGAATTGTATATTTTTATTATTTAGAGTTTTTTCAAAAAGCATAATTTGTTTTAAAAATTCATATTATGAGGTCAATACATTATTTTTGAATTTAATAAAGTTTAAATATATGTACTTAGGAAAAAAAACTGCTTCCATCAAACGGTAAATCTTTTTGTTCGAATAATCTTTCTTGTATTTCATTTTGTTTTTGATATTTTATTGTTTCATTGTCCTTATATTTTTTCTAACTTTCCATTAAGTAAATAAATATTTGTATTGCTTACTTATCTGCTCAAGTATAGTATTTGTTTTATATTTTTTATTATTTTATTCCCTTTATTTTACTTAGCAATAATTCCTGATATATAGTAAAAAAAATGCATCTTGCTTATATTTTAAATTTTCAATAATTTTTTTAAAATTATTGATGAGTAATTAGCATATTCTAGACCAAGTTACAACAACAACAGCAACAACAATAACAACATTATAATAATAATAATAATAATAATAATAATAATAATAATAATAATAATAATAATAATAATAATAATAATAATAAAAACTCTACTTCAAATATGAAGTAAAAGTGATAATACTCAGGAGGGGTCTCACAAAACAAAATTATGAATTTATATAAATAAAAATAAAGAAATCTTTAAAGAAAACATAAATAGTTCTTTATACCATTAAAAACACCACAAAAAATAGAGCGTATTTCAATATTGAATATATTTTTCTTTTAAACTATCAATAGTATTGTTTGAGATATGGTTAGTAGTTAGTATATATTTTCGACAAAATTACAATAACTAAAAAAGCTCATACTATAAAAGTTACATGGAGAGAATACACAACACACACTTCTTCCTTGATGTTAATTAATCATAAGAAATAGATGAAAATAGAAATACAGCAGAGCATAAATATTTGAACTCTTGTCTTATCCGATACCTTTTTTGACAAATTAATTAAACATTCAAGAGTCCAACAAACTAATCAACATTCAAGAGTCTAACAAGCTAATCAACGTTCAAGAGCCTGGCAAACTAATCAACGTCCAAGAGCTTCTTCATCGAGTTATGCTAATATGGATTTGATTCTATGATAATACCAATATAAAGAATAATGAAATAAAAAATATAACCTTGAGTTGGAGTCTCATGAAACAAAAATATATGAATTTATAAAGGAAAAAAATGAAATAAATCATAAAGTATCTTAAATTTCATAATTAAATAATTGGTTATGAAAATGAAAAGTTAAAAATGATGAAATTAATGTTATTATTAAGAGTAGAAGTTTAATAGGTATGAATAATGAATATGAAACGTTAAAATAAATAATGGAAAAAAACTCAAGTAAAGGAGATAAAAAAATATCTTTATATCATATATTAATATAATTTTAATTATTTTGATATTAAGAGATGCAAGAGAAAAGAGTAAGGGAAGACGGAAACTAACCGAAAGGAAAATAGTATAGCGGAAATGAAACGTCCCTTAAATTTTGGAAGTGTGTATATCTTTTTTTCATGTTTACTAATATTTAAATAATTTTTTTAAAAAAAATTGTAATAGTGATAGAGCATTGTATTAGGATGCAAGAGAAAATTAAAATTGTGAAATTAATAGCATTGATGATAAAATGAGTTAAATATGGCTAATTGGCAATTTTTAATGCTCTCTAAATACCTTAAAGTGTAAATATGTCTTTTAAAATTAGAAAAAACCAAAAAAAAAAACACAAAAAAATAATGTGATTCCAGCCCTTAGAGAGTGTCACATTACCCTTTTCATATATATATATACTAGAAGGGCATGGTCCATGCTTACATAGAAAGTGTGTTATAAACAATCTATTACTTAAGGCAAATATTGTTGGAAATTATTCAATTATATATGCCACAATTTGCAATGAATCAACTTACTCAAGTGATGTGCAATTTAGTGAAAGGGGTGATCTAGTAAGTTAGAAACAAAGTCTATTAATTTAAGCATACATCATACCAAATCATCATAAAAACGATATCAAAGCTTAACACAACACGGAACAACTTGCACCAAAAAATAAATTCAGAAAGAAAGAAAAAAGAAAAGAAGCATTCTACTGGTGTCACAGTTTTTGGACGATGTAATGTGCCATGGGAAACAATAACTCTTCAACTCCTTGTACATGTCTGTTTTTCAGTACGTGAACATCACTATTTGTTGTTCCTGCAAATTTTTGAAAAGGACCACACCAAAAACACAGTTTGGGTAAGTTTCTGTTAAGTATATCAACTACACTATTTGCACATATGGCATATTTATTGATAGAAGAAAGTTAAGCTAGAAGACTTGGACAAAAGAAAGTTAAGTAGTTCTCTTAAAAGTCAACTTCCATCTTTACCTACTTGTTATACATGTTTTTAACTAACCTAAGAATACCTTATAATACACATTTGCCCAAGTCCAAATATCTTAACCAATTTAAAGTACAAATGGCCTGCTCTCTTAGCAAAATTGTGATAAAAATGATTTTAAAAAATCTTGATTCAAGATAATTCATGAGGAAATGGTATCTCTTTAGCTATTCAAGTTCTTTTAATGATAGGTGGAGTGAAGGAGAATGTGTCTCCCAAATTTTGTTTATACTAAATCAAAATAGGCAAACAAAAAGAGAGGCATAAAAATTAGATGTGTTGTCTCCATCACATTGTTTTCCTCTTTGGATACCTCAATAGGAAGCAATTTAAGTGTCATAATATAAAAATTTCCTTTTCTTATGTTCTACTACAGATCATATATATTAGTATGTATTTTGTTTAACTAAGTAAAAGGCTCAACAATTGTCGTTATCAAAATTACTGCACTCAAAACATTGTAGATTCAAAATTTTAATTAAACGATAATGAGCATTACTTTAAGTGAATTGAAGATGAAACAAAGGGATTGAGTAGATGACTTCTTAGACCCATTTTTGCCATTAGACTTACCTCTAACATTAATTATTTGAGTATTTTTTTGTCAGATAAAAACATTTGTAGTTGTATTTCTCTCCTTTCATCTAATTTGCTACTCTTGACTTGAGACTTCAAATTCAACAATAAAAAACTGAGAACAACTTCTTTATGTAAAGCCTATACCATATGCATAATCACGTTAAATGTGAAAACTTCATCATTGTATAATATTTGTGTCTCAAACAATCCCTTATAATACCTCATTAAGGGAATGAGAATCAAGAGGGAAAAGTCGCATGCTATTACAATTTCAAAGTAGAGTTATTGATTAATTTTTGTTTGAGCTCACAACAAATTTACCCAGATATAAGTGAAGATTACCTGATCTTTCTCAACCATCAACAATCTCCCTATTGTATTATCATCCTCTCAACTTTTTAGAACTGTCATTATTAATAATCTGAAAAAAATAATGATATCAAGTTATATCTTTCCATTACCATACCAGAATTCTTTAATCCAATAATGTCCCTTTCAAATACTACAACAATAATAGAAGAAAGCTAAGTCACTTCCAAAATTCAAATCTAGAGGTGAAGTGATTTCTAAGTATTGTGATGCAAAAGGCACTTCAACAGATCGTTTTACTAAAAAGGTAATTTAAACTTGAAACATGAGAAGAGCGAAGAAGAAACAAAAGAAGGATCAAAGAAGTACAACTCAAAAACATAAGATATAAAACTACCAGGACCAGGTTGATGGGATAGATCAGAAGATGCCGAGAGATGTGATGCAACCTGTTATTCCTCTTTATATAAATTCCCACACAAACGATGTCTACCAATAATGGAACTCCAGCTAGAGAAGCAATTGCTACTACATTTATATTTACCTAATGAACCTGATGAGACACTTGTAAAAAATAATTAATACGCTTAGTTGATACTATACTTTTCATCAACAGATTGATATGGGAGCAAGAAGGGATAATGAAATCTAAAAAAGAAAAGAGTGTAATTGTTCAATAATCCTACGACCTTCCATTGATTCTAAGCTTAAATGTGATTAGGTGATAATGACATGTTAATAAAAATCAAGTTGAATTAAGGACATATGTTGACTAATGCTTTAACCCCAAATTTATTTTACAATATTTTGATGGTTGATTTTTTCTTGATTTGTTTTTTTTTTTTAAAACTAAGTGCTTCACAATCAATTTCAAGTTTATTAAGGTTCAAGTCTGTCAAAAATTTTTTAAAAGGTATTACTGGCTTTTGTGAAATTTTCTTCAATGGGTCAGTGTTTCCTCTGTCAAAAGTCTTTTAAAAGGTGTCATTGGATTTTGTGAAATTTTCCTCAATGGATGGTGTTCTCCTCTCTCCTTCAACAATAGTTTCATGTTTCACTTTTGAAATTTGTGTTTCCTTTTTGTGTATCCAAGATGGTAAAACCTTGCTAATTTATAGTTGTATTGTTATGCAAACAAAACTTAGTTACATGAAGTATTAAAACTTAACATGTGTTTCCAAGTATTTTGAAGGATTTCTTTGAGATTAATATCCATATTCAATGCATTATGTTGGACTTGTTCATTATGAATACTGCTAACTTTCTTTCAGTTTCTTATTTGATCATTTTGAGTAAATGGATGACTTGGGTCTGGTTAATATCTTGAGGTTAACGGTAACTTACTTGCACGATAATTTAAGAGTTTATGTGACTTCCTTTCATAATTGTAGTCACTATATATATAATTTAGTTGCTAATTGTGTCTTTTACTTTGGATTCAGATCTTTGGCTAGGTATGTTATCTAAGACACTAGATTCTTTGTTGAATTCTGCTATTAATTTAAAGCTAATCTTGTTATGTTCAAATAGTTTTTTTTCTTCTCTACTCTATTTTCAATTCTTGTTCCCTCTATTTAACACTAAAACTTGTTTGTTCTTCACTTAGTTAGCTCTAAATGGCACTTGTTGCAAAACTTAGACTTTTCTGGATAAGAGTTGGAAGTTATAGAGTTTTATTTTTTTTAAAGTTTTATTTTTCTTAAGTATTAAGACATTTGTTCTGATTTCTGTTTTGGCTAATAGTCCCGTTATTTTCATTTCCTTTATAGTTGTAAAACCTTAGAAAGAGGAAGTAAATTCCGACAATGTCAACAGGAATCCTATAGTAACAATACTTTATTTGTGCCTTTTTCTAATTTTAGAAAATCATAAGAGTACAATTAAAATAGCGCATGCATTACCCTATTTTCAGACATATTCATGCATAAAGCAATAACATCTCATTGGTTTAACAGTTCTCATAATAGTCACATAAGTGTAACAAGCTTGTTGCAAAATCTTTACCTGGGTTATCAAGGGACGTGACATGTTCCTTCATCTGACACGACAATGTAGGACCTATTTGCATTCGATGTATCTTGATTCTCTGGAGGTGTGTTGATGTCTTCTCAGTTTTCCACTTCTGACATATAAAGTAGAATTGGAGGATCAATTGGAATGGAGAACAGTAAAGTTAAAGAACTTGGTGCTTGGAAACTAAGTTGATGTTTCAACATTCCCTAATCTATATATATATAATAGGAGAGGTGATAGCGCCTACGTGTCAGCGCAAAAAAAAAAAGTATTTTCAAAAAATTAAAAAATAATTAAATTGTTTTAAAAAAAAACAAACAAATGCACGTGTATTGGTAGTTAATATTTCAAAATTAGTGGGATCAGTTTAAAATTTATGTAAATGTGTAAAACTTACGCAGCAGTAACTACCATAAAATTTCAATTTTTTAATTAAAAAAATAATCCTAAAAAAAAGTTTTTAAAAAACCGTCATATTTAAAATAAAAATTTAAACTTTGAAAATATAAAAAATAAAAATAAAACACACGCGCTAAAATTTTGGTTTTTAGCCTAATTTTGTGGAACTCTATCAAGCATTATCTAATTTTGTGGAACTATCAAGTTTTATCTTTTTAAATATCTTAATTTAAAAAATATTGAGCCTAATTTTGTGGAACTATCAAGCATTATCTAATTTTGATAAACTCTCAAATATTATCCTTTTAAATATCTCAATTTAAAAAATATTGTAATAAATTATTTGTAGTTAATTTAAATAAAAAAAATTAATTTTAAAAACTATATAGTATTTTAAGTTTTTCTATTTTTTTAAAACAATCAATTAAATTCTTACGATTTTTAATAAATTCAAATAATAATGTAAAACCTCCAAACGGTTACTTTTACAGTTTTTATTTTACTGGATAATGAATTCCACATTTTGTGGCAACACTATATATTTTTAAAAGCAGTGGAGGAGTCATTTGAAAAGCCTGAAACTCTTCATAGTTTTTTTTGGTCGTGAACTCTTTCAGCACATTCATTGTATTTATATGCAGATTTTTTTTTTTTTTTTTTAAGGAATTTGCTGCATACTGGATTTGAATAATTAATTCAAGAAAACTACTCAAAAAAGTAAGAAGGTAGCAAATAAATTTTTAGAAGTTTTTCTTTCATTTATTGCTTTTAATGTTCTCTGTTAGATTATATTATAACTGGTTTGCTATTTTATTTATTCGAAATTTTGGTTCATCAATGCTATTCGTTTGATAGGTATATTAGTTTGTCGAGTTTCAACAATTATCTGTGAATTATCTGCTAATTTTAGTTTTTTTTGTTATGTTTGAAAGTTTGCTGTATAAATGTTATTCTTTTAATTATTTTTAGATTCAGTTTGTATGTTTAATTAGTCGAGTTGCAACAATCATCAGAATTATCCAAATTATATATAAGATGGAATTTATAGAATTTATGGAACGTACCACATTGCAAGTATTTACACATCTTATTTTTGTTTAATTGATACTTCAAGATAAGACGGTAGCAAATAATCTGTAAAAAATTATTCTTTCATCTATTATTTTAAAGTTATTTATTGAATTATATTACAACTGATTTGTTGTTGTTTTAGTGTTTTTTTTTTTTTTTTTTGGAAATTTATTTGTGAACACTATTTTTTTTTGTGATAAATTTAAAATATGCACTAACTATTTTTTGTTGCAATTGAAAAGTAGGAATAATCTCAAATATAGTCTGTCCTCTTCTTATTTTTTGAATATACAAACAATGTCATCCTTTGCTCTCAATTATAATTATGAGGATCAAATTTAATTTGCTTTGAAACAACAAATTGATTAACATGAAAATGGTGTGTATTCTCTTTAATATGTTACATAGAACAAAGCTTAAAGTTAAATTTAATGTGCTTTTGATATATGTTTTGATATATAGGAATGTTTGGGCTATTTAGCCTAATTTTTAGAGACTTATTGAATTAAATAAAAGGAGCCTCGTGACCCATTATTGACCAAAAATGATAAAACATAAAGCATGATTCAGCACATGTAACATATTTGGATAGCCGGAAAAATGTTAAGTTACGGCTATCAAAAATGCATTTTTTAATTAATGAACAATTTTTTATTTCCTCTTTCTATATATATATATATATATATATATATATATATATATATATATATATATATATATACGTCTGCAATTTATTAAAACAAATAATCTATAATTATTTTTAAAAAATATGTAAAATTTATTAAAATTAATTTAAAATCTAAAAATAAAATAAAAACCGTTAACACTTAATTTTTTTAATTTAAAAACGGTTACCAAATATAATACAAAACAAAATAAAAAATAACGTAACAAATTGTTAAGGATGATCAAATTTCAAAATAATTTTATGAGGAATAAAAATTAAACTTTTGAAATTAGGATAAATAACCATAAGTCATTTTAGCAAATTTAAGACTACTCATAATATTATATAGCATCATTACAATTATTATTTTGAAATTAAAAATATTTGAATTTCAAGATAACTATAGTTACATGTAATGTGCTTAATCTGATAAAGTTCAAATCAACATAACACCCTATTCATCCACATTTATATCTTTCTAATACAATTCAAATCAAAATTTAAAATAGCTAAAATATCTAATAAACACTTTGAGTAAACCTAATATAGCAGATATATTAATTAAGATTATTTTTACATTAAATCACTTTTTATTATAATTCACACAAATTAAAAGTAGTAAATTGCTAATGTATCAATATGTCATTTAATTTTTTAATTTTAAATAAAACATTAGTTAAATATATCAATATATTGAATCTTTTGATTTTTGAATAAAACATTAGTTAAATGATATTTAAATATTAAATATTTCTAAACATTGTTCCAATAAAACTAATTTGCCTATTTTCTCACGCGCGTAGCCTTACTAGCCTATCCTCCAATTTCTCTTCCCTTCACCTAATCTTTACTTATCAATTAATCTATAGATGTTTTAAATTTGTTATGCTTAATTAATAAAAATAATAATTTTAACTGTATTTATTTTTAAAGATAAGCTGATTTGCAACTATCCTTATTTATCTTAAATACACTCTTTTTTAGAAATACGTGGTTTCTAACTATCCTTATTAATCTCAACATTAAATGTTTTTCTTTATAAAATATATATAGAAATAATTTGAAATTAACAAAATATATTGAACTAAAAATACCATTGTGGACATCATTTTAATATTTTCAAACACAATTAATTTTATGCATTCTTATATAATTTATAAAACATTGTTAAAAAATAAAAATTAATAATAAAAAATATATAATATATAAATATATAAATATATACACTCACTATTCACTAATAATTCATAATTGTAATTTTAAAATTAAAAAAATTATTCATTTTAAAATATCCGCGCAACGCGCGGGTACGCATACTAGTAACATATAAGAATAGAAGAATTATATTACTCTCTAGAATACAGAATCAAGAGTATTTTATTTTGTAAATGTGCCAAAAGAGAAGATAGAAAGACAATTATTAAAACTTTATTGGGTTATTCCAATCAACTGATTAAAAAAGGTTCTATAATGTCTCTAAAATAAAAAACAAATTCTAGATTGTTTTCCAAGAAATGAAAAGTTTATTCCTCACCTAGCAATGGAGTCGCCCACAGTACCGTTAAGCAACTTCCATTCTTGGCCTATTTATTCCCATTGAACTTGAAAAAGTGTAGAACTCTTCACTTTCTTCTGGATTCACATAAAATGTCATCTATACCCCTCTATCAGAAACTTATCTTTGATCCATATTCATCGGTTTTGCCCTCTATCATGAACATCACAAGTTTATATGAGATATGTAGAATGTGATTAAATGAAAGGTGGTAATATTAGTTAAGTAATGTCAATTGGACCACATCAACGCGCCACAACCATTACTTTGGCTCCTTTTATGCCTCCACAAAACTTAATCAATTTCATTCCTCACCTAGCAATGGAGTCGCCCACAATACCGTCAAGCAACTTTCATTCCTGGCCTATTTATTCCCATTGAACTTGAAAAAATCCTTGTGTGCATTTGGAGTCAATAGTTTTGGTCCATTTCTAAGATGAGATATTGAATGAATTCTCCAAAACTCAATTTTGAACCTTGGGTTAAAACCCCAAAAGTACAAATTAAACATTTATCTGCATGAAAGTACTGCATAGAAGCAAAGCGACATAAAATGAACCAAAAAGAGAGAAAAGAGCATAACAAAAATGTCAAAAGAATGAGATGAAAAAAAGGAAAGAATCAGGAAAGAAAAAAATATTCTTCAGTTCTTTGAGACATATTATCAAACACCGCCGGTGTGTCAGTCTGAAAATCAAGCACTTAATGACATGCAAATAAAATATCCCACAAAAAACTATAGTTCGAACAAAATATCAGATTGTGCATTCATATGTCGTGAAATTTTATGAAAAAATCACAATTTTCCTTTGACATAGATGCAATTAGGCAATGTAAAATGCTTTTAGAATCAAATGTAATAGTCAAGATAGCATATTAATCAAAAATCAGAAAATAAATAAATAATTGAAAGCAGGGAAAAGCACTAATACCTGAAGATTTTGGAAACTGATTCTAATCTATCTGTGGAAAATGAAGAGATGATGAGTAGAGGTGGCTATACGCGTGTCTCCGATTAGTAGCAAATGATACACGTGTTATTTGCTGAAGAGGGACACAAGAATACTTGAAATTATACTTGTTTAATGAAGTGGGCCCAATTATAGTACAACTACCATTACTTTTGGTACAACTATTTGCTGCTGTGTTCGTCCAAATGTTATTGGCTTATATAATAGGTAATATACATATATATATATATATATAAGTGGTTTACTAGCCAAATTAGACCCGTTTGAACATGCAATATAAAAAGGAAAAATTATAGAAATTCCACCTTTTAGTTTACTTATTACCACTATCCCCAATAAGTTTTACAAATCTCCAAAATCCCTCATTTTCGCGCATCAGATTAATGTATCAGCGCTTATATTATTGTATCTCACGCATCATATTAATGTATCATGTCTAAAATGTACATCAGATTAGTGTATCATGTATAAAATGTAATGTATCTTACTTAACGATTAATGTATCTCGCGAATCAGATTAATGCATCAGCGCTTATATTATTGTATCTGTTTGAGGGATTTCTGTAATTATAAACTTTTAAGGGATAGATTGTAATTTTGCCTTAAAAGTATGTGATATCTGTAATTTGCCCATATAAAAATCATGACATGAAATCAAACTAATACAAAGTTCAAATTTTGTTTCGACATGTAATTTGAATTTCTTAGGTTGTATTTTTTCTCATAAACGTGAAAATTCACAAGTTGTGAAAATCATTAAAATTTCTCTCTTATATAATCTTACCAAATGAGCAAACTATATTTTCCTAAACAAACTATTAGAATATCCTAAAATAGTATTGTGAGAAATATATTATTGAATTGTATATCTACATTATTACATTAAGACCGTATTTATAGACACTACATTGGAATCCTTTTCCAACTAGGATTCTTATTCTTATTCCTATTTTAATTAGGATTATAAATACTTATTTCTATTCTAAAACTTCCTCTCAAGTTGGTGCATACAAATCATATTTACCTAGCTTGTTACAGATGTAATTAATACAAGGATTGGTGAGGGACTTGGTGAAAAAATCTGCAAGCTGATCATTTGACTTCACGAATTTCGTAACAATATCTCCTGAGAGTATCTTTTCTCTGACAAAGTGACAGTCAATCTCAATGTGCTTAGTCCTTTCATGAAACACTGGATTTGATGTGATATGAATAGCCACTTGATTATCACACAAGTTCCATCAGACCGATTTCACCAAATTTTAGCTCTCCCAGCAAATGTTTGATCCAAACTAGCTCACAAGTTGCTGTCGCCATTGCTCTAATTTTGATTCTGCACTAAATCGAGCAACCACACTATGTTTATTACTCTTACACAACACCTAATTACCTCCTACTAAAACACAATGTCCGGATGTCGAACGTCTATCAGAGGGTGATCCTGCCTAATCAACATCTATAGTGATATGCTCATGGCCTTGATCCTCAAAGAGTAGTCCTTTATCGGGAGCTGACTTTATATATCGCAGAATATGAACAACTACTTCCCAATGACTCTCACAAGGGGAAGTCATAAATTGACTTACAACACTCACAGGAAAACAAATGTCAGGCCTAGTCATTGTGAGATAGTTTAACTTTCCAACCAACTGTCTATACCTTTCAAGATTACTAAGTGGCTCCCCCTGTCTTGGAAGGAGTTTAACATTCGGATCCATAAGAATTTCTACATCCCATCATTCATGTCTCCTCAAGAATGTCTAAGGAATACATGCGTTGAGAAATAACAATACCTTATCTAGACTTAGCTAACTCAATACCTAGAAAATACTTCTGCCAATGTCTTTAGTCTGAAAATGCTTAAAGAGATGTTGCTTCAAATTAGTGACACCATATTGATCATTGCCAGTGATAACAATATCATCAACATAAATAACCAAATAAATACACTGATTTGGTGTAGAATATCGATAAAACATAGAGTGATCAGCTCCACTATGAGTCATGGAGAACTCCTGAATTACTCAGCTAAACTTTCCAAACCAGACTTGAGGAAACTGTTTTTTGACCATAGAGTGACTTACACAATCGACATACAAGGTTACTAGACTCCCCCTAAGCAAAAAAACCAGGTGGTTGCTCCATATAGACCTCTTCCGCAAGATCACCATGTACAAAAGCGTTTCTAACGTCCAACTGATGAAGAGGCGAGTGACGAGCTGCAGGCATGGACAGAGAAATACAAACAAATGCTCTTTTAGCTACATGAGCAAAGTATCACTATAATCGAGTCCAAATATCTGAGTATCCCACCAAGAAAAGTCAGCCTACAACCCAACCATTTTGATAAAGTGCAAAAATAAAATAAAAATAGAAGTTTAATAACAATTACTAATACAAATAACAGGCCAACTTAACTAAATCCCCAAAACCTAGTTGTCACGTGCACAAGCATCTAATGTAAATACTAGAATTGAAAGAAATACGCAATCATAACTAGGAGTAAGAAGGTTCGCTGAGAAGACAAACAACTACCTCACAAATCTCCACAGGAAGCCTCGAAAAAGAAGAGAGTAGAAGGCATCACGACGAGCTCGTAACCTACAAAAAATTGTAGAAGCAAGGGGTGAGTACCAAACCACACGGTGCTCAGTGATTAACGTTTCAACTACATCTCATTCGATACTAGGTGTAGACGATCATAATCTAATATAAACCCAACAAGTGAGTTGGGGTCGATCCTACAGGGAGCAGTTCGATTTTGAATTCAATTATGAAGTTATAACAGTGATTTCAATAGCTGTAAGAATATGAATTGTCAAAAACTTTTAATTAAATTAGAAGGGTGACATCAATGTTAGGAAAGAAGGTTGTAGATCAGAAAGCAATCACAACCACAACAATTAATCAAGACTAATCAAATGAGTAAGAGATACTTGGGGGGGGGGGTGACTAACTAATTACCAAATCTAACTCAATGGGCTTTAGTTGATCACCAGAAGTTTCTAAATCTTCGTGGGTAAGATGGACCTTAGATGAGATAATTTTATCTTGAACAACTACCTCGTTTCAATTGAGTTCTCTCGAACCTCAATATACTAGGTATGAAAAGTAGCCCACAACTTCACTACATCCACTCTTTCGAGCTAGATACGTAGAATGAGACTTGGGATTCACTCTCTCGAACTGAATCCACCATGACCCAATCACTACGAGTGTCAACTTATCGCATTGGTTTTACATCTCTTTCTCAAGAAGGCATAAAACACTAAATCATATTGAAACAAACTTTCAACACAGAAATTTAACCACAACAATAAATCAGACCCACTTCAAATTAACACTACAATTGATAATAACTAAGACCCACTTAGCTAAATTCAGCAATTAATCACATTGTTAAATCCCCAAGAATAGGGGTTTTAGATATTCATCATAAAAGAAGAAAATTCAATAACTAATACAAACTCCATAACTGGGTATTTATATCCCAATTCTTAAAATGAATAAACTTCTTCAATTACAACACCCACATGAAATCTCTAAAGAAGAATGCTTCAAATCAACAAGAATATTGTTTTTGTTCTCTCTATTTTGCTCCACACTGACTGGATGCCTTCTATCCCTTCAAATATCAATTTATATTGATCCAAGATTTAACCTTTTGGGGTTAATCAGCAAGGAAAGTCGGGCTTTGCCAACCAGTCGGTGATTCGCCAATCGCCCTATCCATTGCCTTCTTGCTTCATGTTTTCATCCAACATGCACTGTAACTTTTGGCGGTCTATATCGGGAACTCCCATCGCGGACAGATCACTTCCGCGATGCGTCATTTGTTCCTTTGGATTGCCAATTCGCTTGCATCTTCACGGGCTAAAAGTCAGTCGGCGGATCGACGAGTGGTCTTGGCGATCACCAGGATCGCTTTTCTTAATTTCTTCAACTTGCTGGTTCCTTTTTGCTCGGTATTGTCTTTGCTTTGCTCCTTAGCCTGTAATACTGAAAATCAAGGTGTTAACATCAGTTTATAGCATAGATTAGGCATTTGAGGACACTAAAACTATCAAAACTAATCCCCAAATGAGTCCAAATCTCAGACTCATCAACATCCCAACTTAAACATTTGCTTGTCCTAAAGTAAAACTCAAAGATCATTAGTTCAATAAAGATGTCTCAAGTAGTGTTGCATAAGACTCAACATGAACACACACAAAAAGTTCAAACTACACCTACAATGCCCAATTGTGCACTCAAAGATTCAAATTGTGAGTCACCATTATCAAAGACTCTCAAGTTCACAATACTTGCTTCAAATGAAAGTTCAAGCTCAACAATGGTACTCAAGTGCCCTCACACAAACATGATTCCACATTCACATACAATTTCTCAACAATTTTAAGCTCCGAAATCATATACAACTCTCACACTCAAAAAGATGAACACATGCATGACTTTACCCATAGAATTGCCCTTATTTTCCAATCAAAATTTGTTTCAGCTCACTAAAGATCATAAAGGTCTTTTCAAGGCTTGTAATGGGGCTGAGTGCAAAGGTATGGTCATTTAGTCGTAGAGGTTTCTACCTTCATGAAATGTGTCCTGCAAATCACTCATTCTCCTTCTCCTTTACATTCAAACATGTTCAATTCCACCCCATTGTTCAACTAGACATGACTTACCGGATACCCCACTTTTCACTATGTTCCCATACTTTATTTCACAATTTTTGCTACTTTTCAGTCTTTTGATTTTCTTTCTTCTCTTTTTTATATGGAGGGGTTCCATATTTTTCAAAATAGTCCAACACAGGGGGGATTTTTCACACTCCTTGACTTTCCTTCTTTTTCACCACACCCCCAACTTAGGCTTTTGGCCTAAGTTGGCTATTCAAACAACTCAAACTTCATGAAGGTTATAGGTGATGGGATAAAAAGGTCAAAATTGTTCAAGTTTCTTCAAAGAAAAGGATAGACTCAATGGGTGCCAAAACAAGATTCACATTTCTCACAAGGGTGGCCACAAAAGAGGTATCAAATTTAGCTCACTCTTCAAAATTCTTGCCTAAGATTATTTCAATTGTTCACTTCACTCAATCAATCATACCAACGGGGAACGTTCTAGGTGTCATCAAATGCAATGCTCAAGCCGACCTCACCACATAAGGCATTGGTACCAATATCAAATAAGACTCCACACTTTCTAGCTAGTGTGCAATGTTCATTACAAGAGACTCATTTGACAACCGACTAGTCACAACGAGATGCTAAAATCTCACATATTACCTATGTAACTCGTTTGTCTCATCGTAGCTACACACTCATGTCGTTCAATTAAGAGCACTATTCAGGTCATCGGTATTGACCACACCTGACACTTGAAGAGCAAGAGAAAAACAGACTACTACCACCCCCACCAAAAGCATCCAACATTGTCCTCAATGTTAGCAAAGAACAAACACTACACAAAATAAATAAAATACGACAAAAATAAAAATAAAGAAGAAGTACTGGCACTCAAACAAACAGAGTAGGGTGAAAAGGAATCTTCACTAGGCGGCCATTTGGCGAAGAATTGCAGAGATCGCCGAACCAGTCGGCCAACCGCCAATTTGCATACAACTCGCCAAAATATCCAGAATGTAACCCCTCTAATTTGGGGTAGGAAGGCGGATGAGGGAATGTCCGCCGACTGCCATCGGCACATCGCCTAGTGTACATGAAACCCCGTCTGAAGTTCCAGGTCTCCAACCTGTTGGGGATGGTTCAAAGGTAGAGAAGTCGGGATCGCCCAAGCTTTTCAACGCATTGCTGAGTGGTGTGAGTATATCGCCCAATATTCCAGTATCTTAGCTCACTTTTGACGCCACTAGGGTGAGCAAAGTCGAGATCGACGATTCCACTTGGCGGATCACGGAAGGAATCTTGGCATCGCAGAATCACCTATACCTACACGTTTAACACACATTATTCAAAACAACTAACACTTGGGTTGCCTCCCAAGAAACGCCTTTTTTAACGTCGTGGCACGACGTGGAAATTCTTTCAAGCATCTTCCAAGTACACCACATCAATCACTGAAATTTCATGGCATTCTCCAAAATATAACATCAAGCATTGCCCATTCACCTTGAAGGTCAGACCCTCTTTACCATTGACTTCAATGACTCCATTTATGAACACTCGTTTTACTCTAAATGGGCCTGACCACTTTGATTTGAGCTTTCCCAGAAAGAGTCTCAGTCGAGAATTGTATAGTAACACCCACCAACTCGGAACTCCCTCCCAAGGATTTTAGAATCGTGCCATTTCTTCATCTTCTCCTCGTAGAGGGCTGAACTTTCGTATGCCCTAAGCCTGAATTCATCCAATTCTTTTAGCTGATCTACTCTTCCTTTCGAAGACTTTACCCAATCCAGATTTAAAGCATTTAATGCCCATAATGATTTGTGTTCTAGTTTAATCGGTAAAATGACAAGATTTCCCAAAAATTAGCTGATATTGGGACATGCCAATAGGTGTATTGTAAGCAGTGCGATATGCCCAAAGAGCATCATCTAGCTTTTGAGACCAATCAGTCCTATTTGCATTCACAGTCTTAGCCAAGATACTCTTAATCTCTCGATTTGAAACCTCATACTCTTAATCTCTCGATTCGAAACCTCCTCTTGGCCACTCGTTTGAGGAAGATATGGTGTTTCCACTTTATGTCTCACCCCGTATTTGCTCAATGTCGATGCAAATAGCATGTTGCAAAAATGTGAACCGCCACCACTAATAATAGCTCGAGGGGTGCCAAACCTTGCAAAGATGTAGCGCTTTAATTAAGAACTGAACAACATTTTTCCCTTCATTGTTGGGTAGTGCCACAACTTCTACCCATTTAGAAATATAATTTACAGCCACCAAAATGTATTTATTACCAAATGAGCTAACAAATGTCCCCATGAAATCTATTCCCCAAACATCACTTGACTTCCAGAATAGGCTTATGAGGGAGCTCATGCCTTCTAGACACCCTACCTTTCTTTTGGCATTGAATGCATTTCTTGGAAAATTCATGAGCATCTTTGTAGAGGGATGGCCAGTAGTAACCACTTTGAAGAATTTTAGCAGTTGTACGCACACCGCTATGAAGACCACTAACCGGTGAAACATGACAAGCATAGAGAATTTCATTGAATTCCTCTTCAGGTACATATCGCCTAAGGATATGGTCTACACATTCTTTGAATGAATATGGATCATCCCAAAAGTATTTATTGACATCGAACAAGAACCGCTTTTGTTGATAGAAGTTCAGGTCCTCTGGCATTAGTCCACACACTACATAGTTGGAAAAATCAACATACCAAAGAGTTTATTTTAGAGTGACCGTGAATACCTGTTCATCGGGAAATGAGTCATTGATGTCTAGCTCTAGCTCTTCATTCTCCTTTCCCTCTAAGCTAGATATTAGTGAGTAAGCTAGGCTATAGGGGATGTAAACTTTCTCTCGAACAATTTACCCTGAATCAAGTGATTTCTCTTGAATATCAACAAGCAGGCAAAATAAGAGCAGCCCACACCTTAGTCCATTCACTCTCTCGAGCTGAATGTGTGGGATTGGGTTTAGGATTCATTCTCTCGAGCTGAACCCAGGTCAACCCAATACCCACTCACCATCAACCAATAATTTTGGTTCTAAAACCTCTCTCTCTCTCGAGCAAGCCAAGAACACAACTAAAAAACTGCATTTACAACTACAATTCTTAAATTAAACCACAACTACTGATTAAACTCGCTTCTAAATAGAATTTAAATTAACAATTGACAATACCCATAAACTAAATGAGCCCATAATCATATGATCACAACCCAATAATTGGAGTTTTAGCTAGACATTATAAAATTTCAAAAACAAGTACCAAATTGATTATCCATCAACTGGGTAAGTGTAGATTCATCCTTACAATGCTCCAATTCGAAGAATCTCAAAGACCCACTTCCAATTTCCCAAAAGTGAATTTCTTCAATCCCTCAAAGCTAAGGAAAAACTAGAGAAAAACTATCTCCAAGTGCTAAAAACTTGATAATAGATTGTTCCAAAGAGTATTTGATACTAAACTAAATGTTCAAAAATGTATTTATAGTTGCCAAAAATGTGCTGCGAAGAGTCACTTGGCGAAGTAAGTCGGGCTCGTCGAACCACTTAGCGAGCCGCCCTTTGGTCTATTCCATCGCTTTTTTGTCTTGGTACTCAGCATCCTCCAGGTCTATAACTTTGGACGATCTAGCATTGCATCGCGGAACTACTCAGCGATCCACCAACTGCTTATTTTTCATCACCGACTTGGTTCTTTCCTTCAGGGCTTGGCACACTGGAACTTTAGGCGGTCTGATGAACCACTCGACGACACACCGAGTGCTCTTGGAAATCCTCAGGCTCGCCCTTCTTTATTTCTTCAGCTTGTTTGTTCCTTTTTGCATATACCTGAAAATTAAGGATTTAACATCAGTGCACAAAATAAGCATTTGAGGACACTAATTTTATATAAACAAAGCCCTAAATGAGTCCAAATCTTGGGCTCATCAACACCCCCAACTTAAACTTTTGCTTGTCCTCAAGTAAAACTCAAGTTTAGCAGTTCAAAAATGATGTCTCAAACAGTGCTACAAAAGAATCAATCATGAATGCATACAACAAAACTCAACTTACTCATGCAAGGATCAATTGTGCACTCAAAGATTCAAGTTGTGACTCACCATTATCAAAGATACTCAAGTTCACAATACTTGATTCAAATGCAAGTTCAAGCTCAACAAAGGTACTCAAATGCCCTCACAACAAGGATGATTCCATATTCACACACAATTCTTCAACAATTTATAGCTCCGGAATCACGTACAACTCTCACACTCACAAAGATGAACACATGTATGACTTCACCCATATGTTTGCCCTTATTTTCCAATCAACACTCGTTTAAGCTCACTCAATATCAAAAAGGTCTTTTTAAGGCTTGTAACGGGGCTGAGTGTAAGAGTATGATCATTTAGGCTCAAGGGTTGCTATCCTCATGAAATATGGTATAAACATCACTTTCCTTCCTTTTCTTCACCATTTTCACTTATGCTCAAAATTCACCCCATTATTCACTTCCAACGGAATACCGGACACCCCATTTCTTTTGCAACTTTCAAAACTTTATTTCACAACTTTTTCATTCTTTTTCTTTTTGCTTTTTTCTCTTCTTCTTTTTAATATGGAGGGGTTCCATCTTTGTCAAGTCCATAGATCAAGGGGGACTTCTTTGTAATTTTTTATTTGCCTCCTCTTTTCACCACACCCCTAACTTAGGTTTTTGGCCTAAGTTGGCTATTCAAACAAACCACGCTTTATGAGGATTATGGGTTAATGGATAAAGAAGGGTTACAATTTCATTAAGTTTCTTCCAAGAAAAGGATAAGGCTCAAAATGGGTCAAGCAAAGTTCACACATCTCACAAGGTTGGCCACAAAAGAGGTATATTGTCAAATTGTGTCACTCTTCAAAATTGTTGCCTAAGATCATATCAAGAGCTTGCATCACTTAGTCAATCGGACTAACGGGGCAAATTCTAGGTGTCATCACATAAGGTTCAAAGTAAGCTAATCACACAAGGCATTGGCACCAATATAAAATGAGACTCCACACTTTCGCTAGCGTGCAATGTTCATTACAAGAGACTCATTCGATAATCGGCTAGTCACAACGAGATGCAAAAAGTTCACATATTGCCTATGCAACTTTATATGGCCTCATCGTGGCCTCACATTCATTTTTGTTCGATTAAGAGCACTATTCAAGTCATTGGTATTGATCATAACTGATACTCAAATTTGCACAAGAACAACCACATTCAAACACAACAAGAGTGGCAAAAAGTTTCAGAAGGGTCAAAAACCATTTTTCATTCATAATAAGGAGCCACAAGCTCAAACATCCACAAGACAATATCAAAACACAATTTAAAACACCAAAAACCCAATAATATATACAAAAAATAGTCACAAGATAGTCACAATAGGTAGTTATGGAAATACCTCACCTCACCACACAAAAAAAATGCAGTTGTCCTCAAATGCAACAAAATAATAAGAAGTCTATAAAAATATTAGAGAGGGAGGTAAAGAAGGGTCGTGTCTACACAGTCGCTCCATCTGTCGAGGCATCAATGCCTGGGGTCACACTCTGATCCTGGGCATTAGTGCCTGGTATAACAGCAGCAGCACTAGCTCCATTAGGGTCTGCCATGGACGTCTCTGTCAGTGATGTCTGAATGACTGATTGTAAAATCATCTCCTCTAAGTCTGGAAGGTCTCCATAAATGGTCACCTCTTGCATCTCTAGCTGCTCCTCATCTGTTTCTGTCTCTGACTCATCAGTTGTCACATCATCCATAGGAGCATCTCCGGTGTGGCCGGAGGCATCTTAGAACTAGTTGGGGCATCCAGATCATCAGTTGCCTCCAAGAATAAAGTGAAGTCTGTGGACTTTAGATAGTCCACGTCCTTCCTCAAATCTGCAACCTCGTCTTTCAAGGACGTCACCTTTGAAGTAGCCCCTTGTCGACTCTCATAAGTCTCTACTCTCGCCAGGAAAGTGTCAATAGATGTCCAGAGGGTGTCAACGCATCTAGGATGGCCCTTTTAATCATCCAAGGTACCTCAGCCTCCAACTTGGTAGCCCGTACGTCGACATAATGGGCTAAGTGCCCCATCTTCAGGATCATGTCATGAGTAATCCTGGTGGGCTAGGAAGTAGTAAATGAACCAGGAACCTAGGAGGAAGTGGAAGCGGGAGTACCTGAAGGCCCGAAAGCCGGAGTAGGCAAAGATGCCTCTGCAGGTATCGATTCAACATTAACCTCCGGGGATGCATCCACTGGAGTCGCTCTTCTCCTATCTGCCTCCTCCTGAGTGTACTTGGGCACTCTACGTTGGATGTCTGTGGAGAATGTAGGGGTGACCTCAATGTCCCTCTTCTCGTCATGAGAAAATCCCACACGCCGGCATAGCTCTGTAATTAGGATAGGGAAAGGAAGGGACGTCTAGCGTTGCTTGGCCCTCATGGCCATGTCCTGCTCAATAATAAGTCCCAAGTTGAAGCGCTTTTGTGCTATGATAGACCCTAGACATGCCGCCTTTGGGTGGCAGATGATGGACTCATTCTGTTAGGGCACGATGGAGCTGCTAATGAATCCAAACCAGTAACGTGTAGCTATATTCAAATCCTTCTTCTCGATCGAAGCTCTTGTCTCAATCTACCTCGGGGTGGTGTCAGAAATCAGGGGAGCAAGCTAGCCCTTCAGATCATCCAGGGTATGTGTTATAGCTACCCCCTCATAGTCATGCTCGATCCATGGCTCTATCAAGTGCAACATTTATGTGATCACTATTGCACCCCACTTTTTTCCCCCGAACCACTACGGACTTTATCGATTTGAAGGTGATGGCATTTTTCTTCCCCTGGGAAACTAGCTCACCATATGCAATATCGAACTCACGAACCCAGGTGGGAATGTACGGGCCTCGGGGCCTGGTGAAGATGTTAAAATAATGGTACCGGAGTGTGTCCCTCACCCTAGAGTATCTGCCTACTAGGCCTTTTGTGGACAACAGTTTCTCCTAAAAAATCGTCCTCAATCCTTCGGCCTTTACCCTGTTGAGTAGCTGAGGAGGAGGACCCTGAACAGGTGTCTCTGGAACCACCGTATGTGCAGGAGCTGGCACTGTATCAGTAACAAGAGGGGTGACCTCTGAGATCCTAGAAGGATCCTGGTGAACTCTGGAACGAATCTCATCTTGCCTGGATTGCAGAGGCTGGTCATCCTCAGGCTCATAGAATGTTGCCTAGGAATCAAAGGACTACCCCTCGCTGCTGGAGTTGTGCTCTGGTACCTCAGATATGGGACCTTTTCCTCCCTTGGGAGGTGCCTTTTCCCCCTTTTTAGAAGGGGTAGCTGACCCCTCGTTAATAACAATGCCTTGTGCTATTTTGTGGGGTGCATACCACTATTGTCTAGGTTGGTTCTAGCCATATCTGAAAATACACCAAAAATTAGTTAGAACAATTAAAGGAAAATGCAGAAGATAGGTTGCAGACACACTCGTCGAAGCGATTGGCGAGTCCCCAAGTCACTTCGGCGAGCCAGATCGGGCTCACCAAACGGACTGGCTCGAAAATATCCCTGAAAAAAGACATACCGGCGAGAAACAGAGCCTTTCAGCGAATCGCCGACACCAATCGGCGAGCTCGGTCTAGCCCACCAAAAATTACAGTGTGTTTTATGGGTTAGGGGAGCAGAAAGGGCGATCAAGGGAGATATTCGGCGAGTCGCCGAGTGCACTCAGTGATCCCAGGCTTCCCGACAAAATTTGCAGACCCAAACTCAAACAAAACACAAAATTAAAGGCGATCTGGGGGGACTTTGGTGAACCACTAAGTGGTTTGGTGAGCTTGACCCAGCTCGCAAAACTACCCAACGTGCCATTTTTCAGTCCCAACTTCCAAAATCAAATCCGCAGCCCCCGAAAAAATAATCAAACATCACACATTCTTAATTAATCTCAGATCCATTAGCCCCATGTCATCGGGGTACTCAGACTTCTCCCGTTTTGGCCAAAATTGGCCATTTGAGGAGTTTAGCCCTTAGGAATGACGCCAAACGCTCCATCATTGGGCAAAACACGTCATTTAACACAATTTTGGTTACTTAGACTTTACTTGACTAAACCCAACAATAAAATACCGCAACCCAACAATTTATGATCAACTTCAAAGCATGCAATTCGGGAAATCAACAATTTAGGCAATTAAGGCTGATATCGAAACTAAAATAGGTAACTTAGCATATCGAACTTGATTTCAGAGAGGCCCAACACACATCAATAAGAATTACACAATTGTGAATGAGTTCAACTGCTATTTAAGAGTTTGGGGTTCGGAAAACGAACCTTTTATTCCAAAATACGATTTGTAATGTTAGGCGGCAAAGAATTCCAACTCCAAACACAAAATCAATGACACAAAAATGGTAAAATGAAAGAATATAGGAAATATAGAGTGTGGTTGTGATTGTATGAAGTTAAAAAGTGAGGGAATATGAAATAGTTTGAAAGTTTAAACCTTTGGCCTTTTAAAACCGTTCAATTCGCGCCCTTTCGGCGATGTTAGTCGACTTCGCCGAACCACTCGGCGACATGCCGAGTGGTTACTTACCTCACCAAGTTTTACAGGACCTCATGTTAATTTTGGGGGTCCAAACGGCGGTCCAAGTTGGGCTTGCCGACCTATTCAGCGAGTCGCAAACTTGTCCATGGGCTCACCGAGTTTTACAAACTCCATCCTTATAATATCTTAAGTTCAACGGCGGTCCAAGTCGATCTCGCTGACCTCTTCAGTGAGTCGACGACTGGACTCTTGGCTCACCAACCTGCATATTTCAAACACATTCCACTTTTTCACATGCACAATCAACACACGTTATTCGAAATCAAAACAAAAAGCATAAAAACTTGGGTTGCCTCCCAAAAAGTGCCTTAGTTTACGTCGTGGCACGACGCAAGTCTCCACTCAAACTTCATTCTTGAGGTTTGTCGTAGTATCACTAGGCGACCCCCCTTGTTTTCTTGGGTTAAGATGCGAAGAAATTTGACCCATTTGGTCTCCAACTGCTTGATAGAGACGAAATGAGAAGTCACCGTTTGGTTGAGAGTCGACACATCTTTCTTCATTTCCTTCAACACCTTGTAAGATCCTTCAACCTTATTGAGAATACATGAGAGCATATCCTCAGTCCGTTCACCCTCAGAATCTTTGGGCTTTTGACGTTCGTGGGGAGGAACATACTTATCATTCTCCCCGTCTCTTTCACGATCCTTCCAAGTAGCGCTCCGATCATGCCATTCTCTATCACGATCTCTCCAGCCCTCATCTTTATTCCAATTTTTGTTACCACCCGGCCTTGGGTAGTTTGCACGATAATCACCTCCTTGGTTGGCTAAGAAGTTTACTTCCTCGTTGTATATCGCTTCAAACTTGGCCTCTTCAGGGTTTACACCACCAACACTGACAACAGTAACACTCCTAGTACCCGCACCTATGACATTCTTGGCCAAAATGTCCAGCTGAGTCATCATGTTTGCCATATTTTGGTCCCTCTCTTGACCTTTCTCAAGCTGCTCCTTTGCTAATTTAAAAGTGATAGGAGAGACTTGATCTTCTCGGGTGTACCATGCCTGTTAATCTTGGTCATGCCATCCAAAAGTTGGGCTTCTATAACGTAAGGTTGTTGCATTAACCCCCCCCCCCAGTAGAAAGTTGATCAGTTACTCCCTTGTTTACCGAATCAAGGCTTCGGTTAAAGTATTGTAGCAAAACGTTGTCAGGCAATCCATGAGTTGGGCATTGTAGCACCAACTTTTTGAATCTTAACCAATTCTCATGGATTGGCTCACCCTCTAAACGCTTGAAGCTTTGGATGTTGTCCCGAAGAGCCATCATCTTTGAAGGTGGAAAGAATTGCACTTGAAAGGCGGTAATCAACTCTTCCCACGAAGTGATTGAATCTCTTGGCAACTCAGCCAGCCACTTACACACTTCTCCCATTAGAGAAAATGAGAACAACCTCAACCAGACCGACTCTTGAGATATGTTGTTGAAGGAGAATAGTCCGCAAACATCGACAAAGTTTCTTATGTGCTCATGGGGATCCTCATGAGCCAACCCACCAAGCAACCCTTTAAATTGCATGAGCTGCAACATGATGCTTATAATGTGGAACACGGCGTTCCCTTAAGAAGGAGGCAAGCGAATGACACAAACTCCACCCACTAAATTTGGGTCATTGACATTCGTCTCATTGACATCGTTGAGATTGTCAATGTCATCTTTGTGGCCCACTTGGCTGCCATTGCTTCCGTTGACACTCATTTCCAATGTTTCAAATAGCAACACACAAACCAAAACTAAAAGTAAGTAGATTCAACTATGACTAAAAAGAAAAATATTCAACTTCACAAAAGAATTTCAAACAACAACACTCCCCGACAGCGGCGCCATTTTGATTGAATAACGCTATCAAAGACACTTCATCCAATTCTACGAGTCAACAATCGTTAATCAATATCTAACCCAACTAAATGAGTTAGGGTTGAATCCCACAGGGAGTGGTACGTGTTTCAAATTCAATTTGGCAAGTCTGAACATGTCCAAATTAGTCATAGGAATCAAATTTATCGAATAAAGACATCATTCAAATTAAGGGGTGACACGAATGTCAAATAGAAGTTTTAGTTTTGATTAACAACTATAAACAGTCAAAAACAGTGAGAGTTAACAATAATGAGACGGGTTCTTGGGATGTGATCGATTATAGGCAATTATAGACATATGGATAATTGCAACTATTAGTAAATAACTAGATTCTAGTTTATAGGGGGTAAACTTTCTCTCAAACAATTTACCTCGAATCAAGTGATTTCTCTCGAACATCAACAAGCATGCAAAATAAGAGCATACCACACCTTAGTACATTCACTCTCTCGAGCTAAATGTGTGGGATTGGGTTTAGAATTCACTCTCTCGAGCTGAACCCAGATCAACCCAATACCCACTGACCATCAACCAATAATTTTGGTTCTAAAACCTCTCTCTCTCGAGCAAGCAAAGAACACAAACAAAGAACTGCATTTGCAACTACAATTCTTAAATTATACCACAATTACTGATTACACTCACTTCTAAATAGCATTTAAACTAACAATTGACAATACCATAAACTAAATGAGCCCATAATCATATGATCAGACCCCAAAAATTGGGGTTTTAGCTAGACATTATTAATATGTAAAAACAAGTACCAAATCGATTATCCATCAACTGGGTAAGTGTAGATTCGTCCTTATAATACTCCAATTCGAAGAATCTCAAAGACCCACTTCCAATTTCCCAAAAGTGAATTTCTTCAATCTCGTAAAGCTAAGGAAAAACTAGAGAAAAACTATCTCCAGGTGCTAAAAACTTGATAATAGATTGTTCTAAAGAATATTTGATACTAAAGTAAATGTCCAAAAATGTATTTATAGTCGCCAAAAATGTGCTGCAAAGAGTCACTTGGCGAAGTAAGTTGGGCTCGCCGAACCACTCGGTGAGCCGCCCTTTCGTCTATTCCATCGCCTTTTTGTCTTGGTAATCAGCTTCCTCAGGGTCTGTAACTTTGGGCGATCTAGCACTGCATCACGGAACTATTCGGAGATCTGCCGACTACTCATTTTCATTGCCAACTTGGTTCTTTCCTTCAGGGCTTAGCACACTGGAACTTTAGGCGGTCTGATGAGCCACTCAGCGACACGCCGAGTGCTCTTGTCGATCCTCAGGCTTGCCCTTCATCATTGTTTTAGCTTGTTTGTTCCTTTTTGCCAGTTAGTGTCCTTGCTTTGTTCCTTAATCCATATACCTGAAAATCAAGAATTTAACATCAGTTAATGGCACAAAATAAGCATTTGAGGAAACTAATTATATATAAACAAATCCTTAAATAAGTCCAAATCTTGGGCTCATCAGTGCCCCTCCATTTTGGTGCAGCAGGTATGCCCGAAATTTTTCAAATGCATATACCACCGCAAGTAATTCCTGCACAGTAACTGTGTAGTTACGTTGAGAGCATCATTCAAGGTTTTGCTTGCGTAGTAAATTTAATGGAATAACTTGTTGCGTTTTTGCCCCAACATAGCACCTAATGTCATACCACTTGCATCACACATCACTTCAAAAGGTGCCGACCAATCAGAACTAATTATAACCGGGGTAGAGATCAACTTCTCTTTCAAGAACTTAAAGGCTACCATTCATGCATCATCAAGACTGAATTTCGCCTCCTTCTCCAAGAGTTTGCACAAGGGGTGTGCATTTTTTAAAAGTCTTTGATGAACCTCCGATAAAACCCAGCATGCCTCAAGAAACTACAAATACCTTTTACGAAGATTGGTGGTGGTAGCTTCTCAATTACCATAATCTTTGCATTATCAACCTCCAGCCCCTTTTGTGACACTTTATGACCAAGAACTATACCTTTCCTAACCATGAAATGACATTTCTCCCAATTTAGGACCAAATTTGTTTCCACACATCTTTGAAGGACCTGCCCGAGATGTGCTAAGCATGCTTCAAAAGTATCGCCCACAACTGAGAAGTCATCCATAAAGACTTCCATTGAATCTTCTGCCATATCAGCGAAATAGACAACATGTAACGTTGAAACGCTGTTGAGGCATTACACAACCCAAAAGGCATCCTTTTGAAAGAAAAAGTTCCATATGGACAAGTGAAAGTGGTTTTCTCTTGGTCCTTTGGAGTAATAGAGAATTGATTATATCCAGAATACCCATCCAAAAAGCAATACCATCTGCGCTCTGAAAGCCGATCGAGCATTTAATCCATAAAAGGCATGGGAAAGTGATCTTTTTCGGTCCAAGAATTTAGCTTCCGGTAGTCCATGCATACTCTCCATCCGGTTACCGGTCTCATAGACACAAGCTCCCCCTTTTCATTTGGGACTACCATGATGCTGCCCTTTTTTGGTACACATTGTACCAGACTCAACCACCTGCTATCCTTAATAGGGTAAATAACACTTGCATCCAAACACTTTATTATCTCCTTTTTTACCACCTCTTGCATCGGTGGGTTCAATCTCCTTTCGTGTTAGACACTCGGCTTGCACTCACTATCAAATTAAATTTTGTGAGTGGAAATGCCGGGTGGAATGCCCACAATATCAGTGATAGTCCACCCAGTAGCTTTGATGTACCTTCTTAATACCTCAAGAAGCAATTTTACTTGCCATTCAAGCCATTCAGCTGCAATGATTACGGGCAATGTGTTATTTCCCCCCAAGAATGCATATTGAGGATGAGCAGGGAGCACTTTTAACTCAAGCTTTGGTAATTCCTCTGTTGATGGCTTAGCGGGGGATATTCTTGATTCTTTAGATCAATATCCAGCTTCAATGGGTTCCTTGAGTATTCCCCTAATCCCGAAAGGGCAGCTACCACCTCATTATAACCTTGGACTTCGGTCTTATCATAATTTGCAAGAACAGCCTCAAGAGGTTCACTCATACACATCAAATGGCTCACACTAGCCACTGCTTCATTAATTACATCAATTGTTGAAACCACATGAATATCATTCGGGTGTTTCATTGACTTGCACACATTAAAGGTGACCTCATCTTCGTTCACCCGGAACTTCAATTCCCCACTTTCAACATCCACTAGCGCTCTCCCGATTGCTAAAAATGGTCTTCCCAAAATAATGAGAATTTCAGCATCAAACCCGCAATTAAGGATGACAAAATCAGCCAGAAAGATGAATCGGTTCAACCTTCACCAATATATCATAGAATATGCCCACGAGGTCCTTGATTGACCGGTCCGCCATCATCAGCCTCATTGTTGTGGATTTCGTTTCACCCATCCCAAGTTGTTTATAGATCGCTTATGGCATTAGATTTATACTTTCCCCCAGATCACATAGGGCTTTAGCAAATTGGAGCATACCGATAGTGCAAGGGATGGTGAATGCCCCCGAATCTTCTTTCTTTTTAACCATCTCACTAGTCATAATGGCACTACAACTATGAGAGACTTGGATTGTCTCGAAGTCCATGCTTCTTTTCTTGGTAACTAGCTCCTTCATGAACTTGGCATAACCCGGCATCTCCAACAATGCTTCCACTAACAGTAGATTTATAGAGCGTGTCTTGAACACTGATAAGAACTTCTCATCCGCATTTCTCTTCTTAAGACGTTGAGGAAATGGAGGGGCTATTTTGGGAAGAGGTTGCACTAATTTTGGGATTGAGGTGCTCTTTTCTTTACCTTTTTGTAAGTCCTTGGCAAGCCTTTGTTGGATGGGAATCTCTTTTCATCAATATCTTTTTCTTCTCATGAGCTTGTGCCTCATCATTACCCTTCATATCACCAACCACTACCTTTCCATTTCAAGTAACCAGAGATAAATTTTTGCCACCATCATCCCTCAAAGTTGTTGTGCATACAGCTTCACCTTTCTTTATTACTTTGGGTTCCAACTGTGCTAAAAGTTGATTGAACTGACCCTCGAGTTGCTTGATTGCATTGGCGTGAGAATTCACTATATTGTTTAATAAGATAAATTGGCTTTCATCCCTTTTAGCATGCCATCCAATCTCGCAACCTTGTCAAGGATGCGAGATAACAAATCATCCACTCGTAGACTACTTGAACTACCCTTTGATTTTGGGCTATCATTCGATTGTTTGTGGTCCTTTTCATGATTATCTTCTCTTCTCCAATGGTCACTTTGTTCGGCCCATTCTTGATAATACCGCCTCCGCTCTTCTTCTTTGTGAGATTTCCAACCTTGATTTCCATCCTACTTTAAGTAGGTTGGGTGGAAAACCTCCTCAACCTTGTGAGAGTTCCAACCTTGATTCCCCCCGGCTTTGAGTAGCCTGAGTGAGAACCCTCCTCAACTCTAAACACTCCCTTGCTTCTTTGGGTTCACCCAAATTTTCTAGCACTTGTTTGTGTAGCAGCTCCATTTGGGCAACATCTTGTTGATGTTCTCATCCCTCTTCTTCTCCTTATCAAGTTGTTCTTGTGTCATCCTAAACCAAAAAGGCGAAACTCAGTCTTCTTGAGTTTACCATGCCTGATTTATATTTGTCATGTCATCAAGAAGGGACGAAGCTACCTCAAACGATTGCAACATTATTCCTCCTCGAACCAATTGATCAGCCACTCTTTTATTTACTGAGTCAAGACTTCTATAGAAGTATTGTAGCAATACGTTGTTTGGAAGTTTGTGAGTTGGGCATTGAAGTAATATCTTCTTAAACCTCAGCCACGTTTCGTGGATTGGTTCACCTTCCAATCGCTTGAAACCTTGAATGTTGTCCCTGAGTGTCATCATCCTCAACGGGGGAAATAATCTCACATTGAACGTCATGGTGAGCTCATCCCAAGAGGTGATGGAATTCTTCGGTAACTCATCCAACCATTTGCTAGATTCACCTATCAAAGATAATGAAAACAACTTGAGGCACACTGATTCTTGTGACACGTTCTTGAATGAGAACGGACCACAAACATCCACAAAATTCCACATATGCAAATGTGGGTCCTCGTGAACCAATTCTCCATAAAGACCTTTCATTTGGAGGAGATTGAGTGTTGTGCTAGTAACATGGAATATATCATTTCCTTCGATTGGAGGTAGGTATATTGCACCAAATCCACCCAATTGGATTGAGTCATTCACAATATTAAGATGGTCAATATCGTCTTAGTGGAACACTTGGCTAACGTTACTCCCGGCCTCACTTACCTCTTCTTCTTATCAACACAAACAACACAAATACAAAACAAAATAAATCGATTAAACTACAGCCAACAAGATCACAAATTAAACTTCGATAAGAGATTTCTAAACACCACTCCCCGGAAATGGCGCCATTTTGATTAACATTTCAACTACACCTCATCTAATGCTAGGTGTAGATGATCGTAATCTAGATTAAACCTAACAGGTGAATTGGGGTCAATCCCACATAGAGCAGTTCGATTTTGAATTCAATTATGAAGGTTATAACGGTGATTTCAGTAGTTGTAGGAATAGGAACTATTAGAAACTTTTAATTAAATTAGAAGTGTGACATCAATGTCAGGAAAAGGGGGTTTTAGATAAAAAAGCAATCACAACCACAACAATTAATCAAGAGTAATCAAATGACCAAGAGATACTTGGGGGGTTGACTAACTAATTGCCAAATGTAACTCAATGGGTGTTAGTTAATCACCAAAAGTTTCTAAATCTTCGTTGGTAAGATGGACCATAGATGAGATAATTTTATCTCGAACAACTACCTCGTTTCAATTGAGCACTCTCGAACCTCAATATACTAAGTATGAAAACCAGCCCACAACTTCACTACATCCACTCTTTCGAGCTAGATACATAGAATGAGACTTGGAATCATTCTCTTGAGTTGAATCCACCATGACCCAATCACTACGAGTGCTAACTTATCACCTTGGTTTTACACCTCTTTCTCAAGCAGGCATAAAACACTAAATCATATTGAAACAAACATTCAACAGAGCAATTTAACCACAACAATAAATCAGACCCACTTCGAATTAACACTACAATTGATAATAACTAACACCCACTAGCTAAATTCAGCAATTAATCACATTGTCAAAGCCCAAGAATAGGGGATTTAGCTATTCATCATAAAAGAAGAATAGGTTTTTGGGCCTAAACGTTAAGGTACGACCCCCCAAGGACCAACCAAGGGTCCTTGAGGAAGAACCTAAAACTACCCAAAACCAGCACCTCCCACGAAGGCCACCCACGCGACGTAGATAGACCCATGCCCCTTAGGTGGCCAGCGTGGGTAAGGCCTCCTTGGAATATGCCTAAGATAGTTGCCACGGGCAGGACCCACGCCTCGTGGATGGGTCCACGCCACATGGCTTGGATCCATAGGTCAATCCCTCATTTTTAAGCTACAGACCATGAACCACGGATTACCAGCATGGTCCATGGTCCATAGGTCGTGGAGTCGTGGGTCAAGGCTGGAAAACAGTTGTTTTTATTAAGTCTAGGGGTGTTTTGGGGTTTTAATTAACATTAAATGACATCGTTTTAAAATAAATTAGACTAACTATATAAGGTTTTTAGGTCCCTAAACTAAGCATCCAAATCATAATTTCCAAATTCACAAATCAAAAACCAATTTCCCTCAAAATCTTCTCTCTAGATACCTAAGGAAGAAGAAAAAGAAGAAGAAGAAGAAGAAAAAATCAAGCTAGGGTTTGAAAGGGAGGCTTTTTCACTCAAATTCATTGGATTTCTTCACCAAGGTATGGCAGTCCTTTAACCATAGATAGTTTTCATCCATGGAGGCCCTCCTAAACCCTTAATTTCAAAGCTAAAAATCCCAAAAGTAGGTTACGGTTCTTAAGGCGGTTATCCTTTGGTTCAAGCTTGGATTCGACTATTCTCCTTGCTTGTGGTGAGTCCTCATGATTCAAGGACGGGACATTTCATTTTGAGTTTCTTTTTAGTACTTATTTTTAGATTCTGTTGTTGGGGCTGTGATCCTATTTTAGATTTATGAATTGTAATAGATGGCTAATTGAGACAAGTCTTAGACTTTCGTTTTTCTATTATGAAGACTTTTTGGACTTGAATGCATTTTCACTCTTATTGTTCTACTACTTTATGTTATGGTATGCTAAGTGGCTTACATGGTGCCCTTCGAGGTTCTATGTGCCTTGTTACGTCTAGGGGGGTACCCTTGGGTCGTGACAAACTTGGTAATCAGAGCACAAAGTTTACAATGATTCTAGGATGATGTCTCATAAGCCACGTCTACTAGAGTCTTATTCATGAGTGTGAAGTGTGCCACACTCATACTCATGAATGGGAAGCTATAATATGTTTAGGACATGTCATTTCTTTCACTACTCTTGAGTTATGCCTTACAGTTTAACTCTATAAAAGTCCCTCTTACAATCCTTCTCTTGTGTCTTCAGTAAATGAATACACGAACGGCTAACGTTAGAAGAATGGAGGGTGGCAATGTGAATGAGGAATATCTTCAAGCTAGTCAAGCTCCTCAAGTTAACCAAGCTCCGGTTAATCAGTGGAGAATGTGACCCATGCAGAATTTTGATCTACTATCCAAATGTTGGCTCAAGCCAATAGAGAAGTGGTAGCTACGGTCAACCCTAATATGAATTCCATGGCTTCTAGATTGAAGGATTTTGCAAGAATGAACCCTCTCGTGTTTCTTGGTTCCAAAGTGCGAGAGAACCCTCAAGAATTTATGGAAGAGATTTATAAAATAATTGATGCCATGAGGGTGACTTCAGTAGAGAAAGTAGAGTTAGCCGCTTACCAATTGAAGAGTGTGGCCCAAGTATGGTTTACTCAATGGAAGAACAATAGGTCAGTAGGAGCGGGTCCAATAGAATGGGAAGTGTTCAAATTGGCGTTCCTTGATAGGTTCTTTCCCTGAGAGATGAGGAAAGCTAAGTTGGAAGAATTCATTAACCTTCGTTAAGGAAGTATGAGTGTTTAAGAATATTCCCTAAATTTTACTCAATTATCCAATTATGCTTTGGCTATGGTGGCGGATTCAAGGGATATGATGAGTAGGTATTTGACCGGTGTGTCCAAAGTGGTAAAAAAAGAACGTCGTACGACAACACTCCTTCATGATATGGATATCTCACGTCTTATGGTGTATGCCCAACAAATGAAGGATGAGAAACTGCAAGGCATCAATATGGAGGTGAAAAGAGCTAGAACTGGTGATTAGAATTTCTCCAATGTTAAGTCTGATGGACAAGGTCGACAAAGGTTCAAACAAAAGTTCTCCAATCAAGGCTCCTCTAGTGCTCTAAGGATTGACAAGGATAGGGTTTCCAACCCTAAACCTCAAGGAGGTAATAGTAGTGGTTCTTATGTTGTTAGGCCTAATTGTGCAAAATGTGGTAGAAAACATGAAGGCAAGTGCCTAGATGGCTCGAATGGGTGCTATGGTTATGGAAAGAGTGGCCACAAGATGAGAGATTGGTTGGTACTCATAGCCAAAGGGAGAGAAGGCAAACAAGCTCCTCTAAGTGGTTCCAACTCCAATGCCCAAAAGTAAAACCGCTTTTATGCTCTTCAATCCCGAGGTGACCAAAAGAGCCCCCAGATGTTGTGAACGATATGTTAAAAGTCTTTTTTATTAATGTATATGCCTTATTAGATCTCGGTGCCACTTTGTCCTTTGTTACACCTTTTGTGACCATGAAGTTTGAAATATTCCCCGAAGTGTTAGTAGAACCTTTTTCGATTTCTACCTCGGTTTGTAACTCGGTGGTGGCAAAAAGATTCTATAGAAGTTGTCCCATTTCCTTGGCCCATTAAGTTACTTTGGTGGATTTGATAGAGTTAGACATGTTAGACTTTGATGTGATTTTGGGTATGGATTGGTTGCATGCATGCTATGCCTTTATAGATTGTAGGACTCGGGTGGTTAAATTCCTATTTCCAAATGAGCCTATTTTAGAGTGGAAGGGGGGAAATTCTATCCCTAGAGGTCAATTTGTTTCTTGTCTTAAAGCTAGGAAAATGATCTCCAAATGGTGTATTTACCATCTTGTTAGGGTGATGGATGTTGAGTTTGAAACCCCTTCTCTAGAGTCAGTTTTGGTAGTAAATGAGTTTCTGGAAGTTTTTCCCAAAGATTTCCCCGATATTCCTCCCGAGCGGGAAATAGATTTTGGCATTGATATTTTACCGGATACGCAACCTATCTCCATTCCTCCTTATAGAATAACTTTGGCGAAGTTAAAAGAGTTGAAAGAGCAACTAAGGGATTTATTAGATAAGGGCTTTATTCGACCAAGTATATCTCCATGGGGTGCTCCGATTTTGTTTGTTAGAAATAAAGATGAGTCCATTAGAATGTGTATTGATAATCGTCAATTGAACAAAGTGACCATTAAGAACAAATATCCCCTTCTGAGAATTGATGACTTGTTTGATCAACTTCAAGGGGCTAGCTATTTCTCCAAATGTATCTTCGTTCAGGTTATCACCAATTAAGGGTGAGAGGGGTTGATATTCCAAAGGCAGCCTTTAGGACCCGGTATGGTCACTATGAATTTGTGGTTATGTCATTTGGGTTGACAAATCCCCCGACAACATTTATGGATTTGATGAATAGGCTGTTTAGACAATACCTTGACAAGTTTGTGATTGTGTTTATCGATGATATTTTGATCTATTCAAGGAGTGAAAATGAACATATGGACCATTTTAGAATTGTGTTGCAAGTTCTTAAGGACCAACAACTTTTTGCAAAGTTTAGCAAGTGTGAATTTTGGTTGAGGTCCGTAGCTTTCCTCGGTCATATTGTGTCAAGCAAGGGTATTGAGGTAGATCCTAAGAAGATGGATGTGGTCAAGATTTGTCCTAGACCTCTAACTCCTTCCGATATTCGAAGCTTTTTGGGTTTGGCCGGTTACTATAGGAGGTTTGTTGAGGGGTTTTCCTCCATTACTTCTCCGTTACAACTTTGACTTAAAAGAAAGCTAAGTTTGAGTGGTCGGAGGCTTGTGAGAAAAGATTCCAAGAGTTGAAAGATAGACTTACTACCGCTTCTGTGTTGACCTTACCAGGGGGTACGAATGGTTTTGTGGTATATTGTGATGCCTCTAGAGTTGGGTTGGGATGCGTCCTCATGCAAAATGGTAAAGTAATTGCCTATGCTTCAAGTGAACTCAAAGTACATGAGAAAAATTATCCAACCCATGATCTTGAATTAGCGGCGGTAGTATTTGCCTCGAAAATATGGAGATATTACTTGTATGGGGTCCATGTGGATGTTTTCACCGATCACAAGAGTCTTCAGTATGTGTTTAGTAAAAAAGACTTGAATCTACGACAAAGAAGGTGGTAAGAACTTTTGAAGGATTATGAAACGAGTGTCCTTTACCACCTCGGCAAAGCTAATGTAGTAGCGGATGCACTTAGTAGATTGTCCATGGGTAGTGTGGCTCATATAGAAGATGAAAAGAAAGAGTTAGTCCGTGATGTGCATAGGTTAGATTAGTTAGGTGTTCAACTAATGGATTCCACCAAGGGTGGTGTCATGGTTCATAATGGGTCTGAATAGTCCTTTGTGATGGATGTGAAGTCTAAGCAAGAACTTTATCCTTTATTAGTTGAGTTGAAAGAGTCGGTACTCAAGAAGTCCGTTGAGGCTTTCTCCCAAAGGGGAGATGGGGTACTTAGGTACCAAGGCCGATTATGTGTTCCGGATGTAGATGGGTTGAGGGAGAAAATTTTAGAGAAGGCTCATAGTTCTCGGTATTCTATTCATCCAGGAGCCACCAAGATATACTGTGATCTACAGGAATTCTATTGGGTGGAATGGTAGGAAGAGAGATATTGCGGGATTTGTAGCAAAATGCCCTAATTGTCAACAAGTTAAGGTTGAGCATCAAAGGCCGGGAGAATTGTCACAAAATATTGCTATTCCTACTTGGAAGTGGGAAGATGTGAATATGGACTTTATTGTGGGTTTGCCTCGTACTAGAAGGCAACATGATTTTGTTTGGGTCATTATAGATAGGATGACAAAATCAACCCACTTTATTCCCGTCAATGTCTCTCATTCGGCGGAAGACTATGTCAAGTTGTATATAAGAGAGATAGTGAAGTTGCATGGAGTTCCTCTATCTATCATTTCGGATCGGGGTACTCAATTTACATCTCACTTTTGGAAGTCATTCCAAAAAGGGCTTGGTACTAAGGTGAAACTTATCACTGCTTTCCACCCTCAAATGGATGGTCAAGCGGAACGCACCATCCAAACTTTAGAGGATATGTTGAGGGCGTGTGTTATAGATTTTAAAGGTAATTGGGATGACCAATTTTCGTTAATAGAGTTTGCCTACAATAATAGTCACCACTCAAGTATCGATATGGCTTCTTTTGAAGCCTGTATGGTAGGAGATGTAGGTCTCCGGTTGGTTGGTTTGAGGTAGGTGAAATTGCTCTTATTGGTCCCGAATCGGTTTATGAAGCTATTGAGAAAGTTTGGCTTATTAGAGAGAGGTTGAGAACGGCTCAAAGTAGGCAAAAGTCTTATACCGATGCGAGGAGAAGGGACCTAGAATTTGAAGTTGATGATTGGGTCTACTTTAAAATCTCACCTATGAAGGGTGTGATGAGGTTTGGCAAAAAGGGGAAACTTAGTCCCGGTATGTGGCCCATATCAAATTTTGAAGCGTATTGGGAAAGTTGCCTATGAGTTGGACTTCCAAATGAGTTGGCTTTGGTTCACCCGGTATTCATGTTTCTATGCTTAAAAAGTGTATTGGGGATCCGGTGTCCGTTATTCCCCTAGAAAATTTGGGAGTTGATGAAAGCCTTTCATATGAAGAAATTTCAGTAGAAATCCTAAATCGACAAGTCAAGAGATTGAGGAACAAGGAAATAACTTTCGTTAAGGTTTTATGGAGGTATCATCTAGTTGAGAATGCTACTTGGGAGGCCGAGGCCGATATGAAGTCCAGATATCCTCATCCTTTTCCTTCCACTTCTATTCAAGCTTGAGGTAATTAGTTCCTTTTGAGTTTTACTATTTTGGGAGTCATGTGTGTTGTATGAGCTTTTCCATGATTTCCTTATGTTATGCATGTTCTTGATAAAATTCATGTTTAGTAAAGAAAATGAGCTTTCATGATTTATGTTTCTCATGTTGTTGTGCATTTAGTATGAGTTGCCTATTTGACTTCATGAGATAAGTTGATGAACATGCGTTAGTATGCTTTTGAGAGTAATTGCATATTGGCTCCATGACATTGTGTTGATAATGATTTTAGTTGGAGAAGGTAATTCCTTCTATAAATATGTGAAATATTGAGTTTCATGCATAATGGGTTGTTAAATGTAGCTACTACTACCTAGTGTTGCATTGACTACGTTTTAGATAGAGTTGAAGTTTCCTCCTTCGAATTGTGCATTATTTTTTATGTTTTATGTTTTATCCATGATGGGCTGCTAGTCTTGAGTCTTTAATTCCATAAGGTGTCTAGATCGTCATTCAAGGATGAATGTTCCCAAGGGGGAGATAATGTAACATTCCAAAAACTAGTAGCCTAAACTAGAGACTAACGTAAGGTTAGAGTCGTAAATAACTCCCGATACTCAATGTATAGGTTTTTGGGCCTAAACATCAAGGTACGACCCCCCAAGGACCAACCAAGGGTCCTTGAGAAGGAACCTAAAACTGCCCAAAACCATCACCTCCCACGAAGGCCACCCACACTAAATGGATGGACCCACGCCCCTTAGGTGGGCAGCGTGGGTGAGGCCTCCTTGGAATCTGCCTAAGGCAGTAGCCACGGGCAGGACCCACGCCTCGTGGATAGGTCCACGCCACGTGGCTTGGCTCCGTAGGTTAAGCCCTCATTTTCAAGTTGCAGACCATGAACCACGGATTACCAGCACGGGTTGTGGTTCTACCCACGGTCCGTGGGTCGTGGAGTCGTGGGTCAAGGCTGGAAAATAATTTTTTTATTAAGTCTTGGGAATTAAGTCTAGGGGTGTTTTGGGGTTTTAATTAATATTAAATGACGTCGTTTTAAACTAAATTAGACTAACTATATAAGGTTCTTAAGTCCCTAAACTAAGCATCCAAATCATAATTTCCAAATTCACAAATCAAAAACCAACTTCCCCCAAAATCTTCTCTCTAGAACCCCAAGGAAGAAGAAGAAGAAAAATCAACCTAGGGTTTGAAGAGGGAGGTTTTTTCACTCAAATTCATTGGATTTATTCACTAAGGTATGGTAGTGCTTCATCCATGGATAGTTTTCATCCATGGAGTCCCTCCAAAACCCTTAATTTCAAAGCTAGAAATCCCAAAAGTTAGGGTTTGACTTCAATCTCATGGATTCCTTTCAAATTTGTTTTTAATTATTGAATTATGTTTAATTATGGTTAAATTGATGATTTTTTATGGTTTTATGTTGAATTCCCAAAGAATCCATGATTTCCCCTATTTTCTCAATTTGGATCTCAAAGTGTAGGTATTGATTGATGCAAGAAGAATATGATAGAATTATGCATCTAGTAATTGAATTACTTGAATATGTTATCATTCATGTCTAATGTAGTAATTCTAGATAAGTTGATTGAATGTGATCTATGGCCCTTGAAGGACAAAGCATGAGAATTATGCATGATATGAGGTTTATGAATATGCTTTTAGATCACTTTGAGAGTAAAGTGAATATGATCATGATCTAATTGTTGTGTTGATTGGATGATTATCCTCATGTACACACTTAAGTATGAATATGATATGATGAGAAAGGTTTGTCACATGTAGTGATTCTAAGGTTGGAAGACTAGTCTCACCTATTGAATCTATGAACTTTAGTATGAGTTCTATGGATTGAATGTCAAGACATTCTTCCGTAATTATGAACTTAAGTCAAGACTTAACATGAACTCAATGGGAATTATGCTTAGCACCGAGTGGATAGTAATATGAGATGGAAACCCTCACGTTAGTAGAGGTCTGGTTTCTAGGAACAATCTCTTGGGATGGAAGCCCTCACGTTAGTAGATGCTGGGTTTTCTAGTAACAATCCCCTTATCCCATAAACTATGTGCCCTCATAGGTCGTTAGATAGTGGATCCACCTAAGCTAAGAGTATGGTTCTACCTTAGGCAAGTAGGACAACCCCTTTTTGGTGTGGGGTAGACATTGGATTCCATGGTAAGCTCCCATGGTCTATGTCGGTTAAGGCTAATCTCCCTTTATGATAGTATGAACAAAAAGATGAGATATGAACTATAGCTTCTCAAGAAGCTTTACTTAGTATGAGTGGGATTGTGGAATCTTATTCATGCATTGCACAAGTATGCTTTGATGGTATTTATGGTATGTTCCTATTATGGTATAATGACATATGAGTTGTTTATGCTTATGACTTAGACCTTTTCATTATCTTCAAAATGATGCTTTAAACTAGTAAATGACATGCATTCTACTAAAATGTCCTTTTTAGCATGTTTTTAAGGATTTTGTGCATGACTATCATACTTAGTGCATATTTGTACCAACCCATATTTTCTACATTTTTCCCATAGTGTAGGTTTTGATTCTTAAGGCGGTTATCCTTTGGTTCAAGCTTGGATTCGACTATTCTCCTTGCTTGTGGTGAGTCCTCATGATTCGAGGACGAGACATTTCATTTTGAGTTTCTTTTTAGTACTTCCTATTTCCGGATTATGTTGTTGGGACTGTGACCCTATTTTGATTCATGAATTGTAATAGATGGCTAATTAAGACAAGTCTAGACTTCTGCTTTTCTTTTATAAAGACTTTTTGGACTTAAATGTGTATTTACTCTTATTGTTCTACTACTTTATGTTATGGTATGCTAAGTGGCTTAAGTGGTGCCTTTCAGGGTTCTATGTGCCTTGTTACGTCTAGGGGGTACCCTTGGGTCGTGACAACAACTTCCATAAAAATCAGCCCAACCTAACAGTTCACAATTTACATAGCACATAGTTCAACCACATCACTTCAACAATACAAATCAACAACACATAAGATCAGGTTCACAAATCACAAGTTTCACAGAAAGGCACTCACAAGTTCACAAATGGAAAAGATAAGCAATACAATGAAATGCAATGTCAAGTATAGTGATGCATGTCTGACCTAACTATACACACCCACAGTCTCTCATTCTGGGATCCATGGGGGACATATTTGTCCATGTATCCATCGCGGCGTGTGACACCCCCCTCGAATATTAGTATTTATCGCGGCGCGCGACACGTCCCTAGAAATGATACATTCTCCTTAATTCACATAACACTTATCAAAACCATGTCTCATAACCAATGCAAATGACATGTTCACACAAATAATGAGGAGATGATCATTTTTATAAGAATGGACCATTCACAACAACACAATTGTGATACAACATAAAAAATGAATCAATAAGCCTTTCAAAACTACTCTCAACACATCACACACCAATAATTAATCACATTGCCTTTTACTACCACTTTTTCACACATTAGAATTATTCAATATGGACAATTCAATCCATCACCAAGTCTCATTACTCTCAAACACATATTACAAGGAAATACACGATTCTATACACTTAACAAGGGTTTAGAAATCCACTTGCCTCAATTAATCAACAATTCACTCCGGGACTTGAGCCTTCTCTTTTCGTTGAGCTTCCAAATCAATGCAATCTATTCAAATACATGATCACAATAAGATTTTAGAACTAACAACACCCATATTGCTATAGTCTTATCCTAGACCCAAAGACTCACCCAAATCTATAATCAAGTTTCAAATGTCAATTCTCTTATTTCCAAATTTCAAGTCTAGGGTTTAGTTCCAAGTTCTCCAATATCATAAATCTAATAGTATTCACATAATATAACACACATAATATGTAATTACCAATCTCAATATGTCAAAACTTGAATCATAATGTGATGAACATAAGAATTCCAAAAAAAATCCAAACTAATATATAATTTGTAACCTAAGTGAAATCTAACCTAAATTTACATCCATGTTGTATACCATTAATAATGATTAATTGCCAATTCATGGACAATAATTGGCTACTTAATTCTTGATCCCCTAACTCCAAAATTGCACTACAATTCTTTCATTTAAGTTGCAAATTACATTAATCAAATACTAATTGCACTAATTTAGTAAATGTCTTCCCATTCGTTAAGGAATAAAAAGATTCCATATTGTGGAACGGTTAAACAAAACTTCCGTAGGAAATATGATTACTTATTATTACCATTCATTTATTAACCACCAAAAAATTTGTCCCTTTAGATCCAAAAGGTCACGACAATTCCAATAAACCTACTAGCCACTAACTTTATTTTCCAACCCAAGATTTCTATCATATAATTATACTCTTATATGGAGTAATTAATGTAGGCATATATAAAAATGGAAGGTTGGGGGAAATTTACTTACCTGCAATTCTTCGTGCCCTTTTGTTCTGTAACCGACACACTTTGCTTTCTAAATGATAAAGTATAAAAGTGATAAACCCTACTACTTATTTTAATATATATGAGTTAAATAGTTTAGGGTCTTAAATAACTTATCACTTTAGCCCCTTAACTATCGATTAAGTCAATTATCTACAATTACCCATTAATTAATTAACTCTAGTTAAACGAATAGTTCAAAATTCCCAAAAATAACCTACCGAGTCAGTACATTATCTACCACTAAAAACCATGTTCGTCCTCAAACATAAAGTAAAAGAAAGTACCCGAAGCTTCGAAAAGCTGAGGATATCTGGCACGCATGTCAAACTCCGCCTCCCAAGTTGCCTCTCTCATTGAATGGAGCTTCCACTGCACCTTCACTGAAGCAATCTCCTTGGTCATAAGCTTTCAAACCCGCCTATCCAACATAGCGATAGGCTCCTCCTCAAATGTCAAGTCTGAACCCAACTCCACAGAATCGAGTGAAAGCACATGAGATTCATCCGGAATATACTTCCAAAGCATAGAGACTTGGAAAACAGGATGGACTGCCAACAAACCAGGTAGTAAGGCCAACTTATAGGCCACCTCTCCCACTCGGCTCAAAATCTCAAAAGGTCCAATAAATCTAGGGCTAAGCTTGCCCTTCTTTCTGAACCACATCACACCCTTCATGGGTGACACTCTAAGCCAATCACGATCGCCCTCCATAAACTCTAAGGCTCTAACTCTCCGGTCTGCATAACTCTTCTGTCGACTCTAGGCTGTCAATAGTCTATACTGAATCATACAGACTTGCTCCATAACATCTCTAAGCAAGTTTGTATCCAAAGAGTCCAGCTCGGCTGAATCAAACCAACCAATCAGAAATCTACACCGTCTTCCTTACAACGCCTCAAATGGGGCCATCTAAATACTAGAGTGATAACTGTTATTGTAGGCAAACTCTGCTAAGGGCAAATGTCGATCCCATCTAGCATTAAAATCGATCACACATGCTCGGAGCATGTCCTCCAACACCTGAATCGTCCGCTCGGACTGACCATCTGTCTAAGGGTGAAAAGCTATACTCATATCTAACTAAGTACCAAACCATATTGTAATGCCTTCCAGAAATGGGAAGTGAACAATGAACCTCGATCAGATACAATAGAAATTGGAACTCCGTGTAGTCACACAATATGACTGATATAAAGCTCAGCTAATTTATTCGTTGTATACTTCACCCGAACCAGAATGAAATAGGCAGACTTGGTCAGCCTGTCAACAACAATCCAAATGGAGTCATAACCACCCATTGTGGTAGGCAAACCCGTAACAAAATCCATAGTGATCCGCTCCCACTTCCAAGTAGCAAAAGGCATCCTCTGAGATACACCCCCGGACAGCTTGTGCTCACACTTAACCTGTTGACAAGTCAAACACCTAGAAACAAAGTCTGCAATATCCCTCTTCATGCCACACCACCAGTAATGCTGACTCAAATCATGATACATCTTCAGCTCTCCCGGATGATGGAATATCGAGAACAATGGGCCTCCTCAAGAATCATTTTAATCATTTTTTCCCTCTCAACACTTTTTCTCGAATGAGACATATCTTCTCATCATCAAATTGGTGCTCACGGATTTGCTAGACTAAAGAAGATCGAGCCTTATAAAATCAATCATACCATCACTCTCCTTCGAAATCTGCAACTGGACAAGACTATTAGCTAACATATGAACATCTCTAACCAACGGTCTCTTCTCAATACTAAGCACGGCAAGACTCCCTATTTTAAGAGTCTTCATACTCAAAGCATCGGCCACCACATTGGCCTTCTCCGGATTGTATAGAATGGTCACATCATAGTCCTTCAACACCTCAAGCTATCTCCGCTGCCTCAAGTTCAAATCCCTCTGACTGAAGATGTATTGAAGCCACCGATGATCAGTGAAGATTTCACAATGCACCCCATACAAATAATAACGCCATAACTTAAGTACAAATACCACAGCCGCCAACTCCAAATTGTGAGTAAGGTATTTGATCTCACGAGACTTCAACTGCCTAGAAACATAAGCAATCACTTTCCCCTTCTACATCAATACACCACCTAATCCGACTCCTGAAACATCACAATACACAGTAAATTCTATACCTTTCTCAAGTAGAGTCAATATAGGAGCCAAAGTCTTGGATTTTGAAAGCTCTTCGCAAACTTATCAAACCACTGAAAACCCACACCTTGTCGAGTCAATCTAGTCAATGGAGCTGTAATAGTAGAGAAACTCTGCACAAATCGTCGGTAATAGCCTGCCAATCCCATAAAACTCCAAATCTCGGTAGGAGAAGTAGGTCGCGTCCATCCTCTAACTGCCTCAATCTTGGCCGGATCTACTCTAAAACCCTCCTTGGACATTAAGTGTCCCAAGAATACCACGGAATTAAGACAGAACTCACACTTTGAGAACTTGGCATACAACTTCTCTTCCCTCAACCTCTGATGTACAATCCTCAAGCGTCCGACATGGTCCTCCTCAGTCCTGGAGTAAACCAAAATATCATCGATGAAGACAAGCACAAAAGAATCAAGGTATGGTTGAAATACCCTATTCATCAACTCCATGAATGTTGCAGGGGCGTTAGTCAACCCAAAGGACATCACTAGGAATTCGAAGTGCCCATACCGAGTTTGAAAAGTTGTCTTAGGGATATTTGATGCCCTAATCTTTAACTGATGATGCCCGAACCTTAAATCAATCTTAGAGAACAACGATGCTCCCTGTAGCTGATCAAATAAGTCATCAATATGCGGAAGAAGATATTTACTCTTCACTGTTACCTTGTTCAACTGTGAGTAATCAATGTACATCTTCATAGTCCCATCCTTCTTTTTCATAAACAACACAAGGGCACCCCAAGGTGACACACTAAGGTGAATAAACATCTTACTCAATAAATCCTGCAACTGCTCCTTCAACTCTTTCAACTCTGTTGGAGCCATATGCTAGGGAGGAATAGAAATGGGATTAGTGCCCGGCTCCAAATCAATAGCAAAATCAATATCCTTATCGGGAGGAACACCTGGAAGATTAGAAGGAAATACATTGAGAAACTCCTAAACCACGGGAACAGAATCCATGAGAGGTGGTTCAACACTAGTGTACCGAATAAAAGCTAAGTAAGACAAACGCCCTCTCTCTACCAATCTCTGACCACATATGAAGGAGATGACCTTGCTAGGATAAGAGTCACTAGTACCATTTCACTCAACCCTCGGAACACCAGGAATTGCTAAAGTCATAGTCTTAGCATTACAATCAAGAATAACATGATAAGGAGAAAGCAAATTCATACCCAAGATAACATTAAAGTCTAGCATCCCAGAATGATTAAGTCTACCCAAGTGTCATACCCCGCCAAAGAAACAAGACAGGATCGATACACTCGATCCACCACTAAGGGCTCACCTACGGGTGTAGAAAAACGAATAGGTACAAGCATGCTATCACACATCATATCAAATTCAGCAGCAAATATGTAGACACATAAGAGAATGTAGACCCCAGATAAAAAAATGCAGACGCAGATCGATGAGATACTGGGAGGATACCTGTAATAACAACATCAGAAGTCTCTGCCTCGAGTCTCCCCGAGAAATCATAGCAGTGGCCCCCTTTACCACCTCCAGCCTGGGTGGTACCTCTACCCCCACTTTACTGAACTACAGTACCGCAACTAGAAGCTCTACTGCCTCTACCTTACTGAACTCTGCCTTGACCTCTATCTTGTGGTACTGGTGGTCTAGTATGAAATGAAGAATTAGGTTGGGTTCCTCCACGACCCCTATGGGAAGTGCATTGTCGCATCAGGTGATCGGGATCTCCACAACTAAAGCAAAACCTCTGACTCGGGAACTGTTGTGCGGATCCTGAAAACCCACTATAATTGCCTCACCCTGTAGGGCGTTGATGTGAACAGTATGAGCCCTGACCCGTGCTATAAGAACCTCAAGGTATCTGACCATATTCGGATGTGGGCATAGATGCATGAATGGTCCCTGATGCTAAAATGAACCACCCCCTTTGTGTGATCCCTTGCCTCCTGATGAGGCACCATGAAACTGACATGATGTACAAGCCCTCTTAGGGTCCCCAAACTCCTCTCTCTCCATTAATTCTACCTTCTTGGCGACGCTCACAATGGACTGAAAGGAAGCCCCTTCTCGAGATGCCCTAAACACATCCGATCTGAAAGAGAAAGTCAACCCCTAACTGCTGGTGCAAGATCATTCCCAACCACGGGGGCCACTGGTGGCTGCCCCACCGCATCCTGAATAACTGAAGCTTCCTGTTGCTCTTGGGTCTAAGCCCTTTTTCTAGTCTGAGAGTCATGTGGTGTGGCGGTTGCACCACCACTCTGAGTAAAGCTCTCAAGCACACTTAACACCCTCAATAATGTATCCTGAAGCAAAGGTGTGGTTGCAAGTGGTCCTTTTTGTCATCAATCGAGGCTCTGGAAAGACCTCTCTAGCATGGCCCTTCATTGGTGATGCTCCACGGGCACAACCTCTAGCTAGTGTCGTTCCACGAGCATGACCTCTAGCTCGGGATCTACCCCTACCCCTAGTTGGGGCCTCAATAACTGACTCGGTAAGTGCTTCCCCTCTACCACCAGTAGCTCTAGTCCTCGTCATCTGTCAAAAGAATATACAATAGCTCAGTACTAGGGAAGGTAACGAGGCACGATGAGAAAAATGAACAAAAGGAAGTTCCCTAATAGTCTTCATAGCCTCTTAGAGATAAGTACAGACATCTTCGTACCGATCCTTAAGACTCTACGTAAACTCGGCTTATATAAATGTGCGACCTATGAACCTGGGCTCTGATACCATTTTGTCACAACCCAAAAAATGGATGTGATGGCACTGGTCAAGTCATCCTACAAACCAACCATTTCGATAAAGTGCGGAAATAAAATAAAAATAAAAGTTTAATAACAATTACTAATACGGATAACAAGCCAACTTAACTAAATCGCCAAAACCTATTTGTCACGTGCTCAAGCCTCTAATGTAAATACTATAATTGAAAGAAAATAAGCAAGTCTCAAATGACGTTGTCTCTCAAGTAAAACAAAATCATAACTAGGAGAAAGAAGGTTCACTGAGAAGACGAACAACAACCTCAAAAATCTCCACAGGAAGCCTCGAAAAAGAAGAGAGTAGAAGGTATCACGAAGATTCTGGCTCGTAACATACAAACAATTGTAGAAGCAAGGGGTGAGTACCAAACAAACACGGTACTCAGCAATTAAACTTCTAAACAAGCTAAGGGAATAGAATACGACTACTTTTTACACCCCAACCGAACCTCCATAACTACAACCTACATAAAAATCAGCCCAACCTAACAGTTCACAATTTACATAGCTCATAGTTCAACCACATCACTTCAACAATACAAATCAACAACACATAAGAGCAGGTTCACAAAATCACAAGTTTCACAGAAAGGCACTCACAAGTTCACAAATGGTAAAGATAAGCAACGCATTGAAATGCAATGCCAAGTATACTGATGCATGTCTGACCTAACGATACACACCCGCGGTCTCTCAGTCCGGGACCCATGGGGGAGATATATGTCCATGCATCCGTTGTGGCGTACGACACGACCCTCGATAATAAAATTCATTGCAGCGTCCAACACGTCCCTTGATAATAGAATTCATCACGGCGTGCGACACGTCCCTCAAATTTTAGTATCCATCGCGGCACACGACACATCCCTCGAAATGATACATCCTCCTCAATTCACATAACACTTATCAAAACCATGTCTTAGAACCAATGCAAATGACATGTTCACACAAATAATGAGGAGATGATCATTTTCATAACAATGAACCATTCACAACAACACAATCATGATACAACATGAAAAATGAATCAATAAGCCTTTCAAAACTATTCTTACACACCAATAATTAATCACATTGCCTTTTATTTCAACTTTTTCACACATTTAAATTATTCAATATGGACAAATCAACTCATCACCAAGTCTCATTACTCTCAAATAAATATTACAAGGAGCTACACGATTTTATACACTTAACAAGAATTTAGAAATCTACTTGCCTCAATTAATCAACAATTCACTCTGGGACTTAAGCCTTCTCTTTTCGTTGAGCTTCCAAATCAATGCAATCTATTCAAATATATGATCACAATACAATTTTAGAACTAACAACACCCATCTTGCTATTGGCTTAGCCTAGAACCAAAAACTCACTCAAATCTATAATCAAGTTTAACATGTCAATTCTCTTATTTCCAAATTTCAAGTCTAGGGTTAAGTTCCAAGTTCTCCAATATCATAAATCTAATAATATTCACATAATATAACACACAAAATATTTAATTACATATCTCAATATGTCAAAACTTGAATCATAATGTGATGAACAGAAGAATTCCAAAAGAAATCCAAACTAATACATAATTAGTAACCTAAGCAAATGTAACCCATATTTACATCCATGTTATCTACCATTAATAATGATTAATTGCCAATTCATGGCCAATAATTGGCTACTCAAATCCTGATCCCCCTATCTCCAAAAGTGCACTACATATTCTTTAATATAAGTTGCAAATTACATCCTTTCAACCCAATTGCATAAATATCATAAGATGCCAACTCCATTCCACTATATATATATAATCAAATATTAATTGCACTAATTTAGTAAATGTCTTCCCATTGGTTTAGGAATAACAAGATTCCATGTTGTAGAACTTAAACAAAAATTCTGTAGGAAACAAGATTACTTATGATTACCATTCATTTATTAACCACCAATTTTTTTGTCCCTTTAGATCCAAAAGGTCACGGCAATGGCAGCTAGGGCTGGGCATTCGGTTATTCGGTTCGGTTTTGGTTTTTTTTTTTGGTTTTTTTGGTTTTCGATTCTTGTACAACGTGTACCGAACACCGAACCAAATTATTTCGGTTCGGTTCGGTTTATGTTATTTCGGTTCGATTTTTTTTAGTTTGTTTTTTTTGTTATGGACCTGCTTAGTGGGCCTTTAAAATTATACAATTTTTTTGTTTGATTTTTCAATCTAATGGGCTAAAAATAGTTACATTGCTATGTCATATCAGCTGCAATATTCTGTAAAACACCCTATAGTTGAAAGCTGAAACATGTACATTTCACACTTGTACCATTGCCACTATAAACGACATATTATTACATATATATGTACCACTGCTGTTATAAACTAATGCAAGCTGTAAAATGCAAGTTATCCCTAAAGAAATATACTTGTAGTTGTATAATGCAAGTTGTCCCTAAATTAATTGGACATTTATTTTAACTAACAACAAAAAGATCACCTCAAAAGTCAAAATTGTCATACTGCCAAAGTTTTTAATTAACAAAAGTGCATTGTACTAACAAGCAACAATTTAACAAGTGATAAAACTTCACTACACTTCACAAATACAATGATCAATTGATCATGCCATTACACCACAACATAATAATAATTTAACAAGTAACAATAATGCACCAATGTAGTTTCTTTCATGAGACCACTTTCAAGTTTCAAGTGCCAACAATAACAAACAACAATAATGAGCAACAAACAATGTAGTTTCTTGCCTTCTTCCATGAGATCACTTTCAAATGCCAACAATAACAAATAACAAAAAATGAGCAACAATGTAGTTTCTTGACTTTCTTCCATGAGACCACTTTCAAGTCTCAAGTGCCAACAAAAATACTAACAAAACTTAGTACTTTACGTCTTTCTTCATTGTCTTGACTCTTTGACCTTTTAAGATAAAATCAAATGTTAGAATACTACTTTTAAGATTAAAAAAATGATATGATTAAAATAAATGATGTATTGAACTCACCACTATTATATACTTGTGACTTGCAAGTCAATCATAGATCAACAATGGAAGAGTTTCTTCAACTATTTGCCATCTCTATAGATAAGAAAATCAAATATGTCATACCACACAATAAATATTTTATTTTTCTAAAACAAATAAAAAGTCTTACCAAGTTCAATTTTTTCAAGAAACTCCAAACTTTCTTCAACACAAATAGGCTTAGTTTCTTGTCTAAGCCAATCTTGGACACAAATAAGGCATTGCACACATTTGGAAGTCAATGAACTTTTAAAGGGATCAAGAATACGACCACCGTTGCTAAATGCACATTCCGATGCCACACTCGACATAGGAATAACCAATACATCTCGAGCCAACTGTGAAAGTACAGGAAATCTAGGAGAATTAACTTTTCACCAAATCAAAATATCAAAATCCTCAGATTCAGGCTCTTGGTCTTCAAGAAGATATCTATCCAACAACTCAGATTTAACACCTAAACTTCCAGAATCTTCCTTTTGTTTCTTCATGTAAAACTTAGTTCTCAAAGAATTTGTTTTCACATTTTGACAAAGAACAAAAGTAGATGAATCAGATAAGTCAGATGAAGATGATTGATTTTTAGAACCTTTTGCATACTTACTTACATAGATTGCAAATAATTTTTTCAAGCAAGCTTCTACTTCATTATTCACTATCTTTCCCTTATCTTCCCCAAGTAATTCTTCAAGAGCAAATCTAACATACACAAACTTATTGCTAGGATCCAAAACAGAAGAAATAAAAAGCATTTTGTTCATCTTCTCAGGAGTACCCCAATATTTCTTGAACTTTTCTTTCATCCCCGAAGCCATTTTACTCAAATCAACTTCATCACTTGCCATACATGCTTTCAAATATGCATCAAGCTCACATATATCCGCAAAATGAACATTACAAGTAACATACCGTGAACCTGAACGAGCTCATAAAATTTTTCAAGAAATTTTGTGACATTCCTCACATTAGTCCAATCCTCATTTTGAATTGAACCTGCAATACTTCCATCTTCACAAATATCAGTAGCAAGAAAAGAATTAAAATTACCATCATAAAGAATTATTAAAGATCAAACCTTTTAAAAGCTTTCTTAAACTTTTTTGCCGTGTCGAACATCAAATATGTGGAATTCCACCTAGTAGGCACATCTAAAGACAACATTTTATCACTTTCTATCTTTTGCATTTCAACACATTTCAAGAAGTTTCTTGTCCGTATAGAAGATGATCTAACATATTTCACCATTTGTCTCACCCGTTTGATGGAAGGACCAATTTCTTTCAAACCATCTTGCACAATTAAATTAAATATGTGAGCCATACATCTCACATAAAGATGCTTACCATCCATCATATTAGTTCCCCACATATCTAATTTTTTGGACAACTCTAAAACCGCCACATCATTTGAAGAGGTATTATCAACCGTAACAGTAAAGACATTGTCCAAATTCCAATCAAGTAAACAATTACTAATACACTCAGCCAAATGCTCACCTTTATGACTAGTGATAGGACAAAAATTCAATATTCTTTTATGAAGCACCCAGTCCCTATCAATAAAATGAGCAGTCAAACACATATAATTGATTCTTTGCACCGAAGTCCATGTGTCTGTTGTGAGACAAATTCTTGGTTGTATTTCTCTAAAAGACTTTTTCAAATCTATTCTCAATTCACCATAAACTTCATAAGAATCCCTTGTTATGGTTCTACGAGAAGGAATCTGAAACAAAGGTTGGACTTTACTCATAAACTTCTTAAAGCCTTCTTTTTCAACAAAACTAAAAGGTAGTTCATCCAAAATTATCATCTCAACTAAAGCTCTCCTAGCTACCTCTTGCTCAAACTTCCAAGTCTCTATCGAAGAACTGTTACTTTGAATATTTAACAATTTTTGAATAGCAGGTGCAACAGGCGGGGAGTTATACACTTTACATCGGCTAGTCAAATATTATCTCAGTCCACTTGTTCCATTTCTAGTTGTATTAGCAGCATAGTATTGTTTACAATATAAACACTTTGCTTTAACTAATATATCATTTTCAAATATTTTTTCAAAGTGTTGCCAAATAGTAGATCTAGGATCCATTTTTTTTGTTTCTCCTGTGCCAATTGACGCATCATTGCTATTAGTAGGTGTATTATTCGTAGAACCAACCATACTTATTCGACTTTGATCAGCCACACCCACATTTAATTGATTTTGTTCAGCCATCTATATAAAAAAAAATATTTCACAATGAATTCACAAACTAACTAAGTAACTAGTAACAACTAACAAAAGCAAAAATCAAAAAGAAAAATGAATGGAAGAAGAAATATTCATTTTGAATATTTGCAACTTAAAATGAAAGAAGAAATATTGACAATACCTGATGGTGGTCGCCGCCTCGCCGGTTGCTGGTGGTCGCCGGCTGCTGCGTGATGCTGGTCGGCGGTTACTGGCTTGTTGTCGGTCATCGAAAGACGTGCAAAGAACAGTGGAATCAAAAAGTGTGGCTGCCCTGCTATTCTGCTAAGTGCTAAGTGCTAAGAGAATAGAAAAGTAAAAGGTAATGTTTGACCAATTGACCTAATTGATTTTTGCTTATTTATTATTTGTTATTAATAAAATATTAATAATATTATAAATATAATATAATATATTTCAGAAAACCAAAATATCGAATAGTACAAAATCAAATATCGAAATACTGAAAAATACGAAAATATATACCGAACCGAAAACCGAAATACCGAAATACCGAAATAATTAAGTTCGGTTTGGTCGGTGTTTATGCCTACCCCTAATTCCAACAAACCTACCAGCCACTAACTTTATTTTCCAACCCAAGATTTTTATCATATAATAATACTCTTTGATGGAGTAATTAATGTAGGCATATACAAAAATGGAAGACCGGGGGAAATTTGCTTACCTGCAATTCTTCGTGCCCTTTTGTTTTGTAACCGATGCCCTTTTCTTTCTAAATGATTAAGTATAAAAGTGATAAACCCTACTACTTATTTTAATATATATGGGTCAAATAGTATAGGGTCTTAAATAACTTATCACTTTAGCCTCTTAACTATCGATTAAGTCAATCATCTATAATTACCCATCAATTAATTAACTCAAGTTAAACGAATAGTTCAAAATTCTCAAAAATAACCTATCGGGTCATTACAACGAGGGGCTAATTTTTGTTTACCTGGGGCTAAGTTATGAACAAAACATGTGCTCCCAAAGACACGAGGGTGATAGAGTATAGATGTTAGTGAGGAAATAGTATGGAATGTGGAACCTGATTTTGAATAGAAGATGATGACATTCTATTAATTAAATAACAAGATGCAAGGACTGCATCACCTTAAAAACGCAGCGGAACATGGGATTCAATGAGGAGAGTGCGATCTGTCTCAATGAGATGCCTATTCTTCCTTTCTGCTACACAATTCTATTAAGGGGTATATAGACAAGATGTTTGGTGAATAATTCCTTGGTGAGTCGTAAATTCCTGAAACTGAGAGGATAAGTATTTTAAGGCATTATCACTACGAAAAGTATGAATAGAAACACCAAACTAATTTTGTATCTCAACAAAGAAACTTTTGGATATAAAAAATAACTCAGAACGATCTTTCATTAAGAAAACCCAAGTACATCTTGAATTCGCTCGGATGGTAAGCACCCCTCACTTCCAACCCGAAGGTTGCGAGTTTGAGTCACCAAAGGAGCAAAAGTGGGAGCTCCTAGGGAGGGGTTTAATTTTTTTTAAAAAAAAATCATCAATGAAATTAACAAAATAACGAAAACCTAAGGGTGAACTGACTCTACTAGGACCCCAAATATCATAATCGACTAATGAAAAAATAGACTTTGAACGACCCTCAGTACTACGGGAAAATGTAGCACGAATGCGTTTGCCAAGTTGACACGACTCACAATCTAATGAGGATAAACTAGACAAACTAGGCACCATCTTCTGTAGTTTGGATAGACTCGAATGTCCCAAACGTTTGTGAATTAGGGCTGGAGGATCTGTAACGGAGCATGCCATGAAGGAATTTGAAGAGGTAAGATAATAAAGGCCTGTGATTTATGTCCTGTGCCAATCAGTTATCCCGTACTGCAGTCCTAAGAAAAGAATCATCAAAAAAAGTTATGCCACAATGTAAGGCACACGTCAAGCGACTAACAAATGCTAGATTAAAAGGAGAACCAGAGACATAAATAACAGTCTAGAGGGACAGAAGAGAGTGGTTTGGCTTTTCTAACCCCTTTTTGGTTTTGTTTGGATCCTATTGGCTAAAGTAATACCAGGAAGAGATTGTGAATAAACAATATCAGACATAAGTGATTTGTTACCAGAAATATGATCAGAAGCGCCTGAGTCCATAACCCATGATCCAAGAGTACTAGACTGTGAAACACAAGCAAAAGAATTACCCCTAACATGAACATTAAACTAAGTAACTGAGGCTACTTGTGGAGACATTTTCTTACTTGCTCGATATTGAAGGAACTCATCATATTCTGCCTGAGCAATATGAACATTATTGGGTTATTGATCAGGCTGAGCAACAAATGCTATTTATGGAGATGTTTGTCACGGGCATATTTTTCGAGGGCTCGTGGGACAGCAAATGAAGGCTTGTACAGCTCTTCGGATGCTCAGTCCTAACACAAACAAGCACTCAAACGTGCACCAGCAATTCGTCTAAACCAGTCCACTAAAACTACCAACTAGAAAGCAATAAAAGGAAGCAAGCTTTGGGAGGCAAGTGCCAATTTTCTTGATATTTTTCTAAGTGTTCTACATACAAATGAACCACTACAATATATGTCTAAAAGCTGAAAACAAAGCTAAAAACGTTGGGGACAAGTTCCCCAAAATAAAGGACTACAAGCTTGTCTTTACAAAGTCAAAGGTATGGTGGGACAAGGTGGAGTGTTCCTTAAATTAAGGCAGTCTTGTCCCTGCGGCTGGGGCCCCTTTTGGCTGAAAGTCTTGGCTGCTACCTGCTTCTCCCAAGGTCTCCAAGTCACCTCTGAAAGCTGGAAAATAATCGATGCGCGGTTTGAGACCCGCTGCAGCGCAACTCGAATCTGCATCGCCCCCGGAGCGGCTGGAATTTAATGTAGCTCCTTGCGGGGCGGTACACGCTCCCCCATCTGATTTGGCAACGACCGCGGCGCCACACACCTGCAAATAAGAATGGACTTTGTCGCGGAATTACCACAAGCCCTCGTACTTCTCCCATGTTGCCTCCTCCAGTGCAGTCCATTTCCAATGGACAAGGAACTGCGAGCTCGAATTGTTCCAGCCCTTACCGCGAACCAGCTGGTGATCAATGATTGCCTCGATCTGTTTGTCCATGGCTGGTGGAGTGATGAATATTTGAGCTCTACCGGCCTGCCCCCGGCCCTCGTCTTTCACGTCTTCGAAATACGGTTTCAATTGACTCGCATGAAAGACTGGATGTATCTTCAAGTGATGAGGCATGTCAACCCGATACGAGATTTTGCTAGCCTTAGCAGTAATCTCGAAAGGACTTTCATAGCGACGAATCAGACTTTGACTCACCCCACGCAGCGACTTGAATTGCCTAGGGTTCAATTTCACCATAACTCGATCCCCAATTCGATAGTCGACTGGCCGTCGCTTTCGATCAACAAACTTCTTCATCTTCTGGGCTGCCTTGTCAAGATAAGATCGTGCAAGATCGACTTGTTCCTCCCAGGCTTTCGCCATGTGATAGGCACCCGGACTCTTCAAACCGGCATAGACGGGCAGGGATTGTGGCGTGTTGGGCTGCTGCCCAGTAGCCAACTCGAATGGACTTCTTGCCGTCGCCTCACTCCGCTGCAAATTATAGGAGAACTGAGCAGTGTCTAGCAATTTTTCCCAGTCCTTCTGATTGGCACTAACATAGTGCCGCAAATAGCACTCCAAGAGTGCGTTGATCCACTCCGTCTGTCCATCCGTTTGGGGATGAAAGCTGGTCAAAAAATGCAACTCCGACCCAAGTAAGTTGAATAACTCCCTCCAAAACGCACCAGTGAATCGAGGATCTCAATCACTAATAATGTGCTTGGGTATACCCCAATGTTTCACGACATCTCACAAGAATATACGGGCTGCTTCTTTGGCTTTGCAGCTGGCTGTCGTGGCAGTAAAGGTTGCATATTATGAGAAGCGATCAACAACAACCACGATGGTCCCGAATTCCTCTGAATTCGGCAAGCAAGTGATGAAATCCATGGTGACGCTGTCCCATGGTTTCTCAGCAATAGGCAGTGGCTCAAGTAGCCCACCCGGCGCCTTCGTTTCAACTTTGTCTTGTTGACAAACGAGGCAAGTATGCACATAGACCTCAATGTCATCCCGCATTCGAGGCCAATAATAAGAAGACTCCAGCAGCGCCAACGTTCTCTTCTGTCCTGAATGACCAGCCCACATTGTATCATGACCCTCCTTGATCAAAGTACGCCAAAGACTAGCCCATTTCGGCACGTACACACGTCTGCCTGTGGTGTACAGCAAGCCATACTCTTCCCAAAACTTCTTTGTCTTGCCTTGTTGGGCCAAAACGAGAAGTTGTTTTGCCACGGGATCATCCTGCATACCCTTCTTAATATCATCAATAACGTTGCTGCATGTCGAACTAATAATCGCAGCAAGGGCAGCCTTGCGACTAAGCGCGTCGGCTACAACATTAGCCTTCCCCGGCTTGTACTCCAACGTGAAATTAAATTCAGCCAAGAAGTCTTGCCAACGGGCCTGCTTGGCAGTAAGCTTCTTTTGGGACTGAAAGTAAGTTGTCGCGACGTTGTCCGTCTTAACAACAAAGTGAGCACCCAATACATAATGACGCCAAGTCCGTAAGCAATGGACCACAGCCGTCATCTCCCTTTCATGGGCAGAATAGCGTCGCTCCGCGTCATTCAACTTCCTACTTTCAAACGCTATCGGGTGGCCCTCTTGCATTAGGACACCACCAATAGCAAAGTCAGATGCATCGGTATGAATTTCGAACGCCTTGGTGAAATCTGGCAGCGCCAAGACCGGCTCATCGGTAATGGCTGCTTTCAGATTTTCAAAGGCAGTTTGACACAAAGCAGTCCTGTAACATCCGACAATTTAAAATGAATATGAAGAATCTTGAAATTGGAAGTAGTCATTTTTGGAAAAAAATTCAGAATCTGGAAATTCGGCCAAGTGTGGAAATCAGTGAGTTTTTGGCCAACTTTGAGCAGTCATAACTCCTAGCTCAGGATGATCCAGGAGTAGTTCCAGTTATGTTTGGAAAGCCCTTGGAACGATCTTTCCAACGCCACTGAGTTTGCTCGATTCTGAGTTCGTATGAGCGAGTTATGCCCTTTGAAAGTTGGGCAGTTGGCAGGGAGTCCGTCCGGAAATTTAAGGGCATTTTGGTCTTTTCACAAATCATTTCTTTTGAGGTTATATTGTTGTGTTAGGTTGATTGTGGATCATTTTTGTTCCATTTTAAAAGAGTAAGAGTTAGGGTTCTTGAGTGAAGAAGAGAAGAAGAGAGAAAGAAGAGAAGAAGAAGTGGGAGCTAGGGTTGTGGATGCAAGACGTTTTCTTCATCAAATTTCTTGGGGAATCTTAGTAAAGGTATGGGAGTTCTTTATCTAGGGCAAGCTATCACCCTAGAGCCAATTTCAAATGGTTTTCAACTTTTCCAAAGTTTGTGAAAAAACCTAATTTTTACTCAAACTCATGGGTTCTTGCATGAAACGATTTCAAATGATAAGTTATGATATTATTGATGTTTATTTGATGTTTTAAGATGAAAAACTCCATGAATCCTTGTATTCTACAAAACCCCAAAATGTGTTTATGAAGTGGGTCTATTTCTATAAATTCAAAGTTGATGGAATTATGTGTAAAGTGAATTGTATTGATATCTCTTGTGTTGTTTAATGTTTATTCATGATTAATTGTTGATAATGGGTGAATTAAGGGTGGTAAGCCTTATGAGTGAAGTATTGGTGATTGCTTGGATTTTTGGTGATTTTGGCTATGGCTTTGAATTATGGTAAGAAAGCTTGAACTCTCTTTATTGAATTCATTGTTGTTGGTAGGTTGAATCCACCTTTGGTGGAAGTGTTATATCTTGTTCTTGTGTGGTATTATTATGAATTGTAGCCATGAAGGCATTGGGGAAGTTGTTGCATAATGTTGGAATATTGTATTATTGTGAATTGAGGCCATAAAGGGCATTATATGAGTGTTATTGTATTGTTATATTATTATATATGAATGAGGCTATATGTAAAGTCCTATATGAAGCTATATGTAAAGTTTTATGTGAAGCTATATGTGAAGGTATGATGTGAATGAGTTTTATATGAAGTTATATGTGAAGGTATGATGTGAATGAGTTTTATGTGATCTTGTGATGATCCTATGTAAAGTGGATAGCATTGTGAGTTAAAGTATGATTTCTCATGATGTATATATGAAATGATGTTGGATTATGAAGTATCCTTAAATGAAAATGTTGTGACTTGGTTGGTAGACTAAAGTGTCCCTCCTTGTTACTTAAAGTCTTGAATGCATGAATGCGTGAAATGGGCAGAACTAAGAAATGGTGCCCTTTCTATAAATGCTAAAAGAGGAATTCTAGGCCAAGACTTGAATTGGCAAAACTAAGAAATGGTGCCCTTTCATAAGTCTAGCTTTCCTAAGTAAATGTAAAACCATGAAATCGGTAGACCTAATGGTGGTAGCCCTTTTTCATGTGTGAAATGATGAACCTTGGACCGGCAGGCTTAAGGCACCCTTAATGAAAAAAAAACGGTAGGCCTAAGGCACCCTTCTAGGGGGATTTAATGAGCTATCCTTATGAACCTTGATTGGCCATGACTAAGAAATGGGGCCTTTCTTGGGAAGAGGTACTATGAGTTGGTTGAACTAGAAAAGGAACCTTCTCTAAGTACATATGTGATTGAATACTCTATTGAAAACAAGGCTAGCACCGAGTGGATGTGGTTAGGAAGGTGGCCTAGTTGAGTATGAGATTAGGCACAATGAACTTCCTTGGACATTCCCTAAACCATGTGCCTACATGGGTTGCTTACTAGTTCTACCTTTGGCAAGTAGAACAACCTCCACGGAGTAGGATAGACTCCGGATTCCATACCTAGCTAGTATGGTCTATGTCGGTTATGCCTATTCCCATCATGTGGGATGCGCATTCTAGTTATTGGATAGGTTCTACAACGTGTAGGTAGTAGTATGGGATGCTATCTACACATGGCACGAGTAGGCTTTGAAGATACTAAAGTGAGTTCCCTAAGTCTAACGACTATTATGTGAAAGTCCCCTTATGTGCTTGAATGTCTCCAAAAATGGTTTCTTAAAAAATGTTGGTCTATTGATGTTATATTGTAATGGTAAATTTCCTTATCTATGGTAACCCTTAGGAACACTTAGGTGTATATGAAGAGATTGTATGGGCGGTCACTTCATGTTTCACTTAAGTGTGGCTTTAGGTAACTTGAGATAGAGGTCAAGAAATGATAAAAAGGCTTACTTGTCAATTATGTTCATGTGTTGTACATTGGTACTAGTTGTGCATGATGGCTTGTGATATGAAGCATGATAAGTGGTAAGTTCACATTTGGTGGCCTTAGGATGATGCTTTAGTGTGGATGGTGGTATGGGATGCTATCCATACATTGCACAAAGTGTTGTCCAAGGGTTACTTGAGGTGGATGGTTTAAAGTGAAGGAATGGGTTATGTGTGGAGTATGTGCTAAAGTGGTTAATGACTTGTATGTTGGTTATGGTTGGATATTGTGACTCTTATACTTGTATTTTTTTTCATGAAGTTTTACCAAATGGCATAAAAGCATGTTTCTCCAATAAACGTCCCTTTTACCATGTTTTTGCATGGCTTTCATACTTAGTACTTAATTGTGCTAACCCCTTTCTTTCCCTTTTTGACTAAAGTGTAGGGATTAGGAGATGGTGACATGTCATGGCTATTTGATAGGTTTCTAAGTGTTGAAGATGAAGACTTGGTGAGTCCTCATATATTCGAGGACAATACCCCATATGTTCTTTTATGTCTTTTTAGTATTGTTTAAGTTGTGTATGGGATTGGTCCCGAATTTTGTACTCTAAAGTATTAGATGGTTTTGAGACATCATGTATAAAGTCTAGAAAGTCTTCCGCTTGCTATTGATTTTTTTTTATGAAATGTCTTCTTTGTAAAGAAAGTTTTTAATTCATTATGGTTTTTAGTTTTATGCGATGAATGAATGCTAAGAGGCTTGTATTAGACCTCCGAGAGGTCGAGTACGCCGGTTACGATTAGGGGGTGCTCTCGGGTCGTGACAAGTCCACTCCCACTCACGACTCTTTTTCAGCAAGTCGGTGAGTGGAGTAGCAATAGCAGAATATCCAAATATGAAGTACCGATAGTAATTGGTGAGGCCAAGGAAGGACCACAATTCAAGTACCTTCGTTGGGGCCTCCCAATCTCGAATTGCCTCCACTTTATCACTGTCCATCCTTATTTTGCCATGGCTGATCGTGTGTCCAAGGAAAGAAGATGGTGAAGTCCGTGAGATTCACTCCGGTGGAAGGTACCAAACGTAGACAGTGTTTGATTTAGTTGACATATTGAAAATATTTTGAAAGTTCATTAGGACAAATAAAGAACAGAAGTTATGGCAAAGAAGAAATAGGGTTAGCAATGCTATAGTAGTGGGTTCAGATCTATCTCCGAGTATTATTGAAGGTGGTGATTCAGAACAAGTATTATGAGTAAATAGTCTGGAATTGCTGGAGATAAATTCAGAAGCACTTAATAGAAACCTTATGAGTGTTCAGAATCTCCTTAAATTCCTAGAGTAGTGTACCTTCTCACTCCACCATTACTAGATTGAGCTACATTAGTTATTGTTGATGGTTGAGCAACATTAACCTTAATGATTGTGGTATGCCATGTAGAAAATAACACCATCTCAAGTATGTCTACTTTTTGCAATATGTGCAACAGGGACAATTTTTCTGATTTCATTGACCGCTTTGGACAAGCACTTAGGAGATTAAGTTGTGCAGTCCATTGGAGGAGTTGGAGTAGATGAAGCTTTCTCTAATCAAGTGGTAGATTCTTCAAGAGATTGTCTACTGTAAGAATCGTATCACACCCAATTATGATACAAGCATTTGAATTGTCAATCCAATTTAAGAATGAAAGAACACCATAAAAAACTTCTCTCTTGGCTTCCTATTGTTCTGCAGGGTTACCAAGCAGACAAAGAATGACACCTTCATAGGAATTTTACTTTCCAGACTTGTTTTCAAGGCCAATTCTCCTTTACAGGTCCGCTTTGATTCAACTGCCAATACACTGACTTTACTAAGAAGGCCCGTGTTTAGTTTCCACCTGAGTCTGTATGTAGAATCGGTGCATCCACCAAAAGTTCCCAATATCTGAAGCAGTGTTACGAAACTCTCTACTTCCCAATCATTAAGAGCTCTTCTAAAGATTAGATTTCACCCTTGTGACTCCATATTTGGTTGATCATGTCATGTTGTTGGAGACTTATAGAATAAAGAACTGAAACGTAGACTTCAGATTATGCCCAATCCAGTGGTCAGCCCAAAAATCATTTTTTCTTCCATCGATTACAATAATCTCCACATTTTTCCAGTAGTCTTGCTAGTAGTTTCGCCATTGGTTTCTGATAGTTCTCCACCACACTGCTACCATAGGGACTATTAACATCATTTATGTTCCACTGGTTCAACATCCCATATTTCTGGGATATGAAATTCCTCCAAAGTGCACTGCCCTCATTATTGAACTTCCAATGCGATTTTTTAGTAGACTTCTATTATGTAGACTCAGGTTCTTTATGCCTAAACCGCCATGTTTCTTGCTCAAGGTTATAACTTCCCAGTTACTCAAATTACTACTTTTCTTCTTGTTGCCTTGCCAAAGAAAGTCTCTTATCAATGTGTCAATTCTTTTTTTTTTTTAATCCCTTTAGGTAATGGAAAGATAGACATTATGTAAGTAGGAAGAGCATTTAAAACTGAATTAATGAGAGTTAGTCTCCCACTTAGGGAAAGATACTGAGATTTCCACCTTGATGATTTTTTGTCAGACCTTTCTATAACCTCATTCCAGATTTCTGTAAAACAGTTTTTAGCCCCCAAAGGCATCCCCAGATAAATTGTGGGAAGAGCTCCCACCTGACAGCCAAGGAGAGATAGCAAATTTGGAACATCATTGACCAAATAAGGAAAGCTTTTTTGCCAGTTCACATGTAAATCTGACAAACCTTCAAAAATAGTTAGGATGACTCTAAGGTGTTTGATTTGTACCACATCAGCTTCACAAAATATTGGAGAGTCATTAGCATACAAAAGATGAGATATTTCCATTCCTTTAATGGCATTTGGTTGAGATCCAAAGCCTTTGATCCAACCATTCAACTGTGCGACTGATAGAAACCGAGGTTTTTACGGGATAAAAGCAACAGAAAATACAAAGAGAGACACAAGTATCTCGTATCTCGTAGAACAGTAAAAAATACAAAGAGAGACAAGTATCTCATATCTCTTAGAACAACCTTTTCTCCATTTAAAAGATATCTTACCATCTGTCTACTTATTTACTAGATCTCCTATTATATAATACATAACTTATAACTACTTTATAACTATTTAGGATAAGGATAGATAACTTCTAGTAACCATAAGGAACTGCCAAATGACTCCTAATAACGGTAAGAAACTGCTCATTGCTCTATGGGTGAAACCTCCAGGAATTTGAGAAGATGCAAATCATTATCTTCTCCTATCTGTCTTCGCTTCTTCCTCCTTGAATAAGTACGAAAGATACATGCCTTATCAGTACACCCCTCCTAGAAAGAGGACTTGTCCTCAAGGCGAAAATCTAGAAACTTTGCAGCTAGCAGAGATTGTTGGCCATATGGTTGAAGACGAAAAATAGAAGCATCACCAACATTAGAAGAGAGGTCTATGTGCTTATAATCTGCCTTCATAAGGTTCAACATAGCATCTCTAGTCAACATCTGTTCTTCAAGGTCTGATTGGAAAGAAGTTGTTGTGAGTGTTTTCTGATGAATGCCTTGCAGTTTATAAGTTTTTTCATTCAATTGGAAGAATAGGAACAACCCGTGCCAATTGGCTTGTATTGTGTTGAGGGATGCTAACCATTGTATACCCAATTCCATGTCTGCGCCACCAAACGAAAAAGGGTTGAAATCGTGCTTTATGACCAAGTTAGAAACCTCTACCGACAGGTCATGACAAACTTTGTTGCATTTGATAATTTCACCATTGCCTATCTGGACACCAAAAGTAGGGATATATTGGACTACCAACCCAAGTTTCGTGACAATTTCTTCTGCTACAAAATTATGCGTCGAACCACTATCTACCAACATCAACACTTTATGCCCGCAAAGAGTGCCTTGAAGTTTCAAAGTTGAAGCAAATTCTTTGCCCAAAATTGCATGAAAAGAGATCTCCCCCAAATCAGTAGGGAGTATGTCTTCATTCTGATTATCGTCAACACTTTGCACATGGTTTTCCTCTTGCATTAACTCCAATTGTGCAAAAGTCCCAGGTTTGCAGCGATGACCAGGGGTACACTTGTCTCCACAACGGTAGCATAGGCCTTTTTCTCGCCGAATTTGTTGTTCAGAATTCAGTGGGCGAGTGTTTGGAAGAGATGACTGTTGAAAAGGGCGTGTAATTGGTTGGCAGGATGATTGAGAATTAAAGGATTCTCGAGCCGTTGGAGAGGAAGTCCCAATTGATGAGGTCTTGATACAGAAGGCCAAGCAGGCACCTTATTGGACTGATTTAGTCCTTTTTTTCCTTCATATTCTAAGGCCAAACTCATCGCCTTATACACAGATCGAGGCTTGTGAATCCTAACATCCACACGAAGGTCTTCTTTGAGTCCGCTAAGGAAAACTCCAAGCAAACAATGTTCTGGCCAAGTTTGCACATGGGCTGCCCGTTTTGCTAAATCCTGCCTTTACTTGAACACTGATCCAATCTGTTGGATACTACACAAATGTTCATCTGGATTTTGAAACTCAGCGGGTCCGTAATTTTCCTGCATAACTTTCACCAACTCATCCCAGTAATAAATTGTTCTTTCACTGTTGATCCAATGCATCTCCTTCCAAATACATTGAAGCCAAAAATACTTCTCTGTTTTCAAAATCCAAACTCGAAGATCTCCTCCTTCATACTTAGGAAATTCCATCTTTGTGTGCGAACGTTGATAAGTTTCTTGATGCCTCCAAGTGCTATCAACCTCACCCTCTTCCAGTAAAACTTTAGATTTTCCATGTTGATTTTGCATGTTTTGTGCTTTTAATGCAGCCACATCAGCAGCCAAAGCGTCAATGGCTTCCAATTTCGCTGCTATAGTGGTCAATTGCTGGCCAATCAGATCAGGAGTCGACATGATAGGTTCGCTGTGGGAAGAGTTGGTTCATGTGTTAACCATGGCAGATCTTACTGCTCTGATACCAATGATAGAAGCCGAGGCTTTTACTGGATAAAAGCAACAGAAAATACAAAGAGAGACGCAAGTATCTCGTATCTCGTAAAACAGTAAAAAATACAAAGAGAGACAAGTATCTCGTATCTATTAGAACAACCTTTTCTGCATTTAAAAGATATCTTACTATCTGTCTACTTATTTACTAGATCTCCTATTATATAATACATAACTTATAACTACTTTATAACTATTTAAGATAAGGATAGATAACTTCTGGTAACCATAAGGAACTGCCAAATAACTCCTAATAACAGTAAGAAACTGCTCATTGCTCCATAGGTGAAACCTCCAGGAATTTGAGAAGATGTAAATCATTATCTTCTCCTATCTTTCTTCGCTTCTTCCTCGAATAAGTACGTAAGATACGTGCCTTATCAGCGACCTTAATCATATGATTAAGTCCTTCCATGACTATTAAGAATAGAAAAGGTGACAAAGGATAACCTTGTCTAAGCCTCCTTTGAGATAGAAAAAAACCTTTGGGTCCACCATTAATCAATACTGAGAATTTGACATTAGAAAGGCAAAATCTTATCAAGTTGATCCATTTGTTACCAAAACCATGTCTTTAAGAATTGTCAACAAGAACTCCCATTTCCATCGCCGAGTTGGCTTTTCCCAGGGCTGGCACGCTGTAACTTTAGGCGAGCTGAAGTACCGCTTGGCGAGTCACCGAGTGGTTTTGGCGATCGTCAGCTTTTCTCTTCTTCAGCTTTTTCGCTCCTTTTTTCCCTGTAATGTCCTTGCCTTGCTCTTTTGCCTTCATAGCTGCAAATTAGCACATAAACTTCAGTTTAGAGCATAAGATAGACATTGAGGACACTAAAACTATGAATATTACGCCCTAAATGAGTCGAAATCCCCGGCTCATAAGTTACAACATCTTGCTTTTTACTTTTTTAGGATATTAGATTGCCTCTAATTAGAACATAGTAACCTGAAGTGGACCGCCTCTTACAAGGAGATCCGGCCCAATTTGCATCAAAATACCCAATAATGTGGGTGTCTCCCTTGTCTTCATACAGTAAACCCTGTCTTGGAGAACTTTTGATATATCACAGTATGCGAATCATTGCATTCCAGTGACTCACAAGGTGATTGCAGAAACTGGCTAACTACACTAACATCAAATGCGATGTATGGTTGTGTGATCGTAAGGTAGTTGAGTTTGCCAACAAGTCTCTGATATCTGCTAGGATCTTTTAGAGGCGCCCCTTATCGTGCAATAAGCTTAGTATTTGGATCCATGAGAGTGTCCACATGTTTGCAATCCAACATACAATGTCTTCCAAATTATTTTAGGTATATCCTTTGTGTAATATCAATACATTGCCAGAGATTGTGCCACTTCCATGCCTAGAAAGTATTTTAGCTTGTCCAAATCTTTAGTCTGAAAGTGACTTAAAAGGTAATGTTTGAGTTGAGAAATCTTTCATGATCATCACATGCGATAACAATATCATCAACATATATAACTAAAAAGATACATTTACCATGAGATGAATGCCTTTAAAATATGGAGTGATCAACTTTTGTTTGGATCATTTCAAACTCTTGGACAACAACTCGAAAATGACCAAATCATGCTCTAGGAGAGTGGTTGAGACCATAAAGGGATTAGCGAAGTCTACATATTAGTCCAGACTCACCCTGAACAACAAATCCTGGTGGTTGCTCCATATAAACCACTTCAGCAAGTTCTCCATGAAGGAATGCATTTTTGATGTCTAGATGGAAAAAGGACATGATTGTGAATGAGAAATGTCTGGGTTGTATCAATCACGGTTGGTTTCATAATGGGGCTGTTCACATGTTCTTATGCTCAACAACTCCATTTTGTTGAGGAGTATGTGCATAAGAAGACAAGTGTAATATGCCTTGAGATTACATAAAAGAACAGAGAGAAGGGGTGAAATATTCTCAGCCATTATCACTGATTAACTTCTTAATGGAAATTACCAAAGTGATTGTGAATTTTAACACAAAACTTCTAAAAGATAGAGAACTCAACTCTATTATTCATTAAAAATAACCATGTGCAACGAGAATAATGATCAATAAAAGTCGCAAAATAATGAAAGCCTTAGGAAGGACTGCCACAACTTAGATGTCTGAATGGGCAATTTTGAAACATAGAAGTGGCCCTATTATTGATACGCTTTGGGAAAGAGTGTCGGGGGGTGCTTATGACTCATATTTGTTTACACTAGATAAACTGGGAACCATCTTCTGCAATATCAAGAGACTCGGATGACCCAATTGATTATGGATCAATCAGAGGAAGTAGCGCAAGTGCTAGAAACATGTGGGTGTGGGATGGATAGCATGTACAATCCCTGTGATTCATGTCCTTTTCCAATCATGTGTCTCGTACTCCGGCCTGCACAAGAACAAAATCATCAAATAAAGTTAAAAACACATTTATGGTTTTTGGTAAATTTGATAATGGAAATAAGATTATATAGACATCCAGGTGCAAAAAAGAATGCAAAAAAGTATGGAATGCAGAGGGTAAGCTATACCTATCCCTTTTACTATAATCTTTGATCAGTTAGTCTTAGTAACAGTAGAAAGAATAGAAGGGGAAGTTAGAGTAGGGAGAGCATTTTTGTTACCAAAAATATGGTCAGAAGCACCAAAATCAAGAATCTATTGTTCCTAAGATGAAGACTCTGCGACATAAGCAAAATAATCACTAGGTTGCATTGTGCAAGCAACTTGTGAAGTTGATGATTGTTGTCTTGATGCTTGGTACTGAAGATAGTCATTATAGTTTGCTCTAGTTGAAGTGATAGGTTGAGATGATTCATCCCTGACATCAGGTGTGGGAAAAATATCAGCTCCATTATGAACCACATTTATTATATGTCGAGGGCGATCATTATTATGTGGAGGCTTACCATGAAGAAGCCTACATTTTTATCCTTACATGCCCTCCCTTATTACAATGAGTGTTATGTAAGAGGAGAAGTCGCCATTCCTCTCTTACATATCCCTTACTACAATGAGTGCAATATTTATTGTTCCTCCGTTTCCCTTTCCTATATCCACCTTGAAAATCGTTAGTTTGAGCAACCATGATAGACGCATCATAGGAATTTACCTCTGGTGGTGCAGATGTGATGCACAATAGTCTGGAAAATACTTCTTCCAAGGTAAGACCAGATAGACTAGAAAGGATCTAGTCACGAACTGAGGTGAGATCTTCTCTCAACCCAATCATAGCCAAAACCATAAAGAACCTGTTGCTTTGTGTATCCTGATCATCCGTTTTGTCAGTAAAAGGCATAAGACAAACAAATTTATATTTCAAGGATTCTACTAGACCCAAATAACTTGCCATGTCTTCTTGATTCTGTTGTAGATGAACAATATCTGACACAACTTTGTAAATGAGTTGTATGTCATTTGTGTACAAAGTTGACTTTGTTCCACTTTGCAACAAGTCCTACAAGACTGAAACAAATTTAACAACTTAGGATCAATTGAATTTCATAGAAGACTACACAATTATGCATCATTTTTAATCCAAGTCAGCCTTTTAGTTGATGCCATGTCACTAGAATTTTTTATCAAGTGATCATCATATTCTTGACCTATAATCATAATTCTACAAAGTAGCTTAGGAAGAATAATTGCCACTATGACCTATAAGACAAACAAATTTATATTTCAAGGATTCTACTAGACCCAAATAACTTGCCATGTCTTCTTGATTCTGTTGTAGATGAACAATATCTGACACAACTTTGTAAATGAGTTGTATGTCATTTGTGTACAAAGTTGACTTTGTTCCACTTTGCAACAAGTCCTACAAGACTGAAACAAATTTAACAACTTAGGATCAATTGAATTTCGTAGAAGACTACACAATTATGCATCATTTTTATTCCAAATCAGCCTTTTAGTTGATGCCATGTCACTAGAATTTTTTATCAAGTGATCATCATATTCATGACCTATAATCATAATTCTACAAAGTAGCTTAGGAAGAATAATTGCCACTATGATCTAGTTTTGTTGTAGTAATTGTAAGTGATAGTGCCCCCAAGTAGGGCTGGCAAGGGGACGGGGACGGGGACTGCGGGACGGGACGAAGGGGGACGGGACGGGACAAGGGACGGGGTTGGGGGGATTTTGGGGGGACCGGGATTGGGGGGACAAAAATAAGTCCCGTCCCGTCCCACTATATATACGGGATGGGACGGGTTTTGGGGGGACAGGACGGGACAGGGGATTTTTTATTTTTTATATACTTATTTATTTGTATTGAAATTATATGTTATTGAATAACATTTTTAGTTTATTTGATTTTTTTTCAATAACATTTTTAGCTAATAAATAATGCTTAAGTTTTCAAATTTCAAAATTCAAATTTCAATTTCAAAATTCAAATTTCAATTTCAAACTTCAAATTTCAAACTTTTCAAATTTCAAATTTCAAATTTCAAATTTCAAATTCAACTTTCAAATTTCAAACTTCAATTTTCAATTTTCAAATTTGAGAAGTTCAAATTTGTATTTTAAATATTTTAAAGTAATTTAAACTTGAAATTTTGATTTTAAAATTAAGTATTTTAAAGTTAGTTTAGTATATATGTAAATATGTATGAATATATTAAAATTAAAATGCAAGACAATAGTTATATAAAAAAGACTTAATAAAGCCTTCAAATTTATTCAATAAAATCTAATTGCAACTTAGAACTTAGAAGTTACAATTTACAAATATTAGTGGAGTAACTAATCTACGCAGCCACCTTCTAGGAAGGGTTCTGTTTCAATTAGTTCTCGGATGTAATCTAATATTTGTATTTTCCTTTAAAATCCAATTCTAATTGTTGCATCATATCGACGGTAACATCCTCCGGTGTTGGCAAACTTGCTAGAAACTCTTGTGACTCTAATTCATCAACACTAGATCCAAGTACCGCATTAATCCAAGCTTCTTGTTTGGAACTTAACTTTGGCAAATTATCATTTCTCCTCTCGGCGTTGACCCAATCTCTAAATAAAACTGATATTTCCAAACTGTCTTCCGCCAATGAATGTCTATGATCGTCAAGTTGAAACCTTGCCGCACTAAAAACAGCCTCTGATGCAACTGATGAAGCTTGAATAGCTAGAACATCACGAACCATTTTGCTCAAAATTGGAAATGCAACGCTCCGCCTCCTCCACCATGCTAATAATTCTTCATTGCCATCTTCGTCTTCCACTGTTTCTAAAGATTGATTAAGATATTCTTCAAAATCATCACGGTTAGTAGAATTAAGACCAAGAAAATCTCGCATATAACTTGAAATTCGAGCTTTACTCTGAGGATTAGAAGTTTGACCAACTTCTTGAGTATTTCCTGTAGTTCTATATTTTTCATACAAAATTTTTGCTTCTACTTTTATGCTACACTTACAAAATTCACAAGTTGGATTTATTTCCGGTGAAATTTCTAAGGTATCATAGAAAGTGTCAACAAGTCCCTGCACACCTTGTAATTTATAGTCAGGATGAAGTAAAGTAGCAGTTAAAAAAATTTGAGGAATAGGAAAAAAATATTTTTAAAATTTTTCAATCATACCTTCAATTGCAACTCTAAATTTTTCAATTTTTTTGTATTTAGAAAATTGAATTGAAATAGCACAAATATTTATTAATACTGATGAAATAGTAGGATAATAAATTCCAGAAAACATGGTTGTAGCATCATAAAAAAGTCTAAAAAATTCTAACAGTTCATTAGTTTCTTCCCAATCTTCTTCACAAATTCTGTTTAATGGGTTAGCATTATGAGCATTAAACACCATTTGTATGGGTCCTCTATATTCGTAAGCAACTGAAAACATTTCGTAAAAAGAATTCCACCTTGTTTTAATATGTCTTGGAATTTTTCTTGGTGGCAAATCACATAGTACACAACGCTCATTAAATTCCCTAATTCTAGCAGCTCTATTAGCATAAAAAAATCCAGGCAACAGCATATTCAATTTTCATACAACCACATTCAAATAATGAAATACCATCTTGTACAACTAAATTAACATCAATTGGACATAATCTAGTTTTTAACATACTAGCAGCGTTTACATTATTAGATGCATTATCTAATGCGACAGACATTACTTTATCTATAAGCATGTAATTATCTATAACACTCAAAATATTTGAAGCTAAATATGCACCAGCTTTTTTCTCTACACATTTTTTATAACTTAAGATTCTTTTTTGCAAATTCCAGTTATGATCAATCCAATGTGCTGTAACAGTTAAATAATCACGTCCATTAACACTACGACCCATGTCCGAAGTTATAGACACTCTACAATCTAATATGCTAAACACACAACGAAGATATTGACAATGTTTACCTTGATATACAAAAACATCAGATTTAACAGTATTTCTTGAAAAACCTCTATAATTAGGATTATAAGTTTGTTGAATATATTCAATAAAACCGGGATGTGAAGGAAAACTATAAGGTAAACCACAAACAGAAACCATTTTAGCTAAATTTTCACGATCTCTTTCCTTATTATATTTACGTTGTGTTAGTGGACCACCGGGGTTAGAAGGATCTAATGTTCCTTGAACCATGTTAGAAGCCCCTACCGATTCATTAACATTAATATCAAAATCATTAACTGGAATTCCTTTTTTTCTATTGGCTAATGATTTAGCTTCTTTATATTGAATTGACACACAAGATAACAAATGTCTATTTAAGCCCCCCGTCCCACCTTGACCTCCACCTTGTTTATGTTTAAAAGGTTGCTTACATTTATTACAAATAGCAATATAATTTTCCTTATCTAAAGTCATAAATTGCCACATAACAGAAGTTTTAGGGCATTGATACTTCACCTTCTCCCTTGTAGGAGGTATAAGGGGTGGCCGTCCAGAATTTTGCTCCGTTGAATTTGTAGTTTCATTGGAACATTTGTCACCGGACTAGTAGGTGTATCTTCTAATTCATCTTCTCCCGAACCAACTTCTACTTCTTCACCTGAATTTTCATCAAGATAAGGATTAATATCACCATAAATTTGTTGTAAAAGTTCATGATCGAGTTGAGCATTTGAATCAATATCATAAGAAGTATCATCAACATAAGTAGAATCATTTGTATTAAATCTAACTCTAGAAGTACCACCACATTTACTCTTATTTTTTTCCTTACTACTTGTTTTAGTAAAATTAAATAATCTACTAATGCCACTTGGTTCTTTCTCTTTTCCTTTACCGGTATTTTTTTTGTTAGAACTCATATTTAATTATATGTAAAGTATAATATAAAAATAATAATAACACAAAAATTAATGACGAAAAATAAAATATAAATATTATGAAACGAATGTACCAAACGTCTGCGTTAATAGCACACGTTATAACCGATTCTTGAAGCTTGTAGTTTGTTGTAACTTGTAACTTGTAATTTGGAACTCCAATATTTGATAGCAAATATGAGAATTATATATATTATGATATATAATATGAAAACTTAGAATTGAAATATATGTATTATGATATAATATGAGACTTAAATGGGAATAAAATATTGAGATTTGAGACTTAAGATTGAGACTTGAAAGAATATAAATGAGAGAATATATGATTTTGTAAGAAATAATAAGGGATAGAGGGGTATTTATAATATTAAAAGTGGGTTAAAGTGTATTTATAATAACTTGAGGGTTTAAAGTAAATTATTAAAAGTAGGGGTGGTAGGGGGAAAAACTGTCAAAAAATCCGTTGGGGGGCCCCACTAGCCGTTGCCCAACGGATAGATTTTTAAAAAAGAAAAAAAAAAAAATTTGATAGGGGATCCCGCGAACCGGTCGGTTCATCCGGGCCGGGACCGGGACCAACGGGTGAACCGGACCGGTACTGGTCCCCTAATCCCGAAGGCCCCCATCCCGCGAGATTCAAACGGGACCGGGTCCAGGGCCGGGGCAGGCCGACCCGATTCCCCTGCCAGTCCTACCCCCAAGGCCTAGCTCAAGTGGCAAAAGGTGGAGGATTTGTGGCTTAGGTCGCAGGTTCAAGCCCCACACCACGCAAAGCGAAGCCTGATATTTAAGTGGAGAAGGGTAGAGGGGCGGGCCCATTATCCACCGAGTTTAGAAGGCTGTGATTGGTCCAAAGGGGGGTCAAAGACGGATTTCTCGGTTAAAAAAAAATAAAAAAATAAAAATGTAAGTGATAGTTTGGAAGAGAGTTGGCCTTCCAATATTCTGAATTCCATTGTTTCGGACATGATTTATCACCAAAAGATATAGAAACTAGTAGTAGCAAAAGAAAAAATCTAGCAAATATAAACTCTTTGTTTTGTTTGTTCGATTCAGTTTTAAAGACTGAATAGGTTCAGGACTTGTGCCTGGGAGCATTTCTTTTCCCTCTCATTTATCACTTGAACTGCTTTATGAGATGGGACCGGGACCAATTGAGCTTTTATGATCTTACTGGTTTCCTTAAATATTTAAGTGTTAAAAACCTCATGGTTTTCCAATACTCTTCACAGGATGCTCATGAAGAATCAAAGGCTGTCACGAAAGCTACTGCTATGAAAGGTAATCCATTTTCTTGTGGTTATGCTGCTGTGGCATGTGCTGGAAAAAAATGATTTGCATTACTGATACGTTATTTTCTAGTACATAGTAGATTCTCTATAAGCTAGTTCAGCTAAGGGTTGAGTAAGAAACCTTTAATATGATCACTGAGTTATATTACAAATATTTTCCCACTTGATAGTTGAATAGTTATGGATGGTTTTAGTTTATAAAGGAGGAAATGGGTGAAGAAAACGATCCTCCAAAGATCTCTGTTGTTATTTTAAGATATCTAGATATAAAGATCTGTTCTAAAACGACATTAAACTAAAAAAATTTTTATGAAGGGCTACAAAACCAATTAACCCCCTTCCTTTTGTTTTTTAGATAGGAAAAAACAAAGATAATAAAATACATGTTAATGAATCTTGGCCTAACTCAACCCCAAAAGCTAGATCATGAGGGGAGGGTTGCGCAAGGTTATATAAAGAGACCTCCCATTATTAAGTCAACCAATGTGGAACTCAACACCCTCCACACGTGACACACTGAGCAACAGATGCTACTTGTGGAGATGTCTGCTTACTTGCGTGATTCCGAAGAGACTCATTATATTCCTTTATAGCAATAGGATCATAACTAGGTGGTGGACCATGCAAAATATGATATATGTCACGAGTGTGTCCAAGTTTATGACAATAACTACACTTGGATCGAGATCTACCAAAACGACTTCCTCCTCTACGATTCTCCATAGGCTGATATGTTCGCTTGTCTATGGTTTGAGATGTGAGAACAGAGGAGTCAATGGTGGATGATGAAACTACTTTGTGACAGGGAGGCGCAGCAAGACGAAGTAGACCAAAGAATAATTCATCAATTATAGGAATTGTAGGACTAGCTAAAATCTGATCACGTACTGAATCATGGTCAGGAGGAAGTCCAGTGAAACAAGGTCTGTCTGTGCTCTTGTTGTTTTTCTACGTTCGTAGTGACTGACATCAACCTCTCAAATTCCTCCATGACCGCCTGTACTTGTCATAAGTATTTAGACATATCAGATTCTTGTTTCTTTAAGTTAGTCATGCGAGAGATCACATCATAGAACCGAGATATGTCATTAGTGTATAAAGCATGAGCCTTTTCCCAAACTGAATAGCATGTCTTGAATTGGCGAAACAAGGGCATCAACTTGGAATCAATAGATCATCATATGAGACTACATAATTGAGTATCAATCTTCTCCCATTGTGCTATGCTTTTGCATGTTCCTCACTAGCATTTGTCATTTCATCTACCACACAAGCATTGGTTCTTAAATGGTCTTGGACACCTTGACCCTTGCACCACAACTCAACGGAGGAAGCCCAAGCTAAATAGTTTGAGCTTCCCATTAATGATTTTGAAGTAATCATAGGGCTTGAACTTCCACTTTTGGGGCCAAAAATATCAATCCCGAAAGACAACTTGTAAAAATCAGGCAAAAAAAATTGTTTCTATCGCCGGAAAATTAGATCTGCCACCGGTAAGTGGACAGAAATCAAAGAAAAAAATTATATATGTAGGGTCAGAATTACGAGGCGACCCCGGAAAAACAATATGCTGAAAAAAGGGACGGAAACCGCCTAAAATTTCTGGAAAAGTGGCTGGAATCGGCGGAATCTTGAAAAAAAAAACAGATCTGATTGCCCAAAAATGGTCGGAATCAGGAAATAATTGTATGGGTAGCCTCAGAAGGGAGAGCCGATACAACTGGAAAAAGAAAAACTGCCGAAAAGTTGCCGGAACTAACCTCACACACCGGCGCGTGGTCAAATTTCGCCGGAAAATTCCCACCTCTGATCGGTGCGTGAGGTGTTATTGTCCGGTGGGTCTGATTGGGGTTTTGTCGTCAGAGAGTGAGGGACCCAGTGGTGGTGTTGGTTTTCCCACAACACTAGCGAAAAGAGATGATGACAAAATTCAATTTCGACCGTCGCCGGAAATTTCTGTAAAGGTTTCTCACCATTGCTCTGATACCATGTGAGAAATAAAGGAGAAAATATTATTGAAATTGTGTGTCTACATTAAGACCCTATTTATAGACAGTATATTAAACTCCTTTCTAAATTGTAATTCCTATTCCTATTCTAAATAGGATTGTAATACTTAATTCTATTCTAACAACTTTTATTGCTGTCAACAAATTACACGGTGACGATATTTTCTGTCAAAGGTCACTCGTAAATCCATAACGATTACTTTCTCTGCTGGTCTTATACCATGTAGGGAATAAGAGAGACTGGAGAAAAAAATTGAGAGAATTTGTGAAAGAAGATGTATGACATTTGCGTCTTTTATGTTCACGGCTCACGCTCTACAATGCACTTCTTTTACATTTTTCGATGGGGAACACTTGCATAAACTTCTATATATTACTTGTAAGTCCTATCTATTTACACAATCTGTGATTAGTTCTTGATTCTAATTATAGGAACCTTATTAGCAATTTCAATGAGTGATGAAAGATATAGGTGCAGTTTCATGTTGAGTAATCATCTTTCTTTGCTTTTTGTTTCATGTTCACAATGGGTTTATAACTATTTTAAACTCATTTTAAGTATATGTTTCTAAGCAATGAGATTGTAAATGCAGCAATTAAGCAGCGAATGGAAAAAGATGTTGACGAAGTTAGCAAAGTAGCTCGATTCATCAAATTAAAGATCGAGGAACTTGACAAAGAAGTGAGTAAGATTAAATGCTTTCATCTCTTAGTTCTGGTACTTCTGTGTTTCTTTTGGTTACAATCTATTTTTCCTATATTGTAGAATCTGTCCAATAGAAGCAAACCAGGGTGTGGTAAAGGATCAGCTGTTGACAGATCAAGAACCGCAACAACAGTGTAATTTTGAGTGCTTACATCTCTTTTGTCTACTCAATATTTGTTTCTTTTTTGATATGGTCACACCTCGGTGTTATTTTGACATTTGTGGGTGGGTATCTCTGAATAATTTCTTTTAATGGATGCACAAACTGACTGCTGGCACAAAACAATATATTGGGACATACAGTGGATAAGTTTGAGGGTAGGTCTACGGTATCTCCGTGCATTTGCTAGTATGACTGTATACTATGTTCTCTTGTCGTACAGTTATGGCATGCTACTTAGAGTCGAATTGCTATATTACTACCTTTTACACAAATTGATGTTGTTTCTGTAGTTCTTCTTAGCAGCATATTTATTGTTGACTTCTGCCTTGTTAAGATCACATATCTTAATTATATGAACATAATCTTCTGACTCGTACTACAAAAGTAATTACCAATCTATATGCTCATAAAGCACAATTTTTAGTTCTTAAATGCACAGTTCCTAGAGGGTTCCAAATCTAGCCTTCCAATATGAGTGCGAGTCAAGCAAGCCTGAATCCATCCAATGAATGAAATGACAACATATGAAGTCAGTATCTTCCAATTTGTCATAATACTTAATGTGTCAGAAAAATGAAGCACAATAGTTATGCCTTTTCTCAGGCTTCTCTTCTTTTCCAACAATTCAGATTCTCTACTACTTGTCTTATTACACATGTGGTCAACGAGTGAACTCAGCCTGTTATCTTTAATTGCAGTTCCTTGAAAAAGAAATTCAAAGATAAAATGTCCGAGTTTCAGGTATGCCAGCTACATTAATAATGGTTCTTTCTCTTCTGATTTTTTCTTGCTTTTTAGGTTTAGTTGATAATTTTTTTACAGACACTACGAGAAAACATCCACAAAGAATATCGTGAGGTTGTTGAAAGGCGTGTATATACGGGTATTAAGAACAACGGATTTGAGATTCTGCATCGATTACTTAGAATTTTTATCCAATTGTAACTATTTGCTTTTGGTGTGTATGACAGTGACGGGCAATCGAGCTGATGAAGAGGTGAATCTATGTAGTGTTGTTGAATTCTTGAAAATGTCAGTTTTCTATGCACATGTTCTAATGTTTCCCTGTATTTTCTGCTCCATGCAGACAATTGATCGGTTGATAGAAACTGGGGACAGTGAGCAGATATTCCAGAAAGCTATCCGGGAACAAGGGCGAGGACAGGTATGCTCCTGCTCGGCTGTTTGTGCTATCTTTTTCTGTCAGTAGCTTCACAGTGGTGTCGTAGTAATAGTTCATGCCGTCCTGCTCAGCTGTTTATCCTATCCTTTTTATTCAGTAGCTTCACAGTGGTGTCCTAGTAAAGTTCACATATGACGAAGGGTCATTATATCATGCTTTTAACTTACATTCCAAATGCATTGGGTCATGGTGGTTATGCTTGTAAAGCTGACCAATTAGGTTTCTATTTAAACTTCCTGGTTTATTTATGGTCAACAGGACCATCTAGTGCTGTTTGAATTCTGTTCTTTTAGTATAATTGGATATTTAAGTAGGATTTTCATGAATAATACCTTGAGGGACCTGATATTCTCTCTGTCCCCTCCCACCAATTATTACCATGTCAGCAGTTTATTGATACAGGGATAGCCCATCTTTGCACAGGTTTAGCGAGAAGGAAAAAGGTTGAGCTGATCAGTAGATAGGACTAAGGAATAATATTGTTTGGTTGTAAACGGAATCAATAGTGTCCCAACGGAAGCCTCTTGCCGCTAAGTTAAGCAGCCGTAGTATTTTCGTACCAATCATGTATTCATATAAATCATTTCCTTACCATCATATCCTTACTTATAACTCTCACACCGCTGGTGCCTTATGTTCTCTATTCCATTTATACTTTGGGTCTCTCAAATTCGATTCCTTCATCTCTCCCTGTGAAAACAAAAGAGAAGAAAATGGTTCATTCTCATCTGATGGAACTATCATAAAGTAAGACACTCATCCAAAAAGGCTAAAAGATAGGATGCATGATTTGACTCGGTAGAATAAGAAACCAAGGAATGGATTTCCAAATTGTTGTAGCAACTTTTACTCTCAATCCTTTCACAAAATTTCTAAGCCGGATGATTTCCTAGCTGATAAAGGTCTCTTTAAATCTCAGGCCCAGTGCCATGTGCTTGAAGTAGTATAACAGCAAATTACTTATTAAAAACAGTAATGTAACACGTCATACTCGCACAATGTTTTCTCCTACATATATGTTAAACTGTTGCTGGGCAAAAGATGTTGAGAGTTAGGCAATTAATTCGAACTACATGGGGCAGATATCAGTGAGAGGGAGTTATTTGGTTGGTCATTGATGATATTTCAAAATATAGCATTATTTTGGTAATAAATCACATTTTGGCCACCAATCTTTCACGGTCAATAGTTACTGTAAGCAGTTACTCGATCTTGCTGGATGTTTTATTTCATTTTCCCTCCTCATTTTTCTTCTGCATAAATTTATGCAAACTTTTGCCTTTTCCCTCTGGCTCTGTTATATTAGTTTCACTAACCACGGCACTAATGTGCCTATTGAATTATAATAATTAGTTCCATCATCACTGGTTCTCTATGTTACTTTTTTGCAGATAATGGATACGCTAGCGGAAATTCAAGAGCGCCATGATGCAGTCAGAGAGCTAGAGAGGAAACTTCTTGAGTTGCAACAGGTATAACACGTATCCCTATGATGAGGGACAATATAACAGCAAAAATTACTCACAGATTCCTAATTTTCAACTAAGTGGGGAGAGAGGGGACAAGGAATGCAGAAAAAATAGAAGAAAAATTGGATTATATTCTTGTTCTGTTCTGTTGAATATATAATTAAATAAATAAAAATATTCCATTTAAAATAACGTAAATTATTGAATGAGATGTCACACAATTCAGCATGGTTTCAGAATAGATGGAGGTCCTAGGTTAAGTCTCACCGCAACCCATTATTTTTAGGAATTTCCTCAAGTTCAACTCATAAAAAAGAATCAACCTGTAGGTGAAGGGCGCATGCTGAAGATATGATTAGGTAAATAGAAGTGTGTGATTATATATATATATATATATATATATATATATATATATATAACACGGGCTTGTCGAAGATATAATTAAGTAAATAAAAGAGTGTGTGTCTCTCTCTATAATTATATATATTTATATCTTCTAATATGGACTAAACATGAGCACAGAGTGCTGAGTGCTGATCATATTGTCTCTCTCACTCCGAGAGTATGTTTCCGAGATATCTATGCTCAAGATAATGTCAGTTGGTTTAAACATACACCCGATGAAATAAAATCACAGAAATGATGGAGTTTATAAATTTATTCTCCTTTTTCCGATGGAAGGTGACAGACATTGTGGGAAGTGATGATGCCATTATGGAATTAGTTCCTGAAAAAAGAAGAAGAAAAACAGGCAGTGATATCCGGTTTAAAATTGATTACTATCTTCGATGCAGATATTCTTGGACATGGCAGTGTTAGTTGATGCTCAAGGGGACATGCTTGATAATATAGAATCACAGGTAATTTCATTATCTTTGTGTGACCCCTATGCTGATATGGGTACTTTCTTGTTTCTTTGTTGTCTTGCATTTTTTATTGTCTCTATCGTTATGTTTCATTTCCTCATTGTTTGACATGCCAATTGAAATTTATTACCTACCCCTAGCCTGATACCTTTTCTTTCCTCTTTCCTCTTATGCATATTTAAATATTCTCCATCTTTATATTTTATTTTCCCATTGCTTGACAATCCAATTGAAATTCATTATATTTGTATGAATCCGACCCTCATACCTACTCTTTTTTTATCTTTATTTTTGTTGGGAAATATTCTGTGTTTATATTTTCTTGTTAGAAGGCTCAAATATGCGATCAAGCTTTGAGAAAACTCATTTATGTCACCCCGTTAATTGTTGGGCTCAATCATGCCGTTACTATTACAAAAAGGGTCGATTCGTGCTATTATTTTTTAACGGTCATATTTGATGGTTCTGTACAACTACTTTTTCCATGTGGGCTCTTATTAGAGGTCCACGTCACCAAAATTAAGCTGGTCAAAAGAAGTTCAAATATGTAATTTAACTTTGAGAAAAAAGATTCATCTACACCATTCGTTAATAACTTTGGGTTCAACCATGCCACCATCGTTACAAAATGAGCCCATTCGTCCTACTTTTTAACAGTCAGGTTTGATGGTTTTACAAAAGCGTTTTTTTTTAATCTGCCCTCTTATTAAAAGAGTGCCAAAATTAAATCAACCTAATTTAATGAAATTTGAATTTAAAACCTGATCCATTATCACCATACACGACTTACCCTAACCCATTTCCCTTTTATTTCTCCCTCAGACCCTTAGATCGACAATTGGCAAGAAACTGCTAGATGAATTCATCATTATACATAGTAGAAGAAAAACTGGGTTCAAAATATTAATTATATAATATAATACTAAGCAAACAAGAAATTGACACTGAATTATGCTAGAAATGGTAGGGGAATAAGAAGCAAAAAAAAAGAAACTAACTTTACTACTACCCAAGTGAAATTATGGAGTTCAAGATCGAACCCACGAGTGTAATCGCAATTAGAACCCCATAAAATCTCTATGGAACTCCAAACAGTAAGAAAATAAACAAGAAAAAAAAAACTTACGTTAGCTAAAGAAGAAGTGATGTAATCAAGAAAAATGGGGTTCTATTTTGGAATAGTGAGAGAAGAGTGATGGAGCTGTGTTAAGAAATTGAAAGATTAGGGCTTGTAAGCATTGGATTTTTGAAGCTTTTGTAAGGGAGTCAAACATTAAAAAGGGGGTTTGGAGGAGAAATAAAAGGAAAATGGGTTAGGGTGGGTGGGTGATCACCCCCAAAACTTGCCCTATAGAGGATAAGCGGTCGTTGCAAATATAATCTAGATTTCTTTGTGACCGGAGTCGATCCCACAAAGACCTATCAAAGCTTTCTTTTGTATCGCTAAGAATAATTTAGTAATCAATTTCTCAAGGTTTAATATTTTGATTCTTTTCATTATTAATTTAAATAAGAACTAAGACAAATATAAATAATTAAACACGTAAGTAATGTATGATTTTCTTTTAGAGGAAAGCTAGGTTGATGATTTCACTGACTGTCGGAATCTATGTTTGCTCGGACTCTTCAAAAATGCCAACAGGTGTGTCAGATTCGCCAAAAGTAGTGTATTTTTGGAGAATCCGAGACGGATGCAACATCAAAAGTGAGAGTCCGCGTAACTAAGGTCGGAATAACTTAGAATATGCACATTATAATCTTGTCGAGTTATTCTCTATCGACCATGAACCTTTAGTCGCTATAATTGTTTCTCAGCATATAATAGTGATTTTCTAGAGCTATTCTCTCGAAAGAACTCTAGCTAACCGATTACTCTATTCAGATAGGTCGCACCAAAGTTGTTATCTCTAACTTCCACTTTTAAATCTCGGTCATAAATCTCTTAATAACTCAAAGTGGTGTTCAACTTAAAAACCTAATCTCACAGTCTCTCTCTAGAAAATAAAATACCACAACACTATTTATTGAGGGCCCTTCAATTGGCTACAATAAAATATAGTCGAATAAATAGAGATAAAGTAAAAGGACTTGATTATAGTAAAACAAAATCACTAGTTCATCCAATAATGGGTTCTATCAATCATCCTGGAAAATAATCTAGCTACTCATAGTAGAGTTTAAGAACATAGCATAGATTGACATAACGAACTAGTAAAAGAGTAGAAGAGAATGAAACTCTATGTTGAATTCCAAGTTATCAGCTATTCTCCTTCTTGCCTCTCAAAAGCTGCGTAACACCTTGAATATCGAGTTAATATACTATTTATACTGCACATATTTAATCTGTGGACGACCTTCGGCCAAAATAATTAAACCCCGTCACATTTTTGTTGTACGCTTTGCGGGCCAGATAGCGTGGCCGCTCCGCACACGGCCAATGTTCAGGAGCTACATTTGTTTGCTCTTCAATGTCCGTTTCTACTAGCAGAGCGGGCCTGGTAGCGTGGTCGATCAGTGCACGGCCAAAGTTCAGGAATTGTATTTGTTTGCTATTCAATGTTCCTTTTCAACTAGTGTGGAGCGGGCTTGGTTGCGTGGCCGCTCTGCGCACAGCCAATTGTTGTGTTCTTCAACTTTTTCTTCATTTTTCAAAGACCTTTAGCTCAATGACTCTCGGATGCGATCTCGATCATTCCAATGGACTTATATTTAGACGTTAAAGGTCTATAATAAATCTATATTTGCTCCAAATATGCATATTAGCTCTGACAAATATCTTATCCAAAGAAACACACATAAGAAGCACATAGCAATAATAATAATGATCAAGTGAAGACAAAAGAAAACATATGAGACCTTTACAATGATTAAATGTGTGTATTTTATGCCGAATATTAGTCGGGTATGGTGTTAATGAATTGGATTTTAATTCCAAATATGGTTGAACCCAACTATTAACGAATGACGTAAATGAACCTTTTTTCAAAGTTGGACATCATAGTTGAATTTTTGTTTACCAGTTTAATTTAGTGATGTGGACCTCTAATAAGAGGCAATGTGGAAACAATGGTTTTGCAAAACCACAAAACCTGACAGTTAAAAAATAATGGCACGAACAGGCCCTTTTTGTGACGGTAGTGTCATGATTGACTCCAATTATAAATGGAGGACATCAATGAGGCTTTCTCAAAGTTCGATGGCATATTTGAGTTTTTTTCCTATTTTCTTTCATCATTGCTTGACAATCCAATTTTCAGGTTTCAGCTGCAGTTGACCATGTGCAATCACTGAGATGTATTATTTTAATTATTTACAAACCTGTTTCTTTTTCTTTTTTTTCTTCTTCTTTTGGGGTTAGTGTAACGTCAGTGCATACTATAACTCATTTTACTGTAATCTAAGAGGAGTTGCATGTTGGTTGTACTGTTCTACCAGTGGCATGGCAAGTGATTGTGTTTTCTTTGGTGGTGATGATCACAGTGCAAACTCCAACAAGATTACGTTATTCATGGTATGGTCTTTCATGTCGAATTAGTTCCGTCTATTGTTTACAATATTTGTTCTATTCCAGGTAGTCAATGTGTCTAATTCTTGGCTTCTATTTCGCAGCGGTCTTTAATTTTCATCCTCAAATGCATTCTTTATTTTACTACTATTGCTCATATAATGATATTTGTGGACCAAAGTACTTTATCTATGAACTAATTTTGCTTAGTATAAGTTTAGCGAACTTTTGCTTTGTCTGACTAAGTGTTGTAGGAATTGAGTTATCGGACCTAAGTTGTGTAGTATCTAATTCATTCGGCATAAGTTAGAGAGTTTTTGCTTCATTTGACATAAGTATTGTGAGAAAAGGCTTAAAATAGTCCATTATCTCTGAGTTTAGACTCAAAATAGTCCCATTTCTTTTTAGTGGAGTATTAATAATCCTGATTCTTTAACAAAGCAGTGTATTTTTAGTCACTATCATAACCACTGTGAGTTTTTTTAACAGAGTAGTAGGTTGTGCACGTGACTTCTTCTCCCGAGCAAACTAACTCCTCAAATATCATTCTCTTCCCCCATTTCTATACCTAGTGTAGTTTTTTCTCTCTTTATAAACAAACCAGGTCATTCTCTTCCACCATTCCTTTTCCCAAAATTTCATAATAACCTTAATTTACAGATTATTCTCTCAACTTAATGGTTTATGGCAACTCTCTGCATTTGATATTTCAAATAACCAAATTTATGGGAATTTACCACAATTTTCATTGAAGATCAAGGCACTATCACTAGGCCACAACTTGCTAGTAGGACACATTACCCTAGTGCATAAACTTAGACATCTAAGAACATTAGACCTTAGTGAAAATTTTCAGGAGGAATAAACAAAGGGATATTCATGTTACCTGAATTAAGTCACCTAAACGTTTCACAGTGTTTGAGGTGGTGGAATTCTCTGATAAAGAATAAAATGTCAATCGTCTACATGGTCATTTGCCTGTGAACTTGGTTACTTACCCAAACTTAACAGAAATAAACCTTGGACATAACCTGTTTTCGGATGAGATTCCATTAGAATATTGGTCAAGACTCGGATTTTCATGGAGAAGTCTCAACTTGGAATATAATAGGCTGGAGGGATCGGAGCTTCGAGAGCTCAACAGGACTTTAGAAGGGGTTTGGGGAAGTTTTGAACACAATTCTCTCATTTGTCCAAAGGAATTGCAGCTATGTCATGGACAGAGGACAACTTCAGAATGTCATGGAGGATACCATAATTAGTTGACATATTTATCTTCTAATGTTTCAAAAGGAGAAGCCCAAACGACATTGCAATAGCAAGAGTTTTAAGTTTGGAGGGAAAGATATGAGTAGCACATGCATAACCTGTTGCTCTGTTAAAAAACTGACAGTGGCTAGAATGGAGATTGAAAATGCACCACTTTATTAAAGAATAAGGATTATTTATGCTCCACTAAAAAGAAATAGGACTATTTTGAGTCTAAACTCAGAGGTAATGGACTATTTTAAGCCTTTTCTCTAAGTATTGTAGTTATTAGGTTATCCCTCTTACAACATTACTTGTAGGTTCTGAAATTGAACTTTTTGTCTCATTCGACATGAGTTTTGTAGGAATTAAGTTATGTATCTTATGGCACAACTTAACTTGTGGTGTTCGAAACTGAACTTTTGCCTTACTCTACAAATGTTCTGTAGGAATTAAGTCATGTATTCTACGACATCACTTAAGAGTTTTGAACTAAGCTTTTGCCTTGATTTGTAGGAATTAAGTTATGCTCTTCCAATATAATTTTTGAATTCTGAAATTGAACTTTTGCCTCGCTCGACATAAATTTTGTAGGAATTAAGTTATGTCTTTTTTATGACATAACTTATGGGATATGAATTGAACTTTTACCTCAATCTGCATAAGTTTTGTAGGAATGAAAAGGAATAACTTGTGTTATATTATTATAATATAAGAAAAATTTCAAGAAAAATATATTTATTAATTTGATGTTGGATAATTAAAATTACTTTTTTTGTTACTTAAAATGCTGAAGGACAAAAATTATAGAATACATATTGGAGGTGCAAAAATTAAAATCATCTAAAATTAGCAAATGACCCTCTTACAGCAGCCGCCAACCCCTGTGATGGTCCCCGAAGCCTTGTCAATCATTAAGGGGTCGTTGAATGTTATTTTAGAACAATTAGTCATAAACATAAAATCTCGCAAAAGATGATACTAGGAGTGTTCACGATTTGGATAAAAATTGATTCAAACTGATAAAATAAAATCGATTTGTTTGGTTTTAGATTTTTGAAAACCGATAGTATTTGGTTTGGTTATGGTTTTATTCGAAAAAACCGAAAAAATAACCGAACCAAACCGATGAATTATATACATATATTTTATTAATATACATACTTAATATATTGTTTTTATAAACAATTTTAAAGATCTTATACATATTTTCAATTTCTTTATAATTTACTTATTGAAAGCAAAAATGCCCAAGATGAAACATTTATCTTATTGATTTCATGTATATGAGTATCTATGACAATTCTTTGTGAGAATGAAAATGTTATTTTCTCTTCCTTCTAGGCCAATATAGTGAATTTTAAAGCTTTATTGATAGTAAATTTAGTTATCGAAAGTTCAGTAATTTAAGTCATTCTAACTATTTTTCGTTTTGAATGGATTGTTATCACTTTTTTCACATTTTGAATGAATTGTTTCTTTTATTTGTGTATGGTTAATAACCGAATAACCGAACCAAACCAAACTGAAACCGATAACCACCAAACCGATAAATGTATATTATATTTGATTTGGTTTGGTTTTGATAATTTTAAAATTGATTAAGTTGATTTGGTTTTGATTTTCACCAATAACCGATCCAAACCAACCTGTGAACACCCCTAGATGATACGATACTACTGATTAGGAAAAAATATGTAACATGGTAAATATATGTTATTAGTAGGATTCTTTACCTAAATAATATATTTTATTCTGAAAAAGGTCCAAAATATCCTTGAACTATAGGAAAAGGTCTAAAATTATCCTCCATCCATCTTTTGGTCTAAATATACCCTTCTACTCATTTTATTGGTCTAAAAATACCCTTTCATTCACATTTTAGCTCACTTGAAACTAACAACCCTATCTTTATTTTGTTTTTTTAAAAAAATATTTATTATGTGTCATTCTCCTCATTGGATGAAATAAAATCTCCATCTCAACTAGATTTTCCCCCATAATTTATCCAAGCAAAAAAGAATATACTTCTTCAAGACCTAATTATTTTTATTTTTTTTATAAAAAAAATCTAATAGTTTTTTGTATTTGTTGTAGCTTTTTTTTTTATCCGACTCCTCTCAATTTTTTTCTCTATTAGATTGGTTATTGTATTCAACTTTGTCACCAAGATTTGAGGGGTAATACAAGAAAACTAACATTTCATTGGTACTGAAGAAAAAGAGAGAAATATAAGCAAGGCTGTAATGATAGGAATGTAAATCCAAAGACTTCCAAGCTGTATACCAAGTGGCTTAAATACGATTTACGAGGGAGCAAGAACATTCTAGTGATTGACAATGACTTTTATCTGATAATGTTAATATTCTGAAACTGTCTGCGACATGCAATTTTAATAACTTGACAGCACCAAGTTATGTACAAGTACAACTAAGCAAAAGCATCCCTGTTTGGCTATGCAGGGTACTAAGGACAAACATCATAAACCTGAGTTAACAAAGTTCTAAATGTAAACTCGGTTGCACGAATCAGCTTTTGAAGGTAATCTTGGACGAATATATAAAACCTTGATGATAATCACTGCTAGTCTTCCTCCATATCATCAGAATCTTCATCAGGATTATCCTCCTCCATATCATCAGAATCTTCATAATAATCACTGTAACTGTCTTGATCATCATCAAAATCTTGAAAATAATCACTCCAACTTTCTTCCTCATCATCAGAATATTGATGATCCTCACTGTAACTGTCTTCCTCATCATCATCAGAATCTTGATCAGATTTATCCTTAGCATTAACCACATAGGATACATATACATGCCTACAATTGAAATCATGAAAATCATGTGAAAGCTCCAAATAATGAAGATTCGAGGCAAAAATTTCAAAGGGACTATAATTTTCACTTCCATCATCCTCCATCCAGTAACCTTCCAATTTCAGGCTTTTTACTTTTAAAGAATTAATTTTCAGGCAACGAAAACCCCCAACCTTGTGAAACAAAATAGTTTTCAAAACAGGACAGCCTGATAGTAAGTTCACAATTTCAGTATCCCCAGTCATATTCTCCAAAGTTATGCTCTTCAGAGACTTCCACGCTTTGCAATGTTAGAAACCAAGGAACTTTCTACTAGATGTAATGTTCTCAACGTCGAACATGTGAAGAAAGATTCAGGAAATACCCAAAGAGGATCAGGATAGACAATAACATGTTCCATACAAAAATACTAGGTGATTCTTTTCATTTGTCCTAGCCTTGGTGGTCAGATTTACCTGGTACCTATTGCTGGTGAGAGGTGACAGGTATCCTGTGGAATTAGTCGAGATGCATGGAACCTGACCCGGACACCACGGTCATTAAAAAAGAAAATATTCCACTTTCTTTTAACAACAAAACTAAGCCAATTCCTTCTTCTTTTTTCCCTGAGGTAGCTTTTCTAGTTGGTGATGCTCAAAGAACAGATCACATAAACAATATTTTGAAAGAAACCTGGATTATTGTCATAAGGATCATCAGTTGTCACTGACGAAAAACAAGATTCACTATATTGACCATAGTATATCAATTTTGTCAACAAAGTAGGTCAAAGAAAAGACGGGATTTAGGGGACAACACAATAGAACTTCCATCCGTTGGTAATGAAGAAAAAGAGAGAGAGATAAGAAAGGTTGTGATAGCAGGAATGTAAATCCAAAAACTTCCAAGTCAGCAAGTCGTATGCCAAGTGACTAACAAATGATAAAGTTATAACCTCAATCAGCAGGAAAAAAATGAGATTTCAAGGGGGGGAGGGGGACTGTCTGGTAGTGATGGAAATGACTTGTTCTGAATTTTCTAGTGGACGCATTAGAAGGATAAAACCTAAACTTCATCTAAAAAGATTCAACAACACTGTAAGCCTCAATTATAGACTGTTAAAATTATTTGCGGTAAACAAACAATGCAGACTTCTTTCTTCCAAGTAAAGAGCCAAAGAGGGAACCATTTCACAATCAGGTTTGATGCTATTGCCAAAGCAAGGAAGCAAAAGACAACATATAATGAGGGAAATTATCATAAAAATGTGGTTTGTAGATTTACTCATCATAATGTATTCAGGAAAACAAAGTGTTACATCTTAAAAGAAACTAGCAATGCACAAGCAAAACATCTGAAATGCAACAAACAAAAAATTCATGAGAAACCAAGCTACTATACCATTTGATATACCATAACAGTAAGTTTCAAAAGAACAATAATTTATAACATGAGAAGTTTAAGGTTCGGGATTGCATGAAGTTGATCAAAAACTTAACACAAGGGAAAACTCATGTATCCTGAGACAGAGATACTTGTAGGCTAGTTATAGAAAGCTCATTGTTGGAAGATAATCACAGAATCAGCAGAGGATCCCAGTTTATTAGCCAATCGCGATAAAAATCGAGGCATACACTTGATTCCACATATCTCACACCTTTGACTATTTGATACGATAACGAACTTCTCCAAAATCACTGTATTCTTTAGCAAAAGTTTGAAACTTTGAAAAGCTTCTTCGTATGCTCTTTCATGCACACCCCAGAGAAGATGACAATCTTAACATTCTTTAGGTTGGAAAACACAAAGCTTGAAATATATCTCTGCAAACCAATACTATCACCTTTGACCAAATATTTTCTCTCAAAATAGCACCTGGAATCATCAAACTGGAGACGAAGAATATAATCAGGACTAAATACAAGCCAGCCTAATGGAAACTGAACTAATGTGACAAAAATGATTTCACAGTATGTCTGGTACAGAAAAATTTCAAAACCAACAGATATTAGTGGTGCTTGGAAAAGATTATGATGGTCATGCGTATCATAAATATTTGTGGCATAGTGTGATAGTGCAACAATCCCTTTCATTTCAGAACCCATTTACCACAAAGAAAGCAGTAAAGTGTAGCTTCACAATTACAAAAGCGGAGCTTCTTAGTGATAATTTAGGATATATTTGAGTTCTCATTCAAAAACAACTTGTGGGGAATGGGGACAGAGATGTTAAAACTTCATTAAATGAAAAGATGTAAAAAGAAAAGAAAAAGTTCCAAAAAGTTACAGGCTGATTTTCTATTGATATGTTGAGTGTCTCCACAAGACACGAGGCTCGCAAAAGGCCAGCTTCCCCATACAAACTAAACTTTTCCAAATGCTACTCAATCACTAGATATTTGCATTCCAATTCTGGAATTGGCACCTCTTTGAACTGCAATATGCATAGGACCTGGTGCAGTAAATTCAATGAAACTATTAAACGATGGAGAAAGCAATAAAGAAAGCACTTCACAACAAAGAGATAGTGTTGTAACAAATTTAACAAAAGTTCTAGTTTCGGTTGGTGAAATTTATGCATTTTACATACTGAAACGGTCTGCTAAAATTCAATCCGAGAAAACAAGGACTGTAGTTTATTTTGAGAAAGATCATGTAATTTTAATAACTTGACACCAAGTTATGTACAATTAAGCAAAAGTATCCCTATTTGGCAATGCAGGGCACTAACGACAAACATCACCAACCTGACTGAACAAAGTTCCAAATGTTAACTCGGTTGCATAACGTAGCTTTTGAAGGTAATCTTGGACGAGGGTCTTAAAACCTTCATGATAGTCCCTGCAACTGTCTTCATCCTCTTCATCAAAATCTAGATAATCATCCTCAAAATCTTTAATACATGTAATGTCGAAAGTTATCTTAGCATTAACTATAGAGGATACATCAACAAGACTACACTTAAAATCATCAAAATCATGCGACAACTCTAAATGCTGCAGATACGGGGCACAAATTTCAAATGAGTGGCCACCATCATCCACCCAATAACCTCCCAATTTCAGGGTTTTTACCTTTAACGAATTAATTTCTAGGCGACGAAAACCACCCAACACTATTAAATACTATAGTTTTCAACGCAGGACAGCCTGAGAGTAAGTTATTAAATTCGGCATCCAGTACCACCATATCCTCCAATTTTATAGTCTTTAGAGACTTCCAGGCTATAACAATATCATAAACCAATTAACATTTCGCAATATGTAATGTTATCAAAGACGAACAAGTGAAGAAAGTTTGAGGCATTATATAAGGAGGATGAGAATAGATTACAACATGTTGCACATTTTTTTAACAGCAAAAGTAAGTCATCGACTGATTTGAGACTTGTGCTTATACAGGGCTACTGCAGTGAAGCTCAAACTTGTCAAATTTGGAAGCAGTGGAATGAGACAATACGTAGTCAACAAATGATCGGAATCCTTTGCTTCTTTCCCAATAGCGCTTAGGAGAGAAAATGAAGGAATTAAGTGAAGTCCAGAGATACTGCCACCTTTTAGATAGAATACATGTTGTGAATGCTTCATCCGTCGGCAAAAGGGACAGAATTTGAAGCACAAGTGACTCCGGCAACTCACTCATACGATCATCTAGGGTTTCTCCCGCCATGATTTTGTGTTTTCTGTTTCCAAACTCCCACTTCGGTAGTAATGTATAGTATATTTGACTAACCTAAAGAAAACAGCACTTGTCAACGGGTTGAAAACCGAATTGAAATTCATAATTCGAAATGAAAAAAGTTATTGATTTATAATAATGGACTATTTGCTTAGCAATTTTGACAACTGTTTTAATGTGTTTTTTTTAAAATCAAATTACTAGTAAAATTACCAAAGAATTTATAAAATAATACTTAAAATTTATCACACATTAAAACTAAAACACTATATTATCTTACATACAAGATTACATAGTAACAAACACTAATAATGTAAAGGAAAATGAAAATTATTACATCTAATCATTTATCCTTAATAACATAAGCATAAATTAATGATAGTAAAAATACATATCAGGATTTGTAACATAAGCAATGGTGTAAGTGAGTCACTCAACAGGAGCAAAGTACACAAATATTTAATTGTGAAGAAGAAGAGGTTCAGAATTTTCATTGTTTTTAAATGAGAGGAAATCCTTCTATTTTTAGACAACAAAGGATAGTGTAAACAAATGTTTATTATGCCTTATCAGAAATGTTACAACTATTTGGAAAAATTGCAACCTTTCAGAAAGGTCACAACCTTTCATAAAAGTCAAAACTTTTCATAAAAATCGCAACTCTTCATAAAACTCACAACTCTTCGTTAAAGTCACAACTTTTCATAAAAGTCACAACTCTTCATGAAAGAGGAATGCTAGTTTTGGAAATAAATAATTTAACAAGGAATTCTGGTTTGTGGTGGCGCCACATAGGCGGGCCTAAGGTTCTCTTTTATATATATATATATATATAATTTATGATTTTTCCCAAGTTATTACTTGGATTGAAGACACATGGCATAAGGAAAAATTTACAGCTAAGATTTAATCAATTACATTAAAAATTTAAGTACGATATAAATAATTAATATATCACAAACAAATTAATAATATTATGATCATAATAATATTCTTATCCATAATAAATTATATTTTTTTCTCTCTTTTTCTATTTTTATTTTTCCTACAGGCTACGACCTACAACATCTCGCGTTGGTCGTAACCCGGTTCGAGAACCTTCTCTCATAGATTCCCTTCACCAAGTCATCGCCATCAATCAAGTCTTATCCCTTGGTGTCAAAGGGCGAGTTCCTTTCTTGTCTTTCCCAAAAACTTTCTTTATTCTCATTGGAGAAAGACTCTCCCGCGACAAGGTTTTACACATAGGGCCAACTGCCCTTAAGTAGAAGGACAAGAAAGAGATTATTGGTTTTCTTGCTCCCACTTCCTCATCTGCGCTCATCAAGCCAACTTTGATCTTTGGGAGGTGAAAGAGCGGTTGAAGCGAACATTTCGAAATGACAGCGTCGAAGATATATTTCTATATATACACGATTACGGTTATCTCGGACTACGTTCCGAAAAAAACAGCCTACTTGTGGGGCACTGTGTACTTACAACCTCTACGATAAGCAAGTGAATGTGGCCGGTGCATGGAGAACGATTCATCAAGCCATTTTTCTCCTCAACTCCCTAAATAGGAATAGGGGTAGTTTCCAAATTCGGGTAAGAAATTCGCACCTGACTGTGATAGCCCTCTCGATACCTTATTGGAGCTTTGTAACTAGTGGACGATTTCTCATCACGTCAGCCTTTTCCTAGGGCGTGGAGCCCCAACGAAGAAGGTGTTAGTGCTTTATCGTTGGGTCAATAATGCTAATCCCTCTTTTTGTGCTACTCCTAGGTAAGGGTGGCAACGGAACCGGTAACGGAACTACCGGACCGGGACGTTCCGGAACCGGAACGGAACCGGGCACCACGGGCCGGAACCGAACCGGAACCGGTAATTCCGGAAAAAAATACCCGAACCCGTCCCGGACCGGTAACGGACCGGACCGGACCGGACCGGAAACCGGGTCCAACCGTTATAAATTATATTTTTTTATTAAAATTAAAAAATTAGGAATATTACACTTAAAAATTTATACTTTTAAAGTTTTAAATACAAACTTTCAAACTTTTAAAAGTATAAAAGTTTAAATTTCACAATTTAAAACTTTGAAAATTTAAATTCAAACTTTAAAACTATAAAAGTTTAAATTTCACCCTTTAAAAGTTTGAAAATTTAAATTCAAATTTCAAACTTTAAAACTATAAAAAGTTTAAATTTCACAATTCACACTTTAAAAGTTAGAAATTTTAAATTTGAATTATAAACTTTAAAACTATAAAATTATAAAAATTTAAATTTCACACTTTAAAGTTTAAATTTTAAAAGTTTGAAAATTTAAATTCAAACTTTAAAACTATAAAAGTTTAAATTTCACACTTTAAAAATTTGAAAATTTAAAACTTTAAAACTATAAAAGTTTAAATTTCACACATTAAAAGTTAAATTTAAACTTTTGAAGACAATAATAAAAAAAATTAAGGCGAATAGCCTATACTTTTATTAATATTAATTAAATAGTACAAGTTGAGTTACAAAATATTAGTAGAGTATTAAAAAATCTAATCTACACAGCCACCTTCTAGGAAGGGTTCTGTTTGAATTAGACCTCGAATTATTATACTCATACTAATAGACATTTAAATTTAATAGTTCATGCTACCAAGGAAATCTTTTTTTAAATCATTTAACATTTCTCTAGTAACATGCTCTGGAATTGGTTGATTAGCTAGTTCTTCCATTGCATCAATGCCGTCATCACTAAAATCTAGCATTATTTCATCAACGTCATTTTCAAATTTGGTCGGTAGAGGTGGACGACCATAACTCCTTCTCTCGCCATTAATCCAATCTCTAAATAGTACGGATATCTCCAAGCTATCTGCTGCTAATGAATATCTATGCTCTCCAATTTGAAATCTTGCTGCACTAAAAGCGCTAAAACTACCGGTTTTATGCATTTCACAACATTTATAACCTAAAATTCTTTTTTGCAAAGTCCAATTTTCATCAATCCAATGCGCAGTAATTGTGAAATAATCATTACCATTTACACTATGGCCCATATCAGAAGTAATAGCTATTTTACAATTGTTATAATAAAATAAACAACGAAGATATTGAAAATGTTGAGCTTGATAATCAAAGATAGCCTTTTTAATTGTATTTCTAGTAAAACCTTTAAAATGTGGATTATACACAATTTGAATATAATGAATAAAACCGGGATTTTCAGCAAAACTAAATGGCAAACCCATAACAACAATCATTTTAGCTAATTCTTCAAGATCTTTTTCTCTACTATATGACCGTTGTATACTAGAACCAGAAACATTAGAAGGATTTAATTGTGTTTGGACCATATTAGAGCCATCTACTCCTACATTTTCAGGAAGGGTGGTACCATTTTTTTTAGCTTCGGCTACAGCTTTAGCATGCAAAAATTCATTTTTACAACATGACATTAAATGATTACTCAAATGTCCCGTCCCACCCTGTTTTCCTACAGTTTTATGATTCATTCTATGTTTACATTTATTACAAATAGCTTGTGTTTTATCTTCATTCTGAGTCATAAATTGCCACACAACTGATTTTTTAGCGCGTTCTACCTTAGTCCTAGGATGCACGGGGGGAATGGGAGCAGGACAACGAAAGGGAGCGGGAGCCGGGGAAGAGGGATTGGGAGGGGGACTAGTAGCCGACGGTGGCTCAGTTTCATCATCATCATATTCATCAACATTATTATCAAAACTATCAACATAATCATTAACATCATGTTCATCATCTTCAGGTAATTCCTCTTCAAAATTACCAAATCTTCTTTGTAAATGTTCATGATAAGGATCTAATCCACTATTACTATCAATATTAAAAACAGTTTCATCAACATGCGTATAATCATCCGTATTTATTCTTAATTGAGAAGTTTTTTTAGTTTTAGATTGAGAAGTACTACCGGTTTTTTTATTTTTCTTGGATTTTGAGCTAGATAAATTAGTGAACGAATTAACTATGGTTGTTTTACCCTTTTCAATAATGTTTTTTCCAAAATCCATATTCAAAATATAAAAAGTGAGCAAATTATATATAATACGAAAATGATTAGCAAAGTTTTAAACAAATAAACAACTAAATAAGTAGAGACTAGAGATTAATTACTCACAAAATAAATAATTAAATGTAAACAAATAAATAACTAAATGAAAAGTGAGTTGGAACGAATGTACCAAACGTCTACTTAAAAAAGTAGACGTGTATGACCGGAAGGCGAAAATTGAAAGTTGAATTTTGAAGCTCCAATTTCCAAAGTTCAAATTCGTAATTTTAACGAGAAGTCGAGAATAAGAGAATTTAGAGAGTAGAGACTAGAGAGTAGAGAGATTATAAGATATTTTTGTGAGTGAAAAGAATGAAAGATTAGGGGAATTTATAGTTAAAAAAAAGGTTGAAAATGTAGTTTTAAGAAGTTTGGGGTATTAAAAAAAGTTTGGGGGGTAGGGAGGTGTAAATGGGGGGTTATGGGGTGAAAGAGCCGTTGGTGGGGCCCAAAACCCGTTGCCCAACGACTCTCAACGGCTATTTTTAAAATTTTCAGATTTAAAAAAAAAAAAAAAAAAAAAGTTCCGAACCGGACCGGACCGGGACGGAACCGGGACTAACCGGACCGGGACGGAACCGGGACTAACCGGACCGGGACGGACCGGTAAAATCCCGGTTTCCGTCCCGTTACCCCTCCCGGACCGGAACAAGTCCGGAATTAACCGGCACTATTCGGAACCGAGACAGAACCGGTAACGGACCGGAACCGGAACCGGAACCTCCCGGTTCCGTTGCCACCCTTACTCCTAGGGTGGGAAGAAGATAAGAAAACGTGAAGCGTTCTCTTGCTTTCCCAACCAGTTGTTTTTAAAGATTGCCTTCTCTCGGCTGGATCTTGGTCCAGCCTTCTACGACGATCCCGTATCCAGCAACCCAACCTATACAAAGAGCATCAAAGCCCCTTGACTAGGTTGGAGCTATAAAGCTTACCTTATTTATTATTATTAAAAAGGGAAAGGGCCTTTTCCGCTGGTGCGCAGGAGCGCACTTCCATTTTCCCTTTACTAGTAGGGGGTCCCGTGGTTCCTATGCCGCCGCGTTTCCCGGTCCTTTTCTTTTAGTGCTTCGACCCGAAGCGATAGCTTCTAGCTAGTTCAGTGGATAAGATGGCTGCGCTCCAGCTCACTCAAGAATGGGACGACAGTGGTCCGCCGGCAAGCTCGTTCTGATCTTGGACGCAGTACATTGGAATCCTGAAGCACCACCACGAACGCTACCGCGCGTCCGCCTGCGGTGCGGTAAGGCACCACCCTGTTGTGCCAGCAGCCAACTCCGGCGTGTCAGCTTAGTTATCCTCATCAAACCACTTACTTGATGTCTAGTTCCCAACTGGTAGACGGTTCCCTTTCCCCCAAATCAATGAAGAAGGGAGACGTAAGTTGATTCTTCCGAAGAACCGGAAGCGAAGCGCTATGTCCGGGGCGGGGGATGGAAAAAGAAACGGCTCCGAAGAAAAAAATTGAGGGTTCCCAATGCTTTCCACGCTCAACGAGATGCACCAACCTCGGGATGCTTTACTCCTAACCCCACAAGGTTGAGACGGAGCTTAACCTGAGTCTCGGTTAAGAACGACGATGATATACGTTTCACACAGGCGCACGATTCCATGGATAGTTTCATTCGAGATCGTGATGGAGGACATAGCTTACGATCATCGGCTTTGATCATGCCACTAGGCATTTGATCAAGACATTGCACAATGATCCGAACACTTTGTCGCATCTCTTCGATACGAATACAGTAACTATCATAGAGATCTCCTTGGTACCTACTGGTTGTCAGGATCCAATTGGTCATGAACATCGTAAGGTGCTGCTTTTCGCAAATCCCAGTATACCCCAGAACCTCTTAACATTACACCACTGAATCCCCAATTCCTTTGCTTGATGTGCAGTGACAGTACCAATATCCACTAATCGTTGTTTTCAGATACGGTTGTCAGTTGACATCTCTTCTAATTCGTCGATACGAGAAGCAAATTGTTGTATGAATGCATCAATATCTATACATAAGCCAAGATGGCAGATCTTGTGCCACTCCACCTGGTCGTATGAAACTGACATGCATCCTGGCTCCCGAGACCCTTTCATAGAATTCCAACAATTCCTCCCGCTTCTCAAAAGCCCACAGGAACGGAGTTGATGCTCCTACATCCATAACATGAGTAGTTAAAGTAAGTGAATGATTTGAAATTCGAGTTATTTCACGGAATAACACTCGTATATATTGAGCTCGTAATGGTACCTCTCAATTCAAAAGTCTCTCTACGGCTGAAGAATGGACGTGTTCTTGGGCCATCATAGAAACATAGATAGGGTCGACGACGGAACGAAGAAGAAACTTTACGATAACTTTTTCGTAGACGTTCACTTGCATCACATACACAAGTGCTCTCTAAACCGTGCAATAAGGTCACCCATAACATGGACTCTCCCACTTGAGTTATCTTAGCCCCAGACTATGCTATTCAATAATATTGGAAAAATGGCAGCGTAAGGTAACAACTAGTATGGAAAGTTGGTCGCCTTTGGAAGCCTTCGCCGGTAACCAAAGCGTATCATTCCCACAACCACTTTGATACTTTGTTTATAACTTTTTTAAGTTATACAATAGAAGGGGGGGCTTGTGCTTGAATTGAAGTAGCGCCTTTGGAATATGAGTAGGGCTCCTAAGTGGCGCATTCGTGGAGGCAAACTGAAGGAAGAGCAAAAGGAAGGTTGGGTGCTTGTGGGGTGCGGCCATCCGGCCTCGAATAGGAGGGGGCAACGCTCTGGATCCTCCCTGCTTGCAGAAATGAATGGATCAGAAAGGGGCTTGGTTCTCTATTTCCGGGCGGGGGGTGAAGGCCATAAGAGAATATTGCCCTACCGGTAAGGAAGAGGGGAAAAAGGTGTTGTCATCTATCTCGACCAATTTCCTGAGGCATTGGAAATCCAACCGGCTCAGAGAATCACTCTCGCTATTTAGCCCTTTGTTCCGCCAACAAAGAAGTCATCTTGACGATTTCCCATTCCTTCCCTGCCGAGCCGCCTCTCTTCGCCATTCGATGCTTCTGCCTGCCCTTTCTATAACATACCCAGGCGCCCTCCTTTCCAATCACTAAGGAAAAAAAAAAGACCAATCAAAGCCCTATCTAAGTAAAGCTTCGTCTGTTATTTTTTCCGGCCCCAGGGGAGTTTATTCGACCCATTCCCTAGTCTCCCGCACTGCTCAAGTAAGTGTGCGACTCCGTATGAGGACCTCCTTTCTTCTACCCACTCTCCATTCACACGGTTCTCAAAGCAGAGGAAGGGTGGGCAACATGTACCACGAGCCCTCTGTCCCATACATCTATCCATAAGCAAATGTAGTTCACCGGTTCCACCGAATGCTCCTATCTCTCGGCAAAGATCGTGTGAGTGTGCAATTATGCTTCGGATGCTTCACCATAGAATAGATCGATCCAGTTCCCGTTCTTTTCCGGTGCACTCGCTTTATATATCCGACACACAAGGAAGGACGCGGTGGGAAGGAAGCAGCCCTAGCTCATAATAATATTCTTATCCATAATATATTATATTTTTTTCTCTCTTTTTCTATTTTTATTTTTCCTACAGGCTACGACCTACAACATCTACGTTTTTCTTCTTCTTCGTTTCAACGAGTTGTTACAGAGATTATTAGTTTAAAAATATTAAATGATCATTTTTTTTTTAAAAAAGATAGATTTTGTTTAGGATTTATGATAATATGATATGTCCTAGTATTTGTGGCATGACTAATATTTTAAAAATATTTTAATTATCTAAAACAATTTTTTTTTTGAAAAAAACTATAGAAAATAGAAATTACTAGATTTTAAAAAATATATTTTTTGGATCTTGAAAACATATATTGTTTTGAGTTGGATAGATTATGAAAAAAAATTAATAGAGAGGGTTGTTAGTTGCAAGGGTATAAATGAGTCAAAAAGGTGGATGGAAGGGTAATTTTAGACCAAAATGATGAGTAGAAGGGTATTTTTAGACCAAAAGATGGATGAAGGGTATTTTTAGACCTTTTCCTGTAGTTCAGGGGTATTTTTGGCCCTTTTCCGTATTTTATTTGATTAATTACGCTTTTAAGTGTTACTTAATTTTTATTACCATATATGACATGATTTTAGCTTTGATAATCATTTGATATAAATCTATATTAAAGTTGTATTAAAATTGTACATTAGGTGAAGTTCTGAAAAATTGTATTAAAGTTGTATCAAAATTGTATTAAATATAAACAATCGGTGGTCTAGTGATCGTGATTACGAAAAAAAAGAGGTGAAACTATGTATTAAAGTTGTATACGTATAAACAATAGTTATAATACAATTCGAATTCCATATTATACATTAATATAAATTCGATAGTTATTACTCCAGAACAAATGTAATACATTTCTAATAGTGTAAGCTAATTTAAATAGTACCGAAATGTTTGAAATTCACATATAATACTTATAATATATTTGTATTAAAATTGTTTTAGTTATATATTCACCACATGCATTAAAACATGTCTATAATATGTATAATATATTGACTTCAAAATGTTGTATAACTGTTGTTTATTTTATCTCTTATTAACGGTACTAAAATATTTTATTGTAGTAAAAATGTTTTAGTTATATATTCACCACGTGCATTGAAACATTCCTATAATATGTATTATATATTGAATTCAAAATGTAGTATAACTGTTGTTTATTTTTTCTCTTAATTGACTGTACTAAAATATGGTATGTATTAAAAATGTTTTAGTTATATATTCACCACGTGCATTGAAACACTCCTATAATATGTATTATATATTGAATTTAAAATGTAGTATAATTGTTGTTTGTTTTTTTCTCTTATTAACGGTACTAAGATATGTTATTGTATTAAAAATGTTTTAGTTATATATTCACCACGTGCATTGAAACATTCTTATAATATGTATTTTATATTGAATTCAAAATGTATTATAATTATTTTTATTTTTTTCTCTTATTAACAATGTTAAAATGTATTAATATTGTATTAAAAATATATTAATTATATATTCACCATGTGCATGAAAAATGCCTATAATATGTATAATGTATTGAATTCAAAATGTATTACAAGTATAATTTATATTTATTATTAATGACGTAAAAAAAATCTTCATATTTGAATATCTTCAAAATAAATAAATTTTAGTCTTCACCAAACATCCTTAAATATTAAGATATAAGTTCCAATTTTTTTAAAAATTATTTATAATAATACCAATTCAAAATCAAGTTTTAAATTAAAATAATTACGTTTTTCTTTTTTTTAAAGGGTGAAAGAGAAAGAGAAAGAGAGGGAGACAGAAGAAAAAAGAAAAGAGAAGAGAGAGAGAGAAAGGTGCACACAAAAAAAGAGAGACTATTAATATGTATTTAGTTAATTTTGGTAACAAGAGTAGAGTGTAAAACTATTATATATGTATTTAGTTATTTTTGGTAAGGAAAATAAGGCTTATTTGTGTAAGAGTAAAAAATATGCTATAACTCGTAAATAAGGATATATAATACATTATCTATGTAAATAGGCCTATTTGGTATATATAACTATGGTTAAAAAAATTATAATTTTCAGCTATATTATCCATTTAATAGCTATTTTTTAATTTAAAGAATATCTTTCAATTAGTCTAATTGTAGGCATTGTATTTATCAATTATTTTGCTTCCTTTTTTCTCTCTCCAAATTAGTATATAACCCTAAATTAGCATTATTTTTTCCTCTTTCATGGATGATTTTATTTTCATGAACGATTTTTTCAAATTCAAACTTAACGATGTTGCACTTTCTCTTCTTTTCTCCTGCAAAGCGTCGTCGTCATTGGTTCGTGATTCCTCTTCCTCTGAGGCTCTAAAACGTGATTTCTCTTCCTCGGAATATTTTTTAGGTGCCTTTTGGTTACGATATAAGAGGGCATATTATTCATGTATAAAACATTGTATTAGTTTTACTATGTTTGGTAAAAGTTTTTTATTAGGTTGAAAAGTCAACGTGATTTATACTATTTTTGGTTGATAATTTCTAAATATTGTATAAAAGTTATTCATGTATTAATTTTATACGGTGTTTGGTTGCGTTTTTTGTAATCCTACATAATTAATACCTACATAACTTGTGAGGGAATCTATGTACAAATTATGCAGAATAGAAGGTGGAATAAGTTATGTGGGTATTAGTTATACATGTATTAAAAAGATAAATTACACATTTATCCCTACTATTTTTTTTTATTGAAAACTTTACACAACTATTCTATTTTCCCAACTATTTTTGTTTCTTATTTCTTTTCGTATACAAACAACTTTTTATTTATTTTCATTTAAAATCAAAATATAAATATGTATTAATATTATGAATAGGAATGTATAATTTTGATAGTGCATATGCTAATTATATATTCACATTATATATAACTAAATATATCCACATATTTAATTATCATGTATTAATTTTTTATTTAGAATGTGAATTTATATATAATTATATATTTGATATACTAAAAATGTACAAACTGTTACATGCATCATATTGATAGAAATTTACATTATATAAAATAGGATAGTATAATGAACTTGAAATATATTAATAGTATTTTATTTTTATAAACTTTAAACATTAAAAAAAACATAGAATTCCTAGTTAAGTATAGAGAAAATTCCTTTCTTTATTTTTTTAAGGGAAAGTTTATACTATTTGCTTACTTATTTTATTTATAAATAATATATATCAATTTATATTAAAATCAATCTTCAATAGTTAATAATTCATGTAATGTAATCTACATAACTAAATAACACCTACATAACTAATACTCGCATAACTAATACCCACGTAACTAAATCCTGCATAACTAAACCTTGCATAACTAATACCCACGTAACTAAATCCTGCATAACTAAACCTTGCATAACTAATACCTACATAACTAAACCCTGCATAACTAATACATGCATAACTAAACCCTACATAACTAATACCTACATAACTAAACCCTGCATAACTAATACATGCATAATTCTAACTAGTAACCAAACAACCCTCAGGGTTTCTGTTGAACCCTTTGTTTTCGCGATTACAATGGAGGATAGTAGTACTTTGAAGAGGGTTACATGAGGTATGCCCTTCTCTAATTGAGGCTTTGTTGTTGTAATAACAATCGAAATGAGAACAAAGATTCACAATAACTCCAAACCGGTGAATCTACCTGACCAAGAGTAAGGAGACATATCTATCAAGAGAAAAGAAGGTTCAAAGTTGTTAAAATAGAAAAATCAATCTTGAAAAGAGAAGAAAATTCAATAATGTTGCTTCAATGGCAATGAAAAAAAGTCCACCAAAAACCAGATAAAACGATAAATTTTTGTATTCACTGTTTTCCGATTATTTTTTTATATAGTGAATGTTTGGATACTTTAATGTGTTGTATCAATCCATAGTCATATTTGTGTAGTCCACTTATATTCAAATATCAGTGCAATTATTGTTATAGTATGTATACAAGTATTAGTTGTATCAACACAACTAATACTTGAATATTTTGAATACTTGTATTTTATTAGTTTCTATATTCACATGCGCATGATCCACTTGTATTCAAGTATAAACATGTTTATACCGTTGATTAGTTAATATATGGACATTTCGATAAATGAATACATTTGATACCTACAATAAATATTTTTTCATTGTATTTAATGTATGTTTATTTAATAGTTGTCTAATCAATACAATTATGCTTTCCATTGAGTTGACCTATTTAAAATTGAAAAAAAATAAGATTCATAAACAAATACAATAAGTTTCACAAATATAATAAATCAATTTAACTAATAAAATTTTATGAATACCTTTATGACGTCTGAATAAGAAGAAAGGAGACAACTGAAGAATTGAGTATGAGGTATATCAATTTTTTTGTTAAGCTGATAGGAATCCAATCAAATATGCATTTACTAGGATATAATTAGTTTTCAATTTAATAATGGGAAGTTGAGAGTTTTAGGGGCGTAATTAAAGGGTCATTTTATTTTTATAACAAAAAACACCTTATTTAGTGCATTCTAATTATATATGTATCCTCGTATTAAATATTTTTATACGTGAATACAACGAGATTTAGACATAAATTGTAGCCATTTTTGATAAATTGCATAATTGTAGCTAGTGAACTTCAATAATTCTAAAACTATAGTCATTTTTGTAAGTTGCTCATATGATTATCCTGTTAAAAAAACAAATTGTTGCATAACCAGTACATCATTGGTTGGCGTCAGTGTTTTAAAAGACAAGGGTGTATGGTGAGGTTTGACTTAGCATCGGACGAGTCGTAAGCTCTAAGGTATGTGGCCTAAGCCCTGTGAATCTTTCAATTCTTAATTTATGATATAATAACAAAAAATTAAAAAAAATACATCAATAATTTAAAATATGATTAAGAAAACTCCTAGACAATAAAATTCCTAACAAATTTTAAGAGTATAAATAATGAAATGATATAAAAATTATTATGAGACGCAAATCTACTCTAATATTTTAACTTTCAAATAAGATAATCATTATTTTAAAAAAATAATATTTATCATACTATGCAATTTACCTCCATATAAGAAAATAATCAATAAAACGTATTAGTATTATAATGAAAACATCACTCCATCATGAATAAAAATAAAATTACTTTCAAATAACAACATAATAAAATATGATAACTTTGATACATATGACAAAAACATGAAGCTCAATAATAAATGAAGATGTAAAAGTTGATTATATATTTAAAAAAATATATTAAGTAATAAGCACTTCACGATGTTACCAAATAGTAAATATGTGATACTACAAATTGTTTGAGTTATTCTCAATCTTCTTATTTCTATCGATGAAAATCTATTAAGTATCATTAAAATATTACAGAATTATGAGGGTCAACAATATTAACTGAAGAAGTTAACACATAATTTGTGTAAGATCTGTTAGGCGAGCTTCGAAAGTTCGACATTGAGCGTGTTTAGGGCGTATAATTGGGAGTCTGAGACGTAAGTCTCATAGAACTAATCCCCAACATGAGTCTCGGGGTATTTTTCTAGAGCCCCGCCCTAGGAGAACCCCAAGGAGAGTCCAAATGCAGGCTTTTAAAACACTAGTTGACGGTATAATAGAATTGTCTATATTATTTTTTAATTAAATTTGTTGATCCGAAGATCATCTTATTAACATAGGCTAATGTCCCATCAGTACATAAAATAATAATTGACCTGGCCCAAAAAATAGGACCCAGTTCCAAAAGGAAATAATATGCAGAGTTTCAAAAACACTACAACAAAAAGGCTTATTAAAGACCAAAATATAGAGACAAGTTATAAATATGGTCCCTAAAATATACTTATAAGGATGATATTATTTACTAGTCTCTATTTGACTATATTATTTTCTAATAACAAATAAACTCGTCACTAAATGAAATTTTCAGCGGGAACTACAAGGAAGAGCGGGAACTAAAAGGCTCTAAAAAAATTTCTCTCTCTATAGTAATAACCTAAAATCCCCAAATCCATTGATAAAGGTATTAGATTTTTCTTTCTCCCTCTAGCAATATGCCAAAATCGCTGAAGATGAAGTAACTTTAATTTTTTTCTCTCTCTCGCCAAAATCGCTGTGCATAGCTCTGAAATCTCCTTACTCTTGAATCTTGAAGGCATTATTGGCAGAAAAATCTCCTAAATCTTGAAGCTTGATGGCATTATTGGAAGAAAAACGTTTCACCTACAACTTGTATCTACATCTAAAGTAAGTTTATTCCTCCTGATTCATCTCCCCCTTCTTCCTTTTCTGTAAATCTGCCATTTTTCTTTCTGCTGGTCGAATTTTATATGATTGGGCTCTTATAGATACTCATTGTTATTGTGTAAGGACTGAAAATGATAGTTTTATAGGTAAGGCTTGGAGTTGAGGTACAAAGAGGAGATATTTGAGAGTTTGTTTAAGATTTTCTCTGTTAGGGTTGTATAATTGCTAGGGCTGCCAAGAAATTTTGGTAAGGTTGGCACTGCAAAAAAAAAATTCTATCAGGTGATGAATATGTAGAATATTTTTACCATTAGTGTCTTTAATTCAGTTCCCAGTTTATGTGCTATGAATTTGAATGGTTTTTTTTTTTATTGTATAACTATTGTATTCAATTTTTAAGTATAATGTGACACTAAAAAGATTAGACGAGAAAGAAATGAAATTGTGAATGAGCATTGATAAAGCATTTGATTGTAGTTTCCTTTTTTGGGTGTTTCAAATGTTGTTTTAATTGTTATTTTCTATTACAACTAGTGCTGCATATTGGTTTCTAAAGTTAATACTTGTGGCGCATTTTTGAAATCTTAAGCTACATGGAAATTTGTGGTTGTTTGTCATTGTTGTTTTGGTGGTTGTTGTTTTCAATTAGATGCTATATGTTTTATTGAAATTGTTTGGATCCTCATGTAGTTTGATAAAAAAAAATTGTTGGAGAATATGTTGATAAGTTTAGCTTTGTGAAACATGAAAAAGGTCATTAGTTCACGTGGATGAAAAATTAAACTTTAGATCCGTTAAGTTTAACTCGCAGTGTGTAGTGTTTTGAACTATTGTTATTGAGTTGGAATGTTTTTCATAACTCTTTGTAGCCTTGAAACATAAATTTATGAATAACATTTAAGCATATTGTCATAAATAGATCTAATATGAAGGAATTTAATAAATCAACAAATCAATATTGTCTCGTTGTTTTTCTTAATAAATCTAGACTATTTTGCCGTCTTTATTTGAAGTTCACTAGTAGGTTTAGGATGTCGCATCTGTTAAGACCTTTTAGTTTTATTATATATAGCAACACATATTCAATTAAAAGAAAAGATGTTATTAGTCCATTTTAGATATTTATTTTTTAATTATTAGGATGATTTGACTAGTTTAATAGAAAGTAATGTTCATCTTAGTAAATTTGTTATCCTAAAGTATGATTGATCTAACTCTTATATACAATCCAAGGTTATGGCACCAAGAAATGGATGCAACTTGTTGATGATCGACTTAATGAGGCCTACTTTATAGTACCTCATATGATGATATTAGTTAGTATGACGTTAGGAAGAGTTAAGAAATTGAACTTACTATAAGTGTTAGAAAGACGGAGAAGAAAAGGAATAACCAAAGAAATGATATCATGAGTTAACAAGGATTGTTTCTTCCTGTTTCCAGCTTGTTTGGTCTGTACATTTTGGTTAGAATCTGTCTCATTTCTTGTGTGTGCCCCTTGTGGTGGTGTCCCTCCATTTGTGGTGGCCTCATCCCTGTTTTCCATTTGATGCTCCTGCATGTTTAGGTTAGCATAAATTTTTTTATTAGAGTTAGATGTTGTACCTACTTGTTGTGTTGCTTTTTGGTGATGCTGCCCTGTCATCTTGTTTTGTGGTGAAGTTGGCCTCCAGACTGTTTTCTGCACTTTGTCTTCCTGTTGCTTGTTGTGTTTTCTCTTTGTGTTTTCCATCCTTCTTCTTCTTGTTGGTCTACTTGTTCTTGGTTTCTGAAGTTCCTATTTGTTGGATAATGATACTCCTCCTTGTCCTTTGCCTTGTTCTGTTTATTGGCATCTTCTTTTCTATCTGCTCACCTTTGTTTTTATTCTTTTTCTCATCCTCCAGTTCTCTTTTTTTCCTGAAAGTTGTATAAATATCAGAATTTATAGGGTGAATTCTGATATTTCAGGCTATCTCACTTAGTTCAAGCACCCCAACTATTATAAGGAAACATGCCAGCTCATAAACAAACAAAATTTATGCATAGGTTACTTTAATTTGCCTTACAATTAACACCAAAATTATGAATAATCTCTGGAGGTCAATATTTGCTCCATTACAACTAGAATTATTTAAGAGTGTGAGGATATATCTGTCGTAACTCTCGTACTCTCTCATCAAAATGTAAAGAACCTACTCGGTACAAAAGACCTAGTTAACAGCCAACTTAAGGACAACAGGGACAGAAAAGACAAATAAGCAACCTTCGAGAAAACAATGCACACCCAAACATAGATATAGATGGTATCAAAATCCAGCATTATATGGTTATACAAAGAAGAGTAAATGGTAAATTTTATTAGCTTATCAGCTCAAATCTTTTCGGTGCATGGAATCCAACTTCTTTAACAGATCTCTACTATCTCAGAGCTGGTCTAACTTCTGCAACATAACTTTTACTTATCTTCTTAATAAAAATCCAGCAATAAATGGTTGGTCCCCATGAATGCTTTAATCAATCATTGCTCAATCTTTCCCTTGTCTCTATGGAAGCTTTGCAGCACATGGATCTAAGAAACGTGCTACTGATAGATTTTAGTGTTGAGTACATAAATTATCAATCAATTGGTAGCAATAAACCTTCATACTACAGTCTTTTCCAGCCAACATGAACAAGGAGACATATACCTCGACTTGAGTCTAGTTTGTACATAACAGTGTCCCAAGAACATGTTGCATAGAGTACACAACAATGCCATTGTTTGGCATTTAATATTGAAGCTAAGTACGCTTTTATTTGTGTGCCAATATGTTTTAAGAAAATCTTGTAGTAGTTATTAGCTAAGACTCCTACCTATATTTCACCACTAGACTAAGTTATGGAACTAGATAAAAGGCTTCATTAATAACATGCCCAAAAACAACAGAGGAATTCCAAAAGTACCTATATATTCAATTCCATTTTGCTTTGGTCTTATCTTATTTCTGTAAAACCTTCACAAATAAATGTTGCAATAGTCCTTTTATTCTTTTATCTATCTCATTGACAAATGACAATGAAGAAGTGATAACATCTTGACTTCCAGAAATTAGGACATTTTGCTATTCAAATCTATATATTTCCTAAGCTTTTGTTTAGGAAGTAATTTCCGGGGCATCTTTTCCCTTTGTGTTGTTTCTATTCAAGACATAAGGTTGCCAGATTTTGATTTCTTTTTTTCTAGTTGAGTTGGGGGAGCAGGGAAGGGCTTTGATTTTTTTTGCTTATGCGAATGGATTCTGCTTCGTTTATTTTTCTTCTTCAAAGCCCGCTAATAATAGTACATGTAAATGCAGAGAGAACATAACCAAAACCTCAACTGTTGTAGCTGCTACCACTATATTGTGTACAATAATTTCCCACAAAAAATGGCCACCAAAATCTCAACTGTTGCAGCAATTAGTGTTACAGCTGCTGCAGAAATTGCTATTTAATTTAATCACATCTTTCTGTTTATCTTTATTATAGGTCTTCTAAATGAAAGTTTTATTTCTTTTACAGATTTTGGATGCTGAAATTTGCAAAAAGCCGATGTTAAACAACATGTAGATTGACCATTTTTTGCTGGGAAGGTGAAGGCAACTTTGGATTATAGTTTAAGGCTAGTATATGATTTTTTTGCTAAGAGTTCATGATCACAATGTTGTTACTAGCTTACCTCATTGTTGTATATAGTCAGATGCCTTATACTCACCTTATTTTGTAATTACATTATATATTATATATGAAAGCGATAAGTTTATATTAATTATCGTATTTTCTAGGTGCAAATGCAATGTGATTTAAGGACTAGATTGTAAATCCTTAAAATCCTTTTGAGTAGGAAATCTGTAATAGTTGCGAAATGATTTATGGATAACCTTCAAAATGGTCCCGAAATGATTTAGGGACCAGCTTAAAAGTTCTCGTAAATTGATTTAAGACGAGCTAAAAACTGGTCGCAAATTGATTTACAGACCAGCTTCAAACTGGTCGCAAAATGATTATGGACCAGCATAGAAGTCGTCCCAAAATGATATATGGACTAGTTAGAATCTAGTCGCAAAATGATTTAACGACCATAATTTCAATTTCAATATGTGCGAATAGGTACCAGATATATGGTCCCTAAATGTATTTTAGGGACCAATATTATACTAGTCCTGAAAAAGAATCAGCGACCGGCCCGATAATGTCGTCCCTAAAGGTCCTTAGCGACTAAGGCTATAAGGACAAGTGCAGCTGGTCGCTATTGTCCTTTTTGGGACCAGATTCTTACTTATAGCGACCAGTTTTCCCTTCGCTATTGGGCAGTTTTCTTGTAGTGAAACTCTTCCATGAGCTACCTTTTGACTTGGCTTTCTTAGAACTTTACCCCATTTCCACCCTTTCTCCACCGTTTCTAAGTTGTCTCCTTCATGGTTGACCAAGTATTCTTTGTGATTTCCGACGTGGGTATCATTCCATCTAGCTCCTTGATTGTCTGTGAAGTTCTATCTATCTCCCTCCTTGCTTCCAGGTAAGATTTTTGTCCTTATCTCCTTCTTTTTCTTCCGTGTAGAACTTCTATTCTCATTCCCTTTCAGATCGAAGTGTAGTCCCAAAGGACCATAGGCGGGCTTCGTTTCTACTCAGATTTGACTCTGATTGTGTGCTTGATGCTCCATTTCTCCCTGGTTATCATTAACCCGCAACTCAGATAATTTGACCAATAAGCCCCTTTTTTTATTAAAGTTTTTTGATAGTTAAAAACTCTATTCGTAGCTTTGGTTTGCACAGTTGTACTGTCCTCTAAGAAGCATACTTTTATCTTGAAATATATGTGCTTTATGCTTCCTCTCTTGTCTTGTGTTTTGTAAATATGCTTTCTGCTTATATGACTACCTCCTTGATGTTTATCTATGTTATTTCCTTCCTGTTCTTGCGCTACTTTCATTGAATGTTGATTTTGCGTGTTTTCACCCTTATATTTGGTATCTGCCCCCTGTCAATGTTTAGATACTTCCTTGTAATGCTTGGTAGATCCTGAAAAAATTGATAGTACTTTGTCTCCTGTGATTCCACTACTTCATTTACCAAAGAATCTGCCACAAAATTTCCTTCTCTGAAAGTACGTGTGATTTAGGCATTTATTCTTTGAATGGCCTTCCTAATTTCCTCAATTCTTTCAACTAAGTCCCACGACACTTTCCACTCTCGTTCCACCATCATTTTGAGGCATAGTGAGTCTATTTATGTTATAGCCTCTCTTAAATCTTCCTCTTGACAATAGTGATCTGCTTCAAGCAAAGCAAGATATTCTGCTTCCATGTTTGTTGCTTCGACTTTTCCTTTCGCCCTTGCATATAACAGGTCTCTTTTAGCATCTCTCACCATAAAGCCTATTGAGCTTGCACCGGTATTTCCTCTTGTCGCCCGTCTATATTGCATTTTACTCTATTTCTTTCAAGTTTCCTCCAGATTACATAGCGGTGATATAGTTTAGGCTTGTACTCTTTTAACTTTGTGACAAACTGGGGCTATGTGTCCTAAGATGTATCCAGGGGTATAAAACTTTGATGAGCTTCCTCACTTGTTTCTTGTACTTGCATCACCATTTCATTGTAGTTCCTTCATGCTTCAAGCTATTCCTTCTTTTCCATATTGTCCATAAGATGATTGTTGGCATTGCACTCAACACCACTTTAAACTTGGCATTCTGATTTTGCTTTCACCAGGTGATTATTAAGTGTTGTAATTGCTTGTTCTCCATATTTATACCTGCAAAATTAGCAAACTGCCTTCAAAGCCTGTTGGCAATGGGGATTGTTAGAAAAACATGTGTCATTGTTTGCTCTTTCTTATCTGAACAACACCAACATCTAGACGCTATCTGAATTTTCATCATCTTTAGATTGTCATCAATCGCAATTCTTCTTTTCTATAACCTCCACAAGAAGTTCACTTTAAAAGGTAGCCCCTTGTTCCATATAAATTGATAATCTGGCCTCCTTTCATGTTTATGTCTCATTATTTCCCAGGCTGACTTGACTATGAAATTGCCTTAGGTACTCCCCATCCACCATGCAACATCATTAATGTAATCTTCCACTGGAGGCTTAATGGACTCCATTATGTATTTTTTCATTTCTTCTAATAGCCTACTAAGTAGTTTCACTCTATCCAAGTTTCCTTGATAAATGAAACTATTGACCTCTAATTCTTCTTCCCTTGCATTTGTATTCTCCACATGCCACAGTGCCCCTAGTTTAGTCCAATTATCAAACCAAAAGCTAGAATTACCCGCTTTAACTTGCCACCAAATGTTATGCTCTATCTCATCTCTGGATGTGATCAATTTTCTCCAAGTATGTGAGGCCCCTTGCCTCTTAGACACTGTAGGATGCTTTTTCCTACGATACTTGTTCCACATATAGGATGCCCATAATGAAGTTGTTGTAGTTCTGAAATTCCACCAAAGCTTTGCACTAAAAGCTTTTGATACATCATGCAATGAGCTGAATCCTAAACCTCCCTCCTCTTTTGGAAAACACATTTTGTCCCAGGCTACCCAATGCTTATTTCTAGCTCCTATTGAGTTACTCCAAAAGAACTTTGCAAAAATCTTGTGTAACTGGTCTATTACACCTTTAGGATTCATAACAGATAGTAAATAGACTGGTACTAATTGTAACACGTGTTCAATAAGAACATACCTTCCTCCAAAGTATAGTAGCTTATTTTGCCAACTGTTCAATTTCTTCATGACTTTCATCAGCAGATTCTCAAAATAGCTCTTGTTCTTCCTTCAATAAAAAATTAGACAACCTAGATAGATGAAGAGGAATGATCCTTGCTTGATACTTGTGATTCTTTTGATGCGACAACTGACCCTACTTGGCACTTTATCATGTAAGTATATCAAGCTCTTGTCCAAGTTAATCATTTGTCCAGATACCTCCTCATATCTTCTCAGAATGTCAATAACTTTCGTGACATATGTCTTTTGTCCTGAGCAAAATAGAATAGTACCGTCTGCATATGATAAATGATTAATTTTTGGACCTCATTTAGGCATCCCATATCCTATGTACTCAAGATCTTAAAATAAGCTGTTTAGACCTCTTGATAAGACTTCTGTTGCAATAATAAATAAGGTAGGTGATACAGGGTCTCATTGCTTTAGTCCTCTAGAAGATTGATAGAATCCAAAAGACTGTCCATTCATCAATACAAAATACCAGTTATCGCTAATGAGTCTTACAATCATATCT